>NC_140225.1:23992480-24574980 GCF_951802725.1 Rutilus rutilus | reverse complement strand
TTCATATTTTAAGGTTTGGTTGTAATTAAAAATATATATTTTGAAAATTTCAAACAATCATATTACAGAAATAATTTGTTGTGAGATTAATATAATTCATATAGGACAATTTAGAGTATGCTGGGGGAATATCTTCTACTAAAACATAAATTATTGAAATACAAGCCAATTATTGAAATACAATGTCATGGTCTTAGTAGTAATACGTGTAACGTTCTCTCAGGGGGGAAAATGTGCAGTTGTATAATGTTGGAAAAGTAAAATTTACCTGCTCATGTAGTTTCACACCAATGAGAATGTGAAGCATGTTGTACAGTATGTGTGTATGTCTCTCCTGGTACCAGCAGAGCATCAGGAAAATGAGACTGAAGAGACGCAGAGAACAGGCAGAACATCTCATTCACTGAGGACCATTATTCTTTACTACTGGACTAAAGCAAACACTTTACATAAGTATAAACAAGTACACAAATAGGGTTTGTATATGATATATAGCATAATGTGCATTATCGTTCAAAGTTTGAGGTTGGTAAGATTTTTTTGTGGTGTTGAAAGAAGTTTTGTGTTCACCAAGGCTGCATTTGGTGTTAAAAAATGGCCACCATTGACCAAAGCTTGGCCATCCCGCTCACAACTGCCATTTCTGTCTTTTTTATCTTGACCAGAATTGAGTTTATTTAGACATAGAACTGTCTCTTTACGACCACAACGCACAGAATTTTGAGATTTTTAAGATTCTGAGCCTCACTGATTAATTCTATATATTATATATATATATATGCCTTTACTTTAAGGTTAATAAGTATGTCAATATCACCTGCTGGGTCATTATTTAGTAATAGAGAAATAACTCCACATGATGTTTCTCTGTCATTCACACTGATAAGCAGTTTAAATGCAGTGATGCAAACTCATACAGGGGTTATATATATATATATATATATATATATATATATTTTTTTTTATCAATAACTTTTTTTAACATGTAATATTTTAAACTATTATTATTTAACTCTAGAGTTGTGCAGTAAAATTAACGTTAAAGAAGATGTATTATACAGTACTTAAATGTATATAACATGGAAAATGTGCTTTAGTTTAGTTGATGATTTCAGTCTCCTGGTGGAAAACAAATGCTAATGACATGAAATTACCAGTATAACCAAAAGGGGGCTGCAGTGGACCACTCATTAGCCATTTCCACTCCCTTTTATAGTTATTTCACGTTTTGCTTTTTGGATCTGTTATAAAATGACTATTATAACCAATGTTAGCATGCAAGGGGTTCCGTAGCCTCACTTTATCCTCCTCCTGGAAACAACGAGTGCGAGCACCCCGCTTAGCATCAGTGTACTTTTTCATTTTATGTTCAATTGGTGGGTGCACAGTAGGGCTGGGTATCGATTCAGATGTTTCAGATGATTCAGATTTTTCAGATGATTCAGATTTCGATTCGCAAACTCTCAATTCGATTTGATTTCGAATCTCGATTCAATTTTTCGATTTCGATTCTAAATTAGATTTCAATTCGACTCAATGAGTATATATTTAATACAAATCCTATATTTATAAAGAAAAAGAAAAGTGAACATAAGTTTACAAGTGGTTAATAAAAAAAAAGAAATTAAGAGCTACAAACCTGTATATTAAACTCTCTTTATTTTAGGTACACTTGGGTACATTAAAACAGAGATATTTCAAATGCATACAATGAATAGACAGGATTTTGATGCAAGATGAAAAATGTATGCTGAAAATTGGACAAGTCAGAACAGATCGCATGCCTTGATCAAACAGGTTAACAATCCTCACATAAACCCATAAAAAACAACAAAAAAAAACCTCACATATCATTTTTACCTGTGCCCTTCCTATCTAGTAGGACATATACAGAAATTGAATACATTTATCAAACAGTCTGCGCTGCATTAATTATAAATTATATATAGACTAATCCTTATTAAAGTTACAAAAGTTCTTTAGTCAAGAGCAGTTAGTGTTTTTCTCTGTTCCCTTTGTTCTTTGATTAACTTTAACGACAGAGGTAATTAGTGGCTACTGTGTACTGTCCCTTTAAGACCAGCCGCTGCTGACAGAGACGTGGATCTCACACGCGCCTTAAGCCTGTTTTATACTTCTGCGTCGAACTGCCGCCGTAGCTACGTCGTAGGCTGTGTGTAGCGCGCGTACCCTTCGGCGTACCCTGACGTGCACCTCTCCAAAAATGTAACAACGCGTCAATTCTACGCGGACACAAGCGCTGTGATTGGTCTGCCAGAACCCCTCCCTCGGGGTTTCATGCTCCCCAGGTGCGCGTCAACGCGGACAACAACACAGAAGTATAAATTAAAACCAACACGTTGCCTACGGCGTATAGGCTCCGGCGTATGTCCGACGCAGAAGTATAATGAGGCCTTTATTCTCTAACGAGTCACAACTCTTCACGTTCATCATAAGACTGCTCTCATGTTATGAAGATACTCGACAAAAATACATTTTGGCATAATTGTGTGTTATTGTTCATTCAAGCACGAAAGAGAACTGTATTCTGGGCTGTCTTGTGCGCATGCACGATATCAGCGCGAGTCTTTGCGTCACAGTCAGGACATTCACAGGCAGCGAGCTCTTTTTTGACTTGTCGCGCATGAATGGTTTAAAAACATTAGCATGAATAAGAGCGGGATCATGTAACACTAACCAAAGGATGACAAAAATTAACAGATGCTGCACTAATTGCGTTAACAGCCCAAATGTGTTTATTTCATATAAAATCGCAGCATTTTGCGTCATATAATTGCGTAGGCTTGACATCGCGATTGCGATATGATTAATGGTGTAGCACTAGTTGAGGTTATTTTTGATTAAGATAAAACAAAAATTAAATCTCACAGCATTAGCTATAAAATGGAGTTTGCAAGCCTATGAACAGTGGAGGAAAACTAATACTGGCTTTTGGGTAATAGATAAATAAATATGGAAAAAAATCGATTCGTGGCATTTGAGAATCGATTTTGAATCGACCACATTTTAAAAAACGATTAATCGAAAAATCTATTTTTTTGCCCAGCCCTAGTGCACAGGAGCAGATGGCAAAAGCCTGCACATTTGCCTGCCATAGAAGAGTTGAAAGGATGAAAGACCAGTTGCAGCATGTGGAGTGGCACGATACACCTGCAAGAAGTCAATTACCACAGGTTTCCATGGCTTATATTGCTGGATGGCCAATTGGACAGTGTGTTTCAGCACACGGTTGAACCTTTTTTAAGCACCATTAGCTGCCCGGTAGTAGAGAGAGGAATGATGGTGATGAATATTCCTTCCTTCCAGAAAAGCAGCGGAAGAAGCATTTTTTTTATTTTAATTAATCAAGTAGAGTGAGATTTTCAGTCTTATGCCTTTTCCTTAAGTGCTTATACACATTATAAACATCTACGTTGCCTCTGTACCTCTTGTTGGGTTCATACGGATTACATAAACAGAGAATATTTGTTTTCAATTTGTATTGGTTCATTTAAATTTCACATTTACAGTTTTTCTCGATTGTTTACACACATTTTCTGAAAGCATGCCTCATATTCTCAGAACTCTACACACAAATCCAAAAACACACACACAATGGGCAAAACCCCTCAATTCTCCTGCAAAATGAAACTTTACATTCAAAACAATGTTATTTCTTCTCAAAATGGTATTTTGTTTTCAAATGACACACACAAACCATCATATGAATAGACATTTATAAGAACCAGTTGAACACAGATGTGCTCAATGTAAAACACTAAGATGAATGGAAAACACTTCTTCTCCATTCATCATAATGACTTAGGCCTTTTTTGGCTCAGTGTTACACTTACTACAGACAGTACATACATAAGTGTGTTGTAAAATATCTGTAAAATATTGTTTTTATACTCAGAACACACAAATACACGGTAACAAATATATTTTATTTTTCCCACAAAAACAATGTACACAGTGTACATCCCAACCAACACAAAGTAGTACATACAGTGGTCTACATACAAAACAACAGAAGAATTGACTGTATACAGTTACCGTAAAAAAAATAAAAAATAATCCAATGTTGGCATCCATTGCTCCATTGCAGAGCTCACCTGTTGCACTTTTATGCTAAAGCTCTGATTGCTAATTGTAAAACTGTGTGACGGGTGTTTGCCCATGTGATGAGTCCCATGTGCATATTTGAATGGCAGTGTGTTCCTTGTGAAAACAAGAGATTTTCTGCATGAAAATTGTGCCAAAAGCAGAGAATTGTGTGTAGTGTTTTGAAAAAAGTGTGTTTTAGAACTGCAGTTTGAGTGTAAAGCAGGAATTGTGCTTGTAGTTTAGAAGAATTGGTTCAGGGGGTTGGTGAATGAGTTACATGTTGTGGTCATTGTGTCTCAAGTACCAGTATTTGTGTGTAAACAATCGAGAAAAACTGTAACGCTTTATATAGATATAATTCTTATCGTGACTGAAGCACGTATACACTAAGTTTCGGTTCATTTTCGTGACAAGCTCCATCAAGGAGACAGAGATGACAGAAAGAACATCCTGTTTTTTTTTCTTCTTTTTTTTCTTTATTTTACAAAAGCGTAACGTTTAGTTGTAATAGTGAGTGTATACAAATAAAAGAAGACCCTCATATCTGTATGACAATTTTTTAAAAGTATTTTAAGTAAAAAAATCCAGTTTTAAGTCAAATTCATCGAATGCTAATTTAACATGCCAGAATTAAAGCTCAGTTTTAGAAAAACAAGTAGTGCCACTGGGCCAGGTGTGCCAAACACTTATTTATAAACTTCAATATTTCAAAATACGATGATATACTGCTCTGAATCGTTCTCAATTTTCAGTCACACTTTAGGTTAGGGTCCAATTTTCACTATTAACTAAATATTAACTATGACTTTGACTCAATAAACCCCTAATTACTGCTTATTAATAGTTAGTAAGGTAGTTGTTAAGTTTAGGTATGGGGTAGGATTAAGGGATGTAGAAAAAGGTCATGAAGGCACTGATATGTGCTTTAAAAGTACTAATAACCAGCAAATATCCTAGTAAAACACATGCTATAACCAATTAGTTAATAGTGAAAACTGGACCCTAAAGTGCTACCCACTTTTCTTTCATTTTGCTAGTTTTAATGTTGAAATAAACTATTATGTGATTATTGTGCTTTGTGACTCTGGCAAGCAGGGCAGGGCCAAGAGCCCTGTCCCACGAAGGATAAAAGGAGGAATTATGACAGTAAAGGACGAAAGAGGACCACCAGGCCTCGACTTCATGTTGTTGGTTTGTTTTATTATAATTATATGCGGCAGTCGTCCGTGAGGGGCTGCCACTTTACTTTCGTTTTGTTGTTTGTTTATTTTGGATTAAAGTTTATGTTGAGCGATCGCTGGTTCCTGCCTCCTCCTTCGCTTAACACAAACCTCGTTATAGTGACATTTTGAAAAGCCATGCATGGCAAATTTGCTGTTAATTGTCTTAACAATTGTGTTAATTGAGCAACAGGCCATCCAAGACTTTGGTCTTTTTTTTTTTCCTTCAGGAGAAATATCATCTTCATCAATCGGCTGTGAACAGGGTAGGTTGACAGTCGGTCACTAATTTTCTCCATTCTTTGCGATTGCTGGCAACTTCTCGTAGTTCGCTCGCTGTTGCTAGTACGTCCTTATTGATGAGTTTACCAATATATTGATGGTATAGCTTTCGCGCTCTGCCTCGACTTCTTGTGCCATGCCGCTGTTGTGGCACGTACAAGACATACTTGTTGATCAAGTCGCTCTCATTTCTTCTTAGGCAGTGTCCTACAAATCTTAGCTGCCTCTGTTGTACTCAGAGGCGGACAGAGTACACAGCTTCATTACTTGAGTAAAAGTACAGATACCCCTTGCTAAATTTTACTCAAGTACAAGTAAAAGTACTACAGTCAGATGTCTACTTAAGTAAAAGTACTAAAGTACTTGTTTTAAAAGTACTTGAGTATCAAGAGTACAAGAGTACATTTTCTAAATATTGCATTACTACTGCCACAGTGCTTACACTGGTAAACACAGCAAACACTTGAAGCGAAAACTATCATTAACTTGTTCAGAAAATTGAAATAGTCTGGCGAGGTGGGGCCACGGCTTGGCACATTCCCGGGATGCGATTTTTTTTTTTTTTTCAGGATGGTAGGGGAAGACTCATGAATATTCATTAGGGAAGTCATCCCTGATTGGTCTAATGATCTACCCCTAAACCTACCCGTCACTGGGGGTCTTATGACCTCCATAACCCCGCCCCTAAACCTACCCGTCACTGGGGTTAAGACCAATCAGGGATGACTTCCCTAATGAATATTCATGAGTCTTCCCCTACCATCCTGGGAAAAAAAAATATCGCTCCCGGGATGGACCTGCTGCGTCTTCATCCATTGTTTCGTCCATGGTTTCGTCTCTTATCTAAATCTGACCATGGAGTTGACTTTGGAAAGTCATTGCTGATAGGCTGTCCCAATCAGTGGCACCTGCGCAATCCAATCACATTTGAGAGGGTTTCCGAGATGTTTATTTTTTCCTTTTTTTTTTTTTGAAGTAGTAACGGGTACTCACAGTTATGGATAGAAATGTAGTGGAGTAAAGAGTACAATATTTGCCTCTCAAATGTACTTGAGTAAAGTCATGAGTACTCCCCAAAAATGATACTCGAGTAAAGTACAGATCCCTCAAAATTGTACTTAAGTACTGTACTCAAGTAAATGTACTCAGTTACTGTCCGGCTCTGGTTGTACTTGAAGAACGAGTTGGTTGCGGCCGACTCTTTCATAAATCTCTTTATTGCTTTTCTTGTCCAGACGCTTTCTGCCAAGCATGATTCTGTAGCAGTTGGTGGCAAAACTGTTGAGTTGGTCTCTGAGTTTTCTGCAAAGGATCCAGCTCTCGCAACCATAGAGCAGGATTGAGACACACTCAGCTTCGAATATGTTGATCTTGAGTCTAATTGGAAGACTTCTTGACTGAAATACGGTTCTTCATCTTCCATGCTTGGCCTTTTCGTATTTTGACGTCGGATTCACTAGAGGCGATGTGGGAGCCAAGATATTTGAAGTTCTTGGTCCATTTGATGGTCTGTCCATCTAGCTCTGTATGCTGATGATTGTGCCATGTCCAGTCCGGCATATTCTTGGTTACTCAGTGCTTCTGTTTTACCTATGTTGACTTCAAGGCCTACTCTCCTGGCCCAATTTGCTGTTGTTGTGAGTTGTTCCTGTGCTCTGTCCAGGGTGTTTTCAAATAGGGCAATGTCATCAGCGAAATCCAGGTCAAATAGTGATACTTCTGGATTTCTGCTGGATTCTTTTAAATGTGTTATGATTCCGTGCGATAATGTGTTCTTTGCATGGTCTTCTTTGGCTCGAGATAATACATATGACGATTATGAATAGGAAGGGAGCTAGGGTATTGCCTTGTAGGACGCCTGTTGTAATTTCGAAGTGGTCTGACAGCTTCCCTTCTACTAGTACGTGACTCTTTGACTTGTTGTAAATTGTGTGGATCGCTCTTACTGTTTTGTCTGAGATCCCATAATGTCTTAGTATGTCGAATATGGTTGATCTCTTGATGGAATCGAATGCCTTCTTGAAATCTACAAAGGTGATGTAATAATCGAGTTTCTTGTCTTGGAAGCCTTCAATTATTCTATGTAGGATGTGGACTTGTTCTGTACATCCTCTCCCTCTTCTTAACCAGCTTGATTGGCAAGAAGAATCTTGTCGATCGGGTCTCTTATTCGGTAAAGAAGGACCTTGTTGTATGTCTTGTCACTGTGGGACATGTTGCTGTATAACTGAGACCAGTATAACTTTGAGTGGTTAAGAAAAAAAGATTGAGTGGTCAGTCAAAGATGTAGTTTCAATGTCATTCTCACAAACATTTACGAGAATCTTCCCCAGTATCAAATTTCTTTGGATGGTCAAGAATATTACAATAACATGTAAGAATCCCTTTGGGCAATATCACCATGTTGTGAGGTATGGCATTTACAACTGTGTAAAACTCCTTAGGATGGCAAACAAACTCATGTTTAAAACAGAAATAATTGTAATTGAGAATATTACTATAACTGTCCATCATATCATTTAAAAAAAAAAAAAAAGTAAAATTTTCTATGAAGCCTGTATTTATAATTTATAATAAGGGTATTCTTAATGCATTTTAATACATGCATAATGCCTTATAATATGTTGTATCATCTGATACATAATTACAACAGTTACAATACATTATAATACATTATAATACCTATTTGTGGTTATAAATTTTAAAAGTACAAAGCATTATAACACCAGATAAGGCCTACATTTATAATGCACCTTTAGGGTATTCTTAATGCATTATAATGCAGGCATAATGCCTTATAAACCTTATAATGTGTTGTACCATATCATGAATAATCATAACTACAGTAATAATACTTACCAATATGTAGTTATAACTATAAAGAGTATGATGATTTATAACATGAACATTATTTACTTAAGTTATAAAGGATTATATATCCCACTGTTTCATATCTTTTACTTTCCTGAGTCTCATATCTTGACATTCTTTACTTAAGATCTGCACAGTATCATCACATCTTATGAGTTGTCTTTTATTGCTTAAGTAAAGTTACAAAATAAATTCTTCTTTTAAACATCTAAAAAGCTTTATAATGTGGTCATAATATTTATAAGTGGTCGTTGTCTGCTTTAAGTAAAGTAACACAAGTTACACAAGTCTGCTCCTGTCTGCCTTGCTGCTGAGTGGTTTGTGTCTGTATGCTCCGCGTAGCTTTCTGTTTTGAATCTTTATTTACTATCATTCCTTGTTGTTTATACTGCTAAATATAACTTACTGATCACCACACATTAACCTGACATCACTAGCTGCAATCGAAATCGTTATCGCTAGCACAACACACTAGTAATTTGCTAGCCTGTTAACGTGCCATCCGTGCCTGCCGTCTTTATTTATTTTTTCTCTTGTGCGCTTGCACCATCCGTGCCTGCCATCTTTATTTATTTATTTTTGAGTCCATCAAACAACTGTGGTGAGTAGGATCAGTCAACAAACACGGTGAGTCATGTCATCTTCTCCTCTTATTGTCACTTGCACTTCGTGTCACATGTATAGCATAGCCTTCTCTGTCAGCACAGGATTTACATGTGATAAATGCAGGGAGATAGTCAGGCTGACGGAGAAGATTTCAGAACTAGAGACACGCATCCAAACTTTAATTGAGGATAGTAAGAGGCATTGGGATTGGCATTTAAAGACATTCTGAACTCTATTGGAGTTAGACAACACATGTCATGACCCACTCATTGTCGTAATCATACTCTAGATCTAATATTATCACATGGAATCAGTGTTGATGCCATTGAAATTCTGCAGCAGAGCGATGACATCTCAGATCATTACCTAGTCTTGTGTATACTTCATTTAGCCAAGGCTGCAAAGCTGACTCCGTGTTACAAATATGTTAGACCTATCATTTCTGCCACTAAAGATTGCTTTATTAATAATCTTCCTGATCAGTTTCATCATCTCAGCATCCCAGATAGCTTAGAACAGGGGTGTCAAACCGGTTCCACGGAGGGCCTAGTGTATGCAGGTTTTTGGTCTTTCCCTTCAATTAGTGCCCAATTAAGACCTAGACTACCAGGTGAGGGGAGATCTTAGCCAATTAGTGACCTACTCAATCAGTTTGGTTCAAGGTAAAAGAGAAAACCTGCATACACTAGGCCCTCCATGGAACCGGTTTGACACCCCTGGCTTAGAAGGACTCGATATTGCGACAGAAATTTAGACACAGTTGGTCCGTTGCGCTTAAAGAAGATTAAAGGAAATAGTCCTACGCCATGGTACAACGAGCACACTCAGGCACTTAAGAGAGCAGCAAAAAAAAAAAAAATGGAGCACAACTAGAAGAAAACAAAACTAGAGGTATTTCGCATTTCATGGAAAAAGAGCATGATTGCATACATAGAGGCCTTAAAAGCTGCTAGATCTGCTTATTTTTCAACCCTATTAGAAGAAAATAAACAAAACCCAAGGTATTTATTTGAAACAGTGGCTAAACTGACGAAAAACAAAGCCTCAAGCCCAGAAGTTTCCAAG
The DNA here is from genome assembly GCF_951802725.1 of Rutilus rutilus. Taxonomy (NCBI): domain Eukaryota; kingdom Metazoa; phylum Chordata; class Actinopteri; order Cypriniformes; family Leuciscidae; genus Rutilus; species Rutilus rutilus. The sequence goes on along the minus strand of NC_140225.1, from coordinate 24,564,829 downwards.
CAGCACAGCAGTTATTACTTTATGAACTTCTTCACTTACAAGATTGATAATATTAGGGAGAAAATTATAACTATGCAACCGTCTACTACAGTATCGCATCAGGCAGTGCATTGTAGACTCCTTGAGGAAAAATTCGATTCATTCATTGCTATAGGAGAGGAAGAATTTACTAAACTTGTTAAATCAACTAAATCGACAACATGTATGTTAGACCCTGTACCGACTAAGCTATTGAAAGAGATGCTTCCAGAGGTCATAGATCCTCTTCTTATTATCATTAATTCATCTTTGTCATTAGGATACGTACCAAAAACTTTTAAGCTGGCTATGATTAAACCACTTGTTAAAAAAACACAACTTGATCCTACAGAATTAGTCAGTTACAGGCCGATCTCGAATCTACCTTTTCTGTCTAAGATACTAGAAAAGGCAGTATCCTCACAACTATGTTCCTTTTTAGAAAGAAATGATATCTGCGAGGATTTCCAGTCAGGATTTAGATCATATCATAGTACTGAGACAGCTCTAATTAGAGTCACAAATGATTTGCTCTTATCATCCGATCGTGGTTGTATCTCTCTATTAGTGTTACTTGACCTTAGTGCTGCATTTGATACTATCGACTACAACATTCTCAAATGAAGAGAATGTCTTATCGATCAAAAGTTCAGTATGGCGTACCACAAAGCTCAGTACTAGGATCGTTGCTGTTCACTCTGTACATGCTACCCTTAGGAGATATCATTAGGAAGCATGGCATTAGTTTTCACTGTTATGCTGATGATACGCAGCCCCAGTATACACATAACACATTATAGACTTCTATAATTAAATGTTAGGCTGCATAGTTTGGGTCAGCCGGAACCGGGAACACTTCCTAAATCCTGATGTACTTGTTACATCATAAGAAGGATGGCGTCTATGTTAATATTAGTCTCTCTGTTTATCCCGAGGTTTACCGCAGTCCACCGGATCCAGGCTGTATCCAGATCTGATAAAGGAACTGGGCCTGGACGCAACGACAAAGCAGTCTTGAAGTCAACTAGGCTCTCCCCTGTGAAGGACTCCTTTCCTTCCCTTTACCTCAGTACAGATAATATGTTTTACCATTTAACCCATATTTCTGGGTCATTCATTTGACACAACTAGCCGGTGAAATTAACCCTCTTGCTGGGTTAAGTCTTGCTCATGTGCTGGGTTATTTCCTGTCTCATTGCCTTAATAAAATTTGTACAAATATTTGTTATATTTCAAATGTAAAACAATTATTGTCTCTGTAATACAATAAACCAGAGAGGCCATTGTATATGTGATTTTTCTTCTTTTTCTTTTTCTTTTTTTTACATGTTTTAATACATTTCTTCAATACTTTTTTGTATACAAGTATTGAATACAAATGTTAACCCCCCTTACTTCAATGTAAGGGGGCCTGTGGTGTATGTAGATAGAAATGGTTCATTCTAAGGTAATAAAAACATAACGGTTCATTAAGTAAGGTCATACACCACTGAAAACATAGTTATGAATATGATATTGCTTTTCTGTCAACGGATCCTCCTAAATATTACACAATGCACCTTAATAAGTCATTAAGCAACTAATTTGAACTCTTATACGATCACAATTTCATTTATTAAGATCTGTTGATTTATTAAGAACAGCAACAAACATTTGAAATCCGACTAAATATCATGTGGGCCTGAAACAACTCTTGTCCACAAATTTTACAGTGGAGGACTCTTTTCCATTAATTTGATACACGGCATGCTGGAGTCTGGAGAAACTCCCAGGCGGGGAGACACTGCTTTGTGTATTTAACATCAAAAACAAAAAAAGCTTTGAAACAAAGATTAACAGCCTCCAGCAAAGACTCAGTCTCGATGGTGTGGCCTGGAACAATGGCAAAGGTCTGATATGTCCCCCTCGTCTCATCCCTGAGGCACAGAATGTGCAGCAATGCTCCAGTCATCTCATTTTGTAAATATTCAACCATGTTGGTCCCCACCTGTTGATTACACACAATCACTTAAGAGTGTTGCAATATAACTGACATGCAAGTTAAGGTTTTTTTTTTGTGGAAGTATCAAAAAAAACAATTATTAAAAACATTACCAAATATGACCAAATGTGAAAACCAAACAAAATGTCTGTTTACATTCAGTATTTGTAAACTGACTTATAAAAGAGTAATATGGACTAATATTATCAACATTTAGGCAATAAAAGTAAAAATATTACTGTAATGTTGATAGTGTCTTTAACATTAAAACTCACAAATCCAAAAAGAGACTTGTTAATCTCCTGACTGGCAGCGCTGATGATCACCTCGATTAGATTGGTAGAGTATCATGTAACTCAAAATTTTTGAAGTTTTAATCATTCATGATCATTCTTAAGTTCAACTAAAGGGGTATAATTTTCTTCTCAGAACTGGCGCATGTCCACTGACAACAATCCAGGCGGAAATTCCTTTACACCACTAATCAGAGCCGGATGTGATGATGTGTGCTGTGATAAAGGTCTTTAGTTTTCTCATTTAAGGCGAGACACTACAGGTGAATAGGGTAAAATGTTTAAATAGCAGATTTCACCATGGAACTTTCCCAGTTGATTACTTACATTAAGATGAGACCAAAATGTATTACAAGTTTTCTGTAATTTAATGTTTAAATATGCAAATTAGGCATACTCTAATTAAATATGTGCTAATTTGCATATAAAAAACGAAGTAGGCTATTGGATAGGTTCAAAATCATTTTTTAATTATGTTCTCATATTAAATGGGAAAAAAATTACAGAGGGATTTTGTTATCCTGTAAATCAGAATATACTGTCAATAGCCTTAAAAAATGTTTTTCACATGTTTTTTTTATATAAAATATTATATAAATATAAATTTACATTTAAAATCTAATTTGATAATTTATGTTTTTTTTTGTTTTTTTTTTAAGCTGCAATCCATAACTTTTGCCATCTCTGTTTAAAAACATAAAATTGCAGGAAACTTGAAGCTATTTTCTTGATGTGAATGACAAGTTTAAATTCTAAATAACTGCTGTAAGAACAAACGCAGCACCATCACCAGAATAGCCTTCTGGTGATGGTGCTGCATTTGTTCTTACAGCAGTCATTTAGAATTTAAACTTGACATGCGACAGAATAGCTGTATATTCTTTGTATACAGACAGAAATTTCCCGTGAAATCGGACCTGACATGCTCAAATTATAAATCATTGTTATAAATGTACTGTTATAATGGGACACTGGGAAAGGACACTGATCTGTACTTGCTCAATAACTGATTTTTATCCAAAAAAGTTACAGACTGCAGTTTTCCTTAACTTTTGTAGGTTAAAGTTGCAGTCCATAACTTTTGCTGTGCTCGCAGTTAATAAACAGACTGCATGTGTCTTGCGGAAGAACATTGTAACCTCGTCTATGACGCTGTCAGCACATTTCATTAATCATACCTCACTGAATACCTCTGATTTTCACATGGTTTCTTTTGCTGCAAATGTCATGTAGCTATGATACAGGACACATGGTTCGGCGTATTTTAATATTTACAGTAGGCTTAACAGTAGCCTAATAGAATATTCTGATATATGATATTAAGTGAGCAGACGTCCGAGATCAAAACTGGGAACATAATCCCCAAAAAGGGGGGGAAAATGGGGACATTTCCAGTTTGACTATCAATCTGATTGAAAAACCTAATGTTGTGTCTTCAAAAACAAAAAGGGGACAGAGGTAGTTTTTTTCTGTATTTAGCCAGGGACAAGCAACCAAAAACGGGGACTGTCCCCTGAAACCGGGATGTCTGGTCACCCGATATGTGATGTAGGCTATGATAGGTATCCTATTTTGCAAATCACACTCTATAAATATGATAGAGAAGCAGAAACAGATAGTGGCAGTAGTCAGATATTTTAATAAGTTGAAGAAACAATATATAATTAGATTATTATTACTTTTGTTAGGGTGAATTACATGTGAATAATACACAGTGTTGGGCAAGCTACTTGGAAATTGTAGTGAGCTAAGCTATCAGTTTCTCTGCCATGAATAAAGCTTCACTACACAAAAGCTACCACCCAGTCAAATGTAGCAAACTAAGTAACACAAACACAGCAGTAGGCTAGTTCAGGAATCTACTTTAAGTTGCGCTAATTTCACATGACAAGAAAAGCGTAGCTTGTGTGGCCAAGCTACTTGATAAATAAAGGAGTTAAGCTACTTAAAAGTTACTTGATTCAGGAAATAGTGAAGCTACCACCAAAATACTTAGTTACTAGCTAATCTAAGTAGCGACTGCCCAACACTGATAATACAGTCTGTGTAAAATTTGCTGGCCAATGTTATACCAGTAATATTTGTTTTATTTCTACAATAGCATTCTTGTGTCAGTTGTAATCTAAGTCAGTATTATGGAATATGACTTATCAAGTCTCAGTTCATAGACGGGTGAACACCGGCCGGTGCAGTAAACATAGCCTAGCTAGCTGGCTACGATTTCAGTACAAAAAAAGTATAAAGCTCTTGAAAGCATTTTTTTTTTTTTTGGGCAAAACGATCTTGGTTCCGACAGAGATATTACAGAAGACACACGCAGACTGTGCTGGAATTTACCCCAGTCGCTTCTTCTGACGAGTTTTTCTAAAATATGCCAGCAGACTTTCCACACACAACTCACTAGCTACAGTAGCCTAGACTAATTTCCCGCAGATTTTAAGTGCTGTGAGGGACTAAAACATTCAATTCAAATTTATTTGTATAGCGCTTTTCACAATACATATCGTTTCAAAGCAGCTTTACAGAAAGTGCATTTCAGAAATGTACATAGAAAAAAACAGTTAGTTAATCATGTATTCATTTAGGGCATAACATATCGCCAGCGTTGAGTCGTCTCTTCACAGGCGTCGAGTCGTCTCTTCACGGGTGTTGGGGCATCTGAAGTTTCCATGAGAGGCTGGATACAAACTGGTGCTGACGAACTCTATTTCACCTCGGGACTAGCGTCCCGAGATAACAACAGAAAAGCAGATGGGAAATAATTAGCATAGCTGCTGTTCATAATATTAATGCATTCGATCCGATTCAACTGTAGTATAAAAGTAAGTATTATGTGAATGCTTGGCTAAAGAGATACGTCTTTAATCTAGTTTTAAACTGGGACAGCGAGTCTGAGCCTCGAACAATATCAGGAAGGCCATTCCAGAGTTTAGGAGCTAAATGTGAAAACGCCCTCCCTCCTTTAGTGGACTTAGATATCCTAGGAATGACCAGAAGCCTCGAATTTAGTGATCTTAAAGAGCGCGATGGATTGTAGGGCAATAGAAGTTCTGTTAAATACCCAGGAGCTAAACCATTTAGGGCTTTATAGGTCAGTAGTAATACTTTGTAATTGATACGGAACTTAATAGGTAACCAGTGTAGAGATGATAGAATTGGTGTTATATGATCATATTTTCTTGACCTAGTAAGAACTCTAGCAGCTGCATTTTGGACTAACTGTAGCTTGTTTATTGAGGATGCAGGACAACCAGCTAATAAAGCTAATAAAGTAATCTAGTCCGGAGGTCATGAATGCATGAACTAACTTTTCTGCATCAGAAACAGATAGCATGTTACGTAGCTTAGCAATGTTTCTAAAGTGGAAAAAGGCTGTTCTTGTAACATATGAAATATGATTTTCGAAAGACAAGTTGCGGTCTAGTATAAAGCCCAGGTCTTTTACTGTAGTGGATAAAGTAACAGGACATCCTTCTAAATTAAAGTTGTATTGTAAGAGGTTTTGTGGGCAGTTTTTTGGACCAATAAGTAATACCTCCGTTTTATCTGAATTTAATAGCAGAAAATTACACGTCATCCAGTATTTTATATCTTTAACACACTCTGTCAATTTAGATAATTTAGCGTTTTCATCTGGTCGTGATGAAATATATAATTGAGTGTCATCAGCATAACAGTGGAAATTAATTCCATGTTTTCTTATAATATTACCAAGTGGCAGCATATATATTGAGAATAGCAGAGGGCCTAACAGATCTTTGCGGCACTCCATAGTTTACTGACATTATCTTCGATTATTCCCCTTTTAAACAGAAAAAATGGTAGCGGTCTGATAAGGACGATCTGAACCATAAGTTGCGCTTGTATGGATTTCATTCAAAAACGCTTTCCTCACTTTTAAATACGCAACGTCCACAATGAATACGATAATTGCGTGATTAATTGACAATTTAAACTACATATTTCAAAAAGGCTGCTGATATAGCTGGTTTACAACTAATGATGCGGCATTTTGTCAAAAAAATAAATCTAACCGGCTAGCTGTGGCTATTTAATGTTTCACAGAATAATTACGTTACCCCTCACACTTCCATATCAAACACTGTATGCTGAACAGTGAAATTAGCTTGCTATTACCACAACTTGTTACAGTTTTTCTCGATTGTTTACACACATTTTCTGAAAGCATGCCTCATATTCTCAGAACTCTACACACAAATCAAAAAACACACACACAATGGGCAAAACCCCTCAATTCTCCTGCAAAATTAAACTTTACATTCAAAACAATGTTATTTCTTCTCAAAATGGTATTTTGGTTTCAAATGACACACACAAACCATCATATGAATAGACATTTATAAGAACCAGTTGAACACTGATGTGCTCAATGTAAAACACTAAGATGAATGGAAAACACTTCTTCTCCATTCATCATAATGACTTAGGCCTTTTTTTGTTCAGTGTTACACTTACTACAGACAGTACATACATAAGTGTGTTGTAAAATATTTGAGGATATTGTTTTTATACTCAGAACACACAAATACACGGTAACAAATATATTTTATTTTTCCCACAAAAACATTGTACACAGTGTACATCCCAACCAACACAAAGTTGTACATACAGTGGTCTACATACAAAACAACAGAAGAATTGACTGTATACAGTTACCGTAAAAAAAATAAAAAATAATCCAATGTTGGCATCCATTGCTCCATTGAAGAGCTCACCTGTTGCCCTTTTATGCTAAAGCTCTGATTGCTAATTGTAAAACTGTGTGACGGGTGTTTGCCCATGTGATGAGTCAGTGTGCATATTTGAATGGCTGTGTGTTCCTTGTGAAAACAAGAGATTTTCTGCATGAAAATTGTGCCAAAAGCAGAGAATTGTGTGTAGTGTTTTGAAAAAAGTGTGTTTTAGAACTGCAGTTTGAGTGTAAAGCAGGAATTGTGCTTGTAGTTTAGCAGAATTGGTTCAGGGGGTTGGTGAATGAGTTACATGTTGTGGTCATTGTGTCTCAAGTACCAGTATTTGTGTGTAAACAATTGAGAAAAACTGTAAAAATATAGGTAAACATTCATATTAACTTACCATAACACTGCCCGTTCCGAGTGGCGTGCTACTCGAGTCAGAAGTGAAGAACCCAACCAGCTGTTTATTTGTGAATGACCCCCTTACAACTCATTTGACCCAGCATGAGCAACCCAAGAATGTGTTTACAGTACCCAAAACAACCCATCATTTTGACCCAGCACAATCAACCCAACAATTTGTTTACAGAAACAACCCAGCATTTTTTTGAGTGCACCTTGGAACCTGTTTCCGGGAGTGCGTAATTGAGCCACCAGGCACTGTTTTGTGCGGATGGGCGGCCGGAGCGCGTTGAGGGTTTTCTGTCACAAGTCAATAACTAATGATCTTCGCAATAACTTTATTCTAGAGCTGCTGTAAAGCCAAAATAATCTCTGTTACTGTAATTTCCTATTATCACTGTAAAGCTGCTTTGAAACAATTCATATTGTTAAAAGCGCTATATAAATGAAGGTGACTTGACTTGACAAGTTAAGTCTTCTTTTAAACAGCCATAAGATATCATGAAGTGGTTACAAGACATTTCCCTTCCAGTAAAATCCAATTTGTGTGGAAAAGTACAAAGGAACAATACATTCACAATGCAAATCATGTTTTATTCATAAAACCTGTAAGAATGTATAGAGTTTACCAAATCTATACCCATGTAGTAATAAACGGAAAAGGCATGTAGATTTGATAGGTAGCTTAATATTTATATACAAAAAGAAACTATAGAAATCAGAAGGTCAATCCCATTTTTAACAAACATGTATACACAACAAGTGTATGTGCAGCTAATGTTGTCTAGCTTACTCGTTATTTTTGTTCTTGTCCTGGAAATGACAAGTAAATATATAAATTTAAATATACAATATAAACAGTTATATACAGTTTGAGGTGCACACAAATATGTTATTTTACAGTTTGGTTAAACACATTCATGTAAGTTGTATTTTTCAAATGTCACGTACAAGGCTGCCAAGAATGTGTGAGGGGTGGTTCCTGGCAAGCCAATGTTCCTTTTTAATGACCTTTAAGGATTCTTAAGTTTAGTTGCCATGTTGCCACGGTGGCACCATTATATCCATTTTGTACATCTTCCATGCATGCTCTAAACGTTGTGTTGTGTATCTTGTGAATGCATTAAGAATACCCTTACAATGCATTATAAATGCAGGCTTCATCTGGTGTTATAATGCATTGTACTCTTGTAGTCTTGTGAGGACTACAGTTATGAGAAAATGTTCATTTCCAACACAAGGGAACTGGCTGATGAAAGCCAGATAATTGGTTGTATGCTATAATACTGCACCTGCAGAGTGTGTAGAAGCAACTGATTATTTTGTCTCCCCACTGATTTGGTCAGACCGCCAGGGTTGGAATGTGTTTCTTGTAACAGTACACAGCAGTGACGGGTCGAGTGACAGGTCTCAGAGGCAGCTGCCCCTGCCACGGAAAGATTTTACTCATCGGTGAACTTTATTAACATGGCAAATAACTGATGACTTGGTAGAGCGCCAGAACCCGCTATGTCCGGGGGACACGGTGAACTGTATCCACAATAGCTTGTGCTCCAGGTGAGGAGAAATTTCATCTAACAATGATACGACTTCTCTTCGGATGTCTTCACCTGCCGTTTCCTTCATTCCAATCACTCAGAGGTTCCATCTTCATTAAATTTCCGACCTGCTCGTCAGGTCTGCATGCGATGCGAGAACAGAGGTGATAGAACAAATTAATTTTAGTCTGACAGTCCTTAATTTCTGCCGCAATGAATTCCACTGCCCATGCCAGCTTCACGATCATTGAACTGTGTCAGTGATAATGCTTTTAAGGCTGCGTTTTCCATCTTGTAAATCAATCCTGGCGACTGAGGAGCCGTTCACATGTCGCGTCTAAAAACCCGTGGAAAACGCCGGCTGCAACGCTTTTTCTCTCTTTTTTGCTAAGTAATAATGACCCGCGTTCTCCATGAATACGACGAAGCAACGGATAAATTGATTTCCAGCCTTTGCATTAGCTCTATGTCGCACCCACAAAATCACACTGACTTTGTTTTCAGTTTGCACCATCTTCCCTTAGTTAGTTTTGTGCTTAGTTAATTTCACCATTCTGTTCAGGGGTGATTCTCCAACTACAGGCACTTTTGTGCCCTTGGCCTTTTTGTGTGTGTGTGTGTGTGTGTGTAAATAAATAAACAAACAAATGCACAAATAAATCGTCATTATGAAGTTCATGCTCCAACATACCAAATCTTGCCCCTGGTTTCTTTTAAAGGTCCCATTCCATGGATTATTTTTATTATTTTATCATGTTTCCAGGGGTGCCCTTATAATGTTAGTATGTTTTTTAGATCAATTTTTTTTATAATTTAGAAATAAAAGGCATATTTCCTAGCCTGATTTCATTCCCTGGTTTGAACACTCTGTTTGAAGGGGCGTGTCTGCTGAGAGACTTCAGTGTAAACGCCCTCTGCTGTGATTGGCTGAAATGCTTGCATATGAAATATCTGGCATTACATGTGGAACTATCTGGAAAACTTTTACTATTACAGCTATTATACGTTTTTACTATTACAGCTATCGGGATTAACGAATCGTGAGAAGTTTTTTAAGTATTTAGATCTCTTTCAATCACATAAAAAAATTGCAGTGACGAGCATTGAGCAGATGACAGCCTGTTGATCGCGTGAAAAAAGATCTTATCATTGCAACGCAGTTTCTGCACTCACTAATGATTTCACCAATGCAAACATGAGGCATATAAATACAGTAAGAGCTTCGTTGTGCAGTGAAACAGTGTCATTGATTTCATAACGAGTGTTGGCAAGTGTCCATATAAACTCGCGCTGTGTGATGACAGCTTGGACGATTGGAAAGGGATTGTTCTTTGATCGCTTTCTGTATATTAATCACAGTTTAAGTTAGATTATTTTCATCCTACTAAGAGAAACGATGTGAAGTTGATCGCTACTTCCATATTAAATCACTACTTGTACCTACCGCTTGCTGGAATATAGTTGAAATTGTCCCCTTCGTCAGTATGAAACGCTGAGAGAAGCCTGCTTGATATTATCCCAGGTTAGAAAAACAGTCCGTGGTGAAATGGACAGAGCAAACTAACTTCGAATTAAACTTTTGCGGTATCCGATTATAGATAAACATCAACCATCTGTTGACATTTCGCCATCAATACGCCTGTGTTCCTGTGGGCGGAGGTTAGTCTAAACACGGTTCTGGTGATGTCACTAATGACGGAAGTAGAGGGGTGTAGTCCAATCGAGCCGTTTTTTGTAGTCAACTTCTGTTAAATAAAATATCTCGCTTGGCATTGAACTTTGAGCTTTATAATTTTACAGATATTATTTATACTCTAACAACAACATTACACACTAACTAAAGTTTGAAACATGGGATCACGTAGAACGGGACCTTTAAAAATGTTTTTGCAAGGCTGTTTATTAGCAGATTTTTCAGTTTTATGCTTGTCCCCAACCCAGACTGGCCCTCTTTGAATGTTAAATTATATTTAAGGGTCGATTTAAAAATATTTTTAACATGTTTGTCTTAATGACATATAAAATAATATCATACCATCGAAATTCCATATGTATATCACAATTTTGAACTATTTTTGGAATAAAATAAGTCTGTCCCCAGGTTTTCCGTCATTCCCTTTTTAAAGTGGAACAAAATCCACTTTAATAGATCCACCTTAAATGTTTTATTTACTTGGTAATCATGGAAATAATAGAGAAAATGACATAAATAAATCAATAAATCAAGGTAACTCAAGCTTTTATAAAGAGTATTTTTATTCAGCATCATTTCCACCTTGGCTGTAGTTTGGTTGAATTATGTAGGCTACAACAAATATGAAAATAATGTATTTATGTTTATTACGAGTAAACAAAAGTTTACTCCAAAAGTCCAAAAGTAGCTAAGCCTGACATGAGGGTGTGCTAATATTGCAGAAAAACTGATAAAATGTATTTTCCACCTCTGAGAAATTACAGGCGTAGCTTTGGACATGATATATGCCATTTTTGTGCGCTATTTACATGTTCTCATGGCATATTTGTGCTTTTGGACTGAGAACTTTATATATCACCATTCCAGTACACTATATTTATTTTTATTTATCTATATATGAATGTTTTGAGCAGGTTCATATAATTTGCATATCATTTGTAATCATTATTTTTAAAACTTTTAGGTATACTGTTCAACTCATATATGTTAAATAATAAAATACATGGTTAAAAATATTTTGGACTGGCAATTTACGTAAAAATAAACAGCACTTTTCCACCACTTTCCACCACTAGCCTACAGTTAAAACAAAAAACAAAAACAAAAAAAAGAATAGCCAATGATGTGGAATTGTGGATCTAAATGTATTTTAAATCAAGGTCATTACTTACAATATATGTGTGAGTGACTTATAATAAACATAGACCTGAGCAAAAATGAAATGCTGTAGGCAAAAATCCCAACTCGTGGCATTAAGCAACTTTAAATAAAAATGCATTAAGTTCATGAAGTATTAAGATTTATTTTGTTACATGATTAGGTAGCCACTGATGTTGTTGACTGATACATAATCAGTTTTACAATATTATATTGCAATAAAATACATAAATTGAAAAGTGGTGGAAATTACATCTTTGAAAGCGCTCTTCAGAGAATTTTTTTTTAAAAGTAATAATATTCCATGGAATTCTAAAACTGCCCACTGTTATATTGTGTTAGAAGACAAATTAATGAAGCTAGGAAGATTGTTTTAAGTGTGTTTTAAGAGAGTGAAGCTCACAGTGCCAAAAGTGCTCCTAGTTGAAGCTGTGCACACCTCATTATATTCAGTATTTAAATTCATGCTTTTCACTCCTTAGCTGTTGGGTATTGTTTGTGGCTATGCATTGGTAGCTTATCTCTCTTTTTGGATCATATTGTGTGAATTTATTAAATACTATTTGGATTTATCTTTGTCTTCCTGAGTGTGCTTTGCGGAAATTCTGCAAGCTATTACACAGATGCAGAGTGGAAAATCCCTGGTCCAGATGGCTTTCCCACAGAGTTTTTTTTTTTTTAAGTTTTCTCTTCAGCTTTCCCTACTTCTCTCGGTTTTTGAAGAATCCCTCAATAATGGTGATCTTACTCCTTCCATGCATCAGGCATCCATCTCAATGATTTTTAAACCTAATAAAAAAAATCTAGATTGTGGGTCTTATCGTCCAATTTCCCTTCTTAACGTAGATGTGAAAATCCTGGCTAAGATTCTCTCTCTAAGGTTGGAAACTGTTATTCAGGAAATCATTCATCCGGACCAAACTGGCTTTATAAAAAATAGACAAGGCTTTTTTAACCTTAGAAGGCTGATGAACATAATTAATACCTCTTCAGACTCATCTATACCAGAGGGCCTGGTCTCTCTTGATGCAGAGAAGGCTTTCGACCATGTGGAGTGGAACTATTTATTTTATACTTTATACTTTATATTTTATACAAAATTTTGAGTTTGCAATGCAATGTCTCGTTCCCACCTCCCAGGGCACCAAGGTTACGATAGTAACCGGAGATGTACATCCAGCTTGCAAAATCTGGCGAAGGTGTTCTGAGAAGACCAGCCAGCGGCAAGACATACATCCTGGATAGACATATCTCTAGACCAGGCCCACGAAGAGGCAACCGCCCTCGTCGAATGAGCTCTGATGTTAACCCTCTGGGGACCAGGGTGTTTTTGGGGCCCTTGGGATGTTTTGACATGCCCTGACATTTGTGCTTTTTTCAGTTATTTATAAACATGTTAATGGCAAAGGTGTAAATTCACTCTATATAGCACAAACGGGGCTACCATTATATGTAAGTAACATGTATGTACATGTTTGTATTTTTAAGAGAATAATGTTTATGCGTGGTTATTGAAAAAAATAAAAATGAAAGTTGCTGAAATAAGACCACAAAACACATACTAAATATGTGTCCACAAGACTTTTGACTAATGGATGTTGTTGCTTCGAGTTCTGGCTTCAAAATGATGTGAAAATAGTCTTGCTTTATCGTTCACAATAAAACAATACATTGATTTAAATTGGGTAAGACAGGTTTTGCTTGGAAAGCCAATATGCGGGGGAGGAGTGGTTTACACCTGAGAATACAATGTCCCACCCACTCTGCATAATGACTCTGCATAATGAGCCATTCATTCAGGTGTGACACTGACTGAGCCACAATGCAAGGACAAAAGATATATTTAGAAGAAGACTTATATTGACCATTTAAGATTTTGCTTACATCTATCTTGTAAATATGTTTTGCTATTTTATTAAAAAGGTTACAATTACAACAATAATTACAATTTCAACAATATTTCAAGTGTACTCTTTCTTTGTAAAAAAAAAAAGATTATAGGCCTGCATTTTATCATATGTTTTGCTATTTTATTAAAAAGGTTACAATTACAACAATAATTACAATTTCAACAATATTTCAAGTGTACTCTTTCTTTGTAAAAAAAAAAAAAGATTATAGGCCTACATTTTATCATATGTATTCATTAGTTTGAATATAGCCAACATTGGAACATCTAACATCTTAGTTGATGACTTTATTTTTGACAAAAATAGTATATATATATATATATATATATATATATATTTGATGTGGCAGTATATTCTACAGTAAAAACTGTACCCAAATCTAGTCAACAAAATGTTGTCTTTCATATTTCGCCTGACTATAACGTTGTTTTTATGAAATATTAGGACATATAAATGTTAATTTGCAGTTTAATATGTTGCTTATACAGACATTTTATTTAAACATATTTCAGTCGATTTTTACTCATCTCAGTATAGCCAAGCATTTTAGTTGATTAAAGCAGTTTATTCTTTCACACACAGACACGCGATTCATATTTAGGTCAAACAGGCAAACATTCTGTTTAAAACAGGCAAACATTAATTCGCGGTATTCAAACGCAAATTCTGAGAACCTGAAGGGTACATATCTTTACAAATATATACCCTTCATTCATCTACAGAAACGTGATTCATCTTTTTGCGGTTTACATAGGCCTACACTAACGTTATTCCATAATGTTATTCCACATTAACACTTGAGAAAAGATAACTTAGCCTACCTCACTCCTCAGCGGGATCTATTGCTCACTGTTTGTTATGTAGGCTATATTATGCATCACTCGCGGCGCGCTGTGTTTACAGCTGATGGGCGTTTCACAGGTCTGAAATGGTTCTCAGAATTTGCGTTTGAATAGCGCGCGCTCTCCGGGGTGTGGTCACATTACATTTGAATGAGCTCGTAATGAGCTCAACTGGAATCGCTCTCTTTTAATACAGATTTCACAAGCTGGGAATATTTGTTTTTTATAAAAATTACTTCATTTAAAAGATGCGATCTCAAGCTTTATGCCCGTGGGTATGTTTGCCTGTTTGACTGAATTTTCGCGGAGTTACAGATCATTTTCGAACGCGTTTCAAATTGGAGTTCACGGACAGAGAGAGTGCAGAACTCGCATCATGTTAATTTTTCTTCATTTGGCAAAAAGCAAAACACTTTATTTTTATTGTGAGTACACAGAAAAAAAATTTAAACTGAACAGGATCGATTGATGTATAACACGAAATTGAAAGATCAAAATTAACAGAGCATTATGAACTTAATTTACATTGCTAAAAAAAAACGAGCAAAACACGCGGGCGCGTTTTTGGTCCCCAGAGGGTTAAGGGGACAATCTTTCCCCTGGCACTCGTAAGCCAATGCAATAGTCCATTTGTGTAGTTCAAGTCCGATAGTCCAAGTCCATTTCTCAATGGACCACAATCCAGTGAGAAGGTGTCTGTTTTGAGACAGCACGTAACCCCGTCTCGGCAGGAGAGTAACGCTGCAGTTGCCGGGTCAAAAACAGAGACCATCTGATTGTAACAGATACAATCGTCGTTCACTGAGAATGCTTGTAAGTCTCCAATGCACTTCGCAGAGGCCAGAGCAAGGAGCAAAGCCGTTTTTAGGAAGAGCTCCTTAACAGCAATCGAAGCTAGGGGCTCGAACGGCGGTAGAGAGAGAGCCCTCAAAACTAGAGCTACTGTAGATCCCACAGCGGCATCGATGGTGGCCGTGAAGGACATAATCTCCTCGCTCCCCTGAGAAATCTGGCCACCAGAGTGTGCTTACAGATCGATTGCCCATCAACCGGGGAACGAAACGAAGCAATTGCGGCCACATACACCTTCAGTCTGGATGGCAAACTCCCGCTATCCAGTCTGTGCTGTGGGAAATGCAAAAAAAGGCCATGGAAAAGATCACCGGGTCGATATCGATGTCCTGGCACCATTTTGCAAAAACTCCCCACTTTGGAGCGTAAAGGCGCCTAGTAGAAGACGCGTGCAACTCCGAATGCAGAGTGTCTTGCTTATTTAAGGTCCCTGAAGTGGGCACACATCAAGGTTCCACAGCTCCGGGCTGGGGTGCCATATCGTGCCATTCGCCTGAGACCTTCCTGAGGGGGATTTGCCATGGGGGAGCCACCATTAACTCTCTCAGATCCGCAAACCAGTGCTAGTTCGGCCAGTTCGGGTCCACGAGGATCACTGACACCCTCTATGATTTTGCACAACACCATAGGCAGAATCTTCAGGAGAGCGAGCAGTAAAGAGAACGCGTAAAGCCTGGCTTTCTGCCAACACAATGTCAGAGCATCTCCCGTCACGAGGGGCTAGGGCCAGCCTGAACCTCTCAGCTCACCTTCGGCGTGCGGCGTGAAGACTCACCAGTCGGTTCTCTATGAACATGGGGTCTACCACTTTACATGCCTGAAATAGGCGCTCTTACAAACCAAGCCGAGGCGGGCCATCAGAATATTGTTCTCATCATGGGCCCAGCCCCAGGCCTGATGTAAGAAATGCCTGGGGAGTCGAGAGGAGAGGAGAGGGCTGAGATGTAACACGCCCTCCGGGGAGATGATTCATCACCGACGCTGCGTGTGTTTGTGTTGGATCCCCTCCCTCAAGTCCCTCTTCTTGCGGGAGTCACGCCTCTTCTGCGACCTGCTCCTCCATGAAGGGGGCGCATGAGAGGCGACACTGGCTCTCTGGCCCTGTCTACGATCTTCGGACCGTGAAGGGCCAGGCCCTCCCACCTGTCTGGGCGTGGATCCGGATCTCAGCGGTATACTATTATACGGTATACAGCTGAGCGTGCCTTCGCCTCCCTGAACTCTCCAACCACCGCCTCCACGGAGGTGCCAAAATGTTCAGAGGGCGAAACCGGTGAGTCGAGGAGAAAGGCCTACTCTTTCTCATCGATGTCAGCCATGTTTAACCAAAGATGCCTCTCCGTGGCCACCATCGCCGCCATTGACCGACCAATCGCGGCAGCAGTAGGTTTAGTGGCCCGGAGAGCAAGATCTGTGTTGAGGCGTAGCTCAGCAACCGCCTCAGGGGACATCCCTGCCCCCTGGTCGAGATCCCCCAGCAGGTCGGCCTGGTATGCCTGCAACACCGCCAGGTGACCCACTGCCGTGTATGCTCTGCCATTCAAACGTGCTGTGGTCTTCAGCGGTTTGGATGGCAGGGTTGGAGCTCTCAGTGTCGACGTCCACCCAGACACAAGATAGTTTGCAAACGTCTCGTCAATAGGCAGCATCGGCACATACCCATGCTCTCCGATCCCCTCATCATCAGCGAAACTAGCCCACTGATGTTGATGGATCCTAGCAGAGTATGGGTTATTCCATGCCCTCTCGATCTCCGTGTGAAGATCAGGAAGGAATGTAAGGTCTCTCCCCTAACACGCTCACACGGCAGCTGCAGCCTGCCAGCGGCACGTTCCATAACATCCACCAGCTCAGCATACACGGGGCAGGGTGGCTGAGAGGGTTCAGGATTTACTTGATTATCAGCCATCTCCTGCTCGTCCGGAAGAGCACTCGCTGCAGGAACAGTAGGAGAATAGTCTTCCTCATCCACCTGCAACTCACCCTCATCAGCCGCCGATTCATCTGAGAGGTTTATACCCCTCTCAGGTTGGCCTTCTGGGAACCCCATGATGCAAATCGCACCTCTGCCTCAGCACGAGCGGGACCTGAACCATGAGGTCCTTTTTTTTTTTGCTAAGTCCTCCTCACTTGAGAAGAGGGCCAGACGAGAGCGGAGCGTTCTCAGAGAAAAACGCTCACAGTTTGCACAGGTGGCTCCCTCGAGAACCGCCTGTGCGTGCTCTTCACCCAGACAGAAAACGCACAGTTCATGTGTGTCAACCGGCATCAAATATTACGTGCTACGGTGGGGGCATTCCCCAACGTGTCGTATTGACGCAGTGTCTCGTTCCCTTCTCAGGGAACAAGGGTTACAGTCGTAACCCAAGACGTTTTTTGAGTTATCAGGTATGCAGAGAAGTTGAGATGAGTCAGAAAGATTATCTATAAAGCAATCTTTGGTGGTAGAAGAGATAGTTCTACCATATTTGTAACATTTGTATTGCTTTTTCGTGTAACATACACAAAATTCAAACCATTGTTTTTCAGAAACAGGAATTACAGTTTTCTCGATTGCTTAAACACATTTCTTGAAATGATGCCTCATTTTCTAAACACAAATCCATAACTTCTCACCTAATTCCCCAAACTTTCTATTTTCAGGTCAAATTGAAGCACTCAAAACCATTCAATCTTGCTGGAAAACCAAACTTTGCCCCCAGAAATGACACACAATCCCTCACACACTACAACATAGTCTTACATACTGGTGAGATAAATTCAAAACAATACTACAAAAACCGGTAACAAGTCATGTTGCTTGTGGTTCTCCCCCTCTAAAACCTTTTCACATTTGCACATATTTTATTACTTAAAGGTGCATTGTGTTATATTACAGTTTTTCTCTATTGCTTAAACACATTTCTTGAAACTATGCCTCGTATTCTCAAAACTATAAACACAAATCCATAACGTCTCACCCAATTCCCCAAACATCCTATTTTCAGGTCAAAATGAAGCTCTACACTCAAAACCATTCACTCTTGCTGAAAAACCAAACTTTGCCCTCAGACAGGACACATAAGCCCTCAAAACCACACACACTACAACATTGTCACACAACACTGCAACACTACACTGCAACACTACAACACTGGTGCAATAAATTCAAAACAACGTTTCCAAAACTGGTAAGTTATGTTGCTTGTGGTTCCCCCCTCACAAACCTTTTCACATGATGAACTCAAAAGACACAACCAGTGGATACATTGGCACATTTTTATTCATTCATGTACAACACAGTACAACACACACACACAAAATTGTTTTTTTTCCCCGTTTTACTCTTTTTTTTTTTTACTCTCTCCTCTAAATTAGTTTTTATATTTACTTACAGTAAGATGTGTGTGACCATCATATGACAGTAAAAGAGCACACACAAACCATATTCTAATATGGAATTGTATTGGAATGGTAAAGAGTGTTGGTACGTGACAGGAGAGCCTCCACTCAAGGTTACAATATGATGAACAAGTCTAAGAATGTTCCACATATGGTTGAAATACCATCATTGGCCTAGAAAGATAACATTCTGGGAGTCAAGACTATAAAGGAGAAAGGATGCCCTCCCTTCACTGTCACACTCTGCAGCCACTCTGTGTGACTGTATGACTGCTGACCTTTTCTTGCAAGAAAATACACCTCATCAAAGACTATTGGAAATGTTTGTCTCTTATTCAGTGATAGAATTTTGTTTGCCACCACACCTCCCTGAAGGTTCTCGAGGTGACGGTAAAGCGACTCAAATTTGGCCTTACTCGTAGCCCAGCTTCCCTCATTGTCATACCACTGACAAAGACATGGGCAACTAGAGTGACTTGAATTTCATCTGAGACTGCTTGTCTTCTTGTCCTTGCCATTCCTCCTCCTCATTCTTATCCCTCTTCCTTCATGTCTTTCTGGATCCATTGTTCCAAAACTCAATAAACTGATTTGGGCCCTTTTATATATCTATTGAAGGTTCTGATTGATGTGTGTTAAATTTTGACTCTTAGTGTTTCCACTTGGGTAATTGTGTGCTAACTGAGTTGAAGCTGTACTGACTTGAATGAACAATATTGAATGCCAGTGCTTTGTAAATGACAACATGGTGTAGGCAATGAGAAATGAAGGGGATTGTGTGTAGAGTTTTGAAGTGACAGTTTAACAAATCTGACTCGTGTCAAAACAGGGGAATAGTATATATAGTTTAGGAAAATGGGTGTGTTTTTTGATAAAATTGTTGAAATTTTAGTTCAAAAGCCTGGTTATAGTGTTTAAGCAATCGAGAAAAACTGTATTAAGCTATATACAGTTTTTTTCAATTGCTTACACACTAAAATTAAAACTTTCCCACAATTAGCAAAACCTTACACTCAAGGAGCAAAACACCGGCCTAGATTTGCACAACTGTGAGCACATTGTCAGCTTCGCACTTTTTGCAAAACATTACACACAGTGATTTGCAAAACACTAAACACACTTGCATGCATTTGACACAGAAATTTATCATGATGTAATTTCCTTGCTAAAGGCAAAGCAAAGGCTTTAAAATGAACACACCCATGAACCAATTGGTTAAACACAGCCACCAGATGTGCACACACACACTGGTGCTTAATTGTAGACACACCAATCAGGTTTACAGTAAGCACTATAAAAAGGCAACAGGTAAGTTCACCTGTCTTCAACAATACTGTAAAACTGTATGAAAACTGGAAAATGTTTTGTTATGAATGTTTTGTTGAAATGTTCAGTATTGACTGACTTGAGTACATGAAAAGAAATAAATATTTTCATTAGTCTGCACAATTGGTGTCATGTGGTGTTGGTGAATTTATTTTGACACTTTATCTGTGTAAATGCTAAAAGTGTTTCAGGTTGAGCACAGGAGTGTTTAACTGATTCAAACAGAATTAGACCATATGATGGTTGTGTTTATGTTATGACAACAAAATAAGGTTTTTATAAGACATTGTATAGTTTTGACAAAAGTGTTCCATTTTGCAAATGATCTGAGGTGTTGTGTTACTTTGGTGTAGTGTTGTGCTAATCGTGTGAAGGGGGAAACGCAGGCCCTGTTTTCAAAATTGTGCTTAAGCAATTGAAAAAAACTGTAAAACCTTTCATTTATGGAGTCAGATGAATTAACGAGTAAATACATATGATTAA
This sequence comes from Rutilus rutilus, assembly GCF_951802725.1. Lineage (NCBI taxonomy): Eukaryota > Metazoa > Chordata > Actinopteri > Cypriniformes > Leuciscidae > Rutilus > Rutilus rutilus. The sequence goes on along the minus strand of NC_140225.1, from coordinate 24,544,255 downwards.
TGTATTACAAATTTAACCAACCAATACTTTGCATGAGTGAGGACAGAACACGTGATAACCTTCCCTGTGTATTGGCGAACCGGCGTTGGACCAGACCCTAACCCTTGTGTGTCCTGTCTGAGGGCAAAGTTTGGTTTTTCAGCAAGAGTGAATGGTTTTGAGTGTAGAGCTTCATTTTGACCTGAAAATAGGATGTTTGGGGAATTGGGTGAGACGTTATGGATTTGTGTTTATAGTTTTGAGAATACAAGGCATAGTTTCAAGAAATGTGTTTAAGCAATCGAGAAAAACTGTAATAGGGTTTTGATCAGTGTGCAACATACAAAACCACTGCTAAAGAAGCATTTGTGTAACTATTTTTTTAAAATCTGAAACTGGTCTCCCACTTGAAATTTATTGAATAAACAAGGTATTATTCCTTTCCATAAAAAGGAAAAAGAAATCGGAGATTGATAAATTATAAGAGAATAACACTTTGTCTTGCTTTTACCTTGACCTCTCACCTGAGTTCATCTGAAAGTGGACAATGCACATGTGGTTGCCATAGACACATGAATCCTGAGTCAGAGGAAGCATCCCTTAAAATAACTCAGGACAGGCCAATTGGCCACAGCTGATTCAGACTGTAAAATCTCTATTGATCTGGTTGTATCTGTATTACAGCTGCATTACAAGTAAAAAAACAACAAAAAAAAAAAAACAGGACAAGCTGGACCCCAGGAGGCATTTCTAAGGAAAGTAAACATTCAGTGCACCATTGATCATCACTTTAAACCACTTGAGTTTGTTTCTCCTTAATATGGTAACTGTGGTTTTAATTTATGCAAAAGTCTATCTTTCTAGCTCCCTAAATGGATATTAGACGATTGTGAAGTTTAGAAATAGACCTCTTAAACACAGATTAATAACCATGAATGACAACTTTAATTCATTAACTTATTTTTGCCACAAGGTGGCGCAGGATTCCAAAGAATGAATCACATCACTCATGTTAGTTTATTGTGTAGCTAATAGCTAAACACAGTGTATTTTTTTCTTATTATTGAGCACAAATGTGTGATTTAATCGAAATATTAAAATCAATGAAGAGCTATAGTGTGTGTGTGTTTTTTTTTAATAGGCCTACTTTCCTGTGTTTTATCTTAATATGCAGAGCAAACTATAAGTCATTTGTTGGCTGATTCCCCTAAAGACAAAACTGGGGAAGTGGTCAGGAAATCTGTTTGAAAATCACTGCAATCATTCATTTGATGAGGCACAGAATGGCACAGAAAGACGTCATGAACCTTACTGCTTGGGTGATATAAGTGAAGGTCAGTTAGGGGAATTCTTTTGTGAAGCTCAAAATGAGAACTGACGATTTGTTATGTTGTGTTCTTTCTGGAAGCGGGTTAAGCTCCTTTAATAGGATTTATGTAATTAGAAAAACGTCTTAGACCTGATCATTCTGGAGCTTAAAGGGATCATTTAGCATGCAAGGTGTAATCTGTTTGTATTGTTTTGTTTGTTTATTACGATAGTGCTAAACTTCTTTCAGGTCTCAAGTTAAAGAATGCTGCAGAAAATCAGACCTGATAATAACTTTCATTATAGAATATAAAGATTAATCAAAGTTATCTTTCGTTGCTAATTCACTCTGCTTATATTGAACTTTCAGATATCCTAAAATAGCAAAACCCATAGCTAAATTCAAATTGCAGATATTAAAAGGTAAAAATTTTACTAAGAAAACCAATGTGTAAATCAGTAATAGAGGCAATAGTGGTTAGAAAACCAATGTGTAAATCAGTAATAGAGGCAATAGTGGTTATAAATTAGTCAAGAATAATTGGCTACAGTATGTGCAAATAATAATAATAATAGTAAAGAGAAAATATATAAAGAGAAAATATCCAGTGAGCAGCAGTTCTGTGGGTGATAGAAAGAAAAATGTTGCTTGGTCTGATGAGTCTCGGTTTCTGCTGCGACATTCAGATGTTAGATGTGAATTTGGCGTAAACAAAATGAAAGCATGGATCCATCCTGCCTTATCACCGGTTCATCTTGTTGGTGGTGTAATGGGGGATATTTTCTTTGCACACTTTAGGCCCCTTATTACCAATTGAGCATCTTCAAACACCACAACCTACCTGAGAATTGTTGCTGACTATGTCTATCCCTTTATGTACCCATCTTCTGATGGATTCTTCCAGCAGGATAACTGCCATGTCATAAAGCTCAAATCATCTCAAACTGGTTTCTTGTATACGTAGCAATGAGTTCACTATAATAAAATGGCCTCCACACCTTTATACAGAAAGAAAATATATTTCTATATATTTATGATCAATATATGAAATGGTTTAAATATATTGAATGTAATAATATGTTATGATAACATATTACAATATATTGAGTAATACATAAGGAATTGCTGCTTTTCATTTATTGAAAAATGTGACAATATATTTACTATGTTACACTAATGTGTATTCAAGTCAAGTCAAGTCACCTTCATTTATTCTGTATATAATATTGTTTATATTAATACTGCAATATAGATTGTTTCAAAGCAGCTTTACAGTGATAATAGGAAATTACCGTAACAGATTGTTTAGGCTTTACAGCAGCTCTAGGATAAAGTTATTGTCCAGATAAAGTTAGTTTTGATTGATTGATTCACTTCCGTTGTGAAGATCATTAGTTATTAACTTAGGGGCCACTTATACGACACCGTTCTAACAGAAAACCCTTAACGCGCTCCGGCCGCTCATTTGCATGACAACAGTGCCTGGTGGCTCGAGAACGCAAACCTTGAAATAGGTTTCAAGGTGCAAGCAGTTAATTTTTTTTTAAAACGTTATCATCTCTGTGTAAGCTTCAAAAACGCGAATCTGTGAAAACGCTGACGGCGTGCACATGCATATTACGTGTTCAGTCTATAGGTATGTGCACTTGAATATATATATATGCAGGTAGTCTTTCTTTACAAATTAATATCACCAAATTACTTGTCTGGCCTTAAAAATTCATAATACAGAATTTCTTGTCACTTCCGCATATCCATGTGAACTGGAATCATTTTGACAACGTTTTATCTGTAGAGAGGTAAAGGAAAGGGAAGGAGGCCTTCACAGGGGAGAGCCTAGTTGACTTCAGGACTGCGTTGTCGTCGTGTCCAGGCGCAGGTCCTTCATCAGATCTGGATATGGCCTGGATCCGGCGGACTGCGGTAAACCTCGGGATAAACAGAGAGACTAATATTAGCGTAGACGCCATTCTTCTTATGATGCAACGAGTACATCAGGATTTATGGGAAGTGTTCCCGGTTCCGGCTGATCTAAACTATGCAGCCTAACATTGAATTATAGAAGTTGGTAATGTGTTATGTGTATGCTAGATCAAAGAGATGTGTTTTTAGTCTAGATTTAAACTGAAAAATTCATGTGAGTTACTTTCACTCAGTTTGAGTTGGTCAAACACAAATTAGTTGAGTTTAAAATACTTAAAATTCTGATGCAAATTCTTGGCTGTTTATATACAGTATATATATGTGTGTGTGTGTGTGTGTGTGTGTGGTGTGCATGTTAAAAGTATTTCATTTAAATAATTTAAGTCATTGTGTTTCCTTAGAAGTTGTGTTTACAGGGGTCTTGACCCATTGAGGACCACTGTAGTAGTGATTTAAGTGATGCAGTTTAAGTTAGCATAAATCGTCTCGGTTACGTATGTAACCCTCGTTCCCTGAGTAGGGAACGGAGACGTTACGTCGGATGACGACGAATGGGGTTTCGCTTAGAAATCCTATCATCTTCGAGTATATAAAACGAGCCAATGGCAAGAAAATGCCATGGGTCTGCGGAATTTGCATAGCGTAACTCCGCCCCACCCTGGGAGTATAAAGGAAGTACGCTGGCAACATGCAGATATGTCTTCGCTGAGGAGCCGAGACTGAACTCAGGCGTTTCCAGCGGTACAGCGGAAGTGGCAGGGAGACGTAACGTCTCCGTTCCCTACTCAGGGAACGAGGGTTACATACGTAACCGAGACGTTCCCTTTCGTTGTCACTCCGAGTTACGTCGGATGACGACGAATGGGGTTCCCAGTGTAATCACGCCACCTCTCGACTGTCTTCCAGTGCCCTGCGTAAGTCTGAGCTCCCTGTCGTGAGACTAGCACGGACGAAGGAGTCCTACTTAACACAGGAATACCAAGGTACACTGGGAAGCATATCTCAGTGGAAATATGCAATCATGCCCAACCCGAAGGGGGGGACTTGGAATACACATATGACCCCGAAGGGCTGCATACGGAATAACACTGGGGTGTCCAGCCGCAGGTGGAATATTTCAACCCCAGGGGTGGCAAGGTGGCTTGCCAAGGGAAAGACACATGCTCAAAGAGGCTTACAGTGGAATACACATGTGGGGGTCACCCGGAGGGGGAACCATGCACATGGAGGCACCTGGCCAAGCGCGAAAGCTGCCGGTGGCATAACTCTGGCGTTGACGTCGTCAGTGCTGGAGGAGACTCAGGGCTTATTAGGCTCACCTGAGGAGAATATCGCACGTATCCCGTCCGTGGAGAGGAATGGCGAGCAAGCGAAGACACCTGAGCAGAATCTATTACCGGCTAGTTGAAGCGAGTACATGAGAAGAAACTGGCTCCACTCTGAGATTGTAGAATCTCGCGAATGTGTTAGGTGTCGCCCAGCCTGCAGCTCTGCAGATGTCTGTTAGCGAGGCGCCATGCGCTAGAGCCCAAGAGGATGCCACACTCCGAGTGGAGTGGGCCGTCACACCAAGGGGGCACGGTCGACCTTGCTGCTGGTATGCCAAGGCAATGGCGTCCACTATCCAGTGAGACAACCTTTGCTTGGAGAGAGCCTTTCCCTTCAGCTTCCCACCATGACAGACAAAGAGCTGGTCTGAGGTCCTGAAACACTGCGTTCTGTCGACGTAGGCACGGAGTGCGCGTACTGGACAGAGCAGTGCCAAGGCTGGGTCTGCCTCCTCCGAGGGCAGCGCTTGCAGGTTCACCACCTGGTCTCGAAAGGGAGTGGTGGGAACCTTGGGCACATATCCAGGCCGGGGTCTCAGGATCACGTGAGAGTTAGCCGGCCCGAATTCCAGGCACGCTTCGTCAACCGAAATGCCTGCAGGTCCCCTACCCTCTTGATGGAGGCCAATGCAACCAGGAGCGCTGTCTTCATTGACAGGAACTTAAGCTCCACTGATTGCAGAGGCTCAAAGGGAGCACTCTGCAGGGCAGTTAAAACCACTGAGAGGTCCCAAGAGGGTACGAGGGGAGAACGAGGAGGATTCAGTCTCCTGGCTCCCCTCAGGAACCTGACGATCAGGTCGTGCTTTCCCAAGGACTTACCATCAACTGCGTCGTGATGTGCGGCAATGGCGGCAACATACACTTTCAGGGTGGAGGGAGACAGCCTTCGCTCCAACCCTTCTTGCAGGAAGGAAAGCACGACACTGATGGGGCATTTCGTGGGTTCTAGATTTTTAGAAGAACACCAGTTGACGAAGAGGTTCCACTTCAACGCATAGGCATGTCTCGTGGACGATGCTCTAGCGGAAGTGATGGTAGCCACCACCGCTGGTGGTAGGGTACTCAAACCTGCCTCGTCCCATCCAGGAGCCACACGTGGAGGTTCCAAAGATCGGGACGAGGGTGCCATAAGGTGCCCCGTCCCTGAGAAAGCAGGTCCTTCCTCAGAGGAATTGGCCAGGGAGGTGCTGTCGCGAGGAGTACTAGTTCTGAGAACCAGGTGCGGTTGGGCCAATACGGGGCAACCAAAATTACCTGCTCCTCGTCCTCCCTGATCTTGCGCAAAGTCTGCGCAAGAAGGCTCACTGGGGGAAACGCATATTTGCGGAGGCCCCGCGGCCAGCTGTGCGCCAGTGCATCCGTGCCGAGGGTGCCCTCGGTCAGGGAATAAAACAGGCGGCAGTGGGACGAGTCGTGGGAGGCAAACAGGTCCACCTGTGCGTCCCCGAACTGATCCCAAATCAGCTGAACCATCTGGGGATGGAGTCGCCAATCTCCAGCAAGAGGCCGAAGCCGAGACAGCTCGTCGGCCGCCTGGTTCAGGTCTCTCAGGTCTGGCAGTCATCTCGGGATCAGACTCGGGCAATGCTGGCACACCCGAAGGTGGCAGCACAGCCGAATCCTCACTTCCCAAGGACTCTTGCCCACCCTGTGATGCAGCGATCGACATCGAATCTTCCTCTGGAGCGCCAAATGAGACCCGCGGCAAGTCAGAGGACTGTACCGCGGGCTCATCTGAAACACTCGCGGGTTGCACGGCGCTAGAGGACGGTGTGGAGCGTGGAATAGTCGGCGCTTTGTCCCACACCGTAATCCTCAGGTCACCCTGGCCGCCAGCCGAAGTACTAGCTCTCGCGGAGCCCGTAGATCGGGGTGCGGATAAGGGGACTCTACCATGAAGGTCATTGAGTCTAGACCGTAACCGTGCGATGGGCATGTTCCCGCAATGGGAACATGACTCATCCACAAACGCTGCCTTTGCGTGCTCGACACCCAGACACACAAGACAGCGATTGTGCCCATCAGAGTCAGAAATGTACAGACCGCAACCAGAAAAACACGGGCGAGGCATCTTTAAAAAGACGTGCCGCGTGCAAGCTCTTTTAGAAAGGAGATTTCTCCACAAATGCTGAAGCGACCAGGGAGAGAACACACAAACACTGGCAAATCACTGCACAGATAAGCAGGGAATGTGCACTCGCTGGAACTCGCTGTCACACCAACACTTGGAGAGAGGCTCGTCTCGAAGAGAAATGAAGAGATGAATCTCAGGATTGGCTGTGGAGTGAAGTACATCAACTTGGCTCCGAAGCGAAAACATATCTGCATGTTGCCAGCGTACTTCCTTTATACTCCCAGGGTGGGGCGGAGTTACGCTATGCAAATTCCGCAGACCCATGGCATTTTCTTGCCATTGGCTCGTTTTATATACTCGAAGATGATAGGATTTCTAAGCGAAACCCCATTCGTCGTCATCCGACGTAACTCGGAGTGACAACGAAAGGGAACTATATCTTACAAGTAATAATTCAATTGTTGATATTAGGATATTTTTACAAGTAAATGTCACTGTGGATTGCACATATTTTACATAAAAAAAAAAATGCTTTAATATATCTTAGGATTCAAAAATGAAGTATTTCAATCAAAGGTCGGATTTTCTGTTTTCTATCATTTTAATACCATAATACTATACCTGTTTATCATCAATTCTACATTTTCAGCTACGTGCTCAACACACTCTGTTACACATATTCTAATGTTTTTTTTTTTTTTTTTTCATTTCTGTCCTACTGACAGTATTGTTGATCTCCAATTTTCATCCCCCAGGTGTTTATAAAACTGTCCATGTCTGTGTGATATGTTTTATTTTCCCTGGAGGATTTTTTTCCTATTTCAGTGCAGCCATCACACTCTCATACAGGAGCGATTGTTTCTCTTTCTTCCTCAGCATTAATTTAACCATGTTGTGTTTTCTCACCGCTAATTAAAATTCTTCTTGGCTTCTGTGTGCCTGATCTAGCTTACATTACGCTGTGGGGTAGCTGACAGGTCTGAACGGGGCGGCCTGGACATGTGACAGATACAGGACAGCCGCCTAACGATCTGCTGGCACGCAATGTGGTCACTAACTAGGCTAAATTAGCAGGTTGCATGCAAAAAGTGTTGAGTCTGAGCCAAATCGAAGATTTTTTTCCTTCTTGCTTTTCAAACACTTTCTTTCCCCTGGGAGGCACAGAATAAGATAATCTCATTAGTCTAAACAAAACATTTCAGAGAATGTCAAAATCTTTGGCCACAGATTTTCACAGAGGCTTAAAGCTACAATATGTGCCATGCAGTGTTTCAAATGTATAAACTAACTGAACCCATGGCCATCTGAAAGTTCAAGCTTTAGTTTATATTGACATTATACATTGTTATATTTTTATATTGAGGTTTGTATATTGAGACGGGCCTGAATGCGGTGCAATTTTGAACATGAAAATTTGTCCAGGGTTAAACTATAGAGGCACCAAGGTCAGAGTTCAGCTTTTTCCATAGTGTGTCCAACTCAGAAGACATTCCACTAGCTGGAAAAGTCAATCAAGGTTAAATATCATGGTCCTCCCTGTAATAAATTATTAAAAGACTGCATGCAGTGACTGCTCTTTATCTGACTGATGATTTATATACATTGAAATATTCTATGTATGTTAAAAATATATTCTGAAAATTAAAAAGTCCGTTTTCTCAAACTTTGAAATTGAGATGCCCAAAATAGCTGACAAAGCATCAATCAATCAATCAGTCAGTCAGTCAGTCAGTCAGTCAGTCAGTCAGTCAGTCAGTCAGTCAGTCAGTCAGTCAATCAATAAGGGTATTCAGAAAGTTACTTTTAGTAATAATTAGTAATAGTAATTCGAATAGTAAGGATAAATAAATCTTTATACATATACATATACATATAAAAAAATATATATCGAATGAATGAGAAATTACCAAATAACATAACTACTGACATTTCATTCATCATTTTATTGCAGATTTTGGTTACACTTTACAATAAGGTTTCATTTGTAAACATTAGTTAATACATTAACTAGCATTAACCAATTAGCAATTTATTTTACAGCATTTATTAATGTTAAATAATAAAAATGTTCTTTTTCATGTTAGTTTACAGTGCATTAACTAATGTTAACAGATACAATTTTTTATCTTAAAAATGGATTAGTAAATGTTAAAAAATGCCGTAACACTTTACAATAAGGTTCATTAGTTAACATTAGTTAACTACCTTAGTTAACATGAACTAAGAATGAACAATACTTCTTCAGCATTAATTAATCTTAGTTAATATTAATTTAAACTTTTACTAATATGTTATTAAAATCAGAGGTTGTATTTGTTAACTTTACTTAACGCACTGTGATCTAACATGAAGACTAACAAAGACTAATAATAACTAACAGATGTATTATTACCTAACATTAACAAAGATTAATAAATACTGTAACCGATGTATTGCTCATTGTTAGTTCATTTACATACAGTAACTAATGTTAACAAATGAAACCTTATTGTTAAGTGTTGGCCAGATTTCATTACAGATACTTCCAACGGGGAACATTTGTAGAAATTAAATTATGAAAAGCCTTGAAAGTTGCAGTGAGAGACTGTTAAATCCTGATTCTTGTGCAATACTAGATTAAACCCACAGGGGGCTCATGAGCTCAATTATGAAAGGTTTGACGATTTCAATTGTAAAACACCGATAACTGATCTTAGTCTCAGTGGCATTTTGATTCATACTACAGATTACACAAAAATGGAAACAATAATAGAAAATTATGTTATATTACCAAATGTGTGTACCTCCCGAAGCATGAAGGGCAAGTGGTTACAGTGCTTGTACAATACTCTCATACAAACTTTTTCCAAATAATATTGTCTCACTGATTCATACTCATTAAATGAATGGCATGCACTAAAGGTGTGTTTGAGGAAGGAGTTCTCCCTAAATGGGCCTATTTAGTTGTGTAGTTCATGGTCTCTGCCACAGGTTTATTAAAGTGGCTGAAACTCCTCTAAACAAAACATAAAGTGACATGCTGGCAGCCGATCCAGAAACGTGACTGTATAACAAACCATTTGCAGCTTATTAAACTAGAGAGAGGAACACTAATAGAGAGAGAAGGCATAAGTTATAATGGAGACATGAAAACATTCCTGTATAGTATATGTATATGGTGGAAGCTCTAGAGCTGTCTGGTCTGTTTCATACTGTGTGATGTGCCTCTTCTTCAGCCTGTAGCCCTGTGACCTTTGACCTGTCCTCAAAACTGCTGTCATGTGCCAGAGATACAGACCTAGTTTCCAAAGCAACAGTCCACAAACATCAGTAAATGTTTACTTTTTTTTTTACATGCTCAGCACATCACACTCCACTTCTAGTTTTTTTTTTTTTTTTTTTTTCCAGCTTGGAATTTTTCAGGAATCTTTCCAGGAATTGTTTGGAAAATCCAGCCATTAGAGTTCAGCCTTACAGTTAAAAAGTAGTTGTACAGAACTGTTCAAGTCTGATGTTGGTAAGTTGACAGAAATCTCTTATTTATTTAATCAAAAATACAGTGAAAACAGTAATATTTTGAAATATTATTACAATTTAAATGACCGTTTTTTTAGTTTGTATATTTTAAAATGTAATTGTCGCTGTGATGGCATTACTCCTGTCTTCAGTGTCACATGATCCTTCAGAAATCATTCCAATATTCTGGAGTGCATTTCCCGAAAGTATCGTTAGCCAACTATGGTCGCAAGTTCCGTCGTTATCAGCATAGTTCAACGATTTGGTGTTTCCCGAAACCATCGTTCCAACGAACGTTCGCAAACAGCATCGCAAACTTGTGTGGTTGGAACGACAGCTCTCGAGCTGTGGTTAGAAGCATAGTTTCTAGTTTACATGAAATGTAGACTAAATAAATCCTTATCTTTAGCAAAATAAGCAAGCTGACATTCAGTAAAACCCGTGTTATTTATTTAGAATACATACAAATGTCATTTACGTCTTTTAGTTTGTCAAGAGATTTAAAGCACCGTTTCTGAAGACTGCGCATGTGCGAACGTGCTCTGCAAGAACGAGCCAAATATTGAGTCTGGTAATAAAGCAAAATAACTGAGAAAAATTTGAAATGGTATTAAGATGCCATGTCTGTAACTTATATGACAAAATCTAGCATTAATTCGATCTCAAACAGATTAATTAAAATAAGTTATTAGTCCACCACGTGCGACGTCATAAACCAACGTGGTTGAACGATACTTTGCGACATACGGTTTCGGGAAACAGTCGTGACTAGCTAGCTGATTTCTCCAACGATGCATCGTACTATGGTAGTTAAGCAGCGAGCTATATAGTTGTACGGGAAACGCACCCCTGATTTGCTGCTCAAGAAACATTTATTATCAAGGTTGAAAACAGTTGTGTTGTTCAATATTTTTGTTGAAACCGTGATTTTTTCCCCCTTTTTTTCAGGATTCTTAGAATAGAAAGTTTAAAAGAACATCATTTATTTGAGATTTATTCACTGAAATAAATATTATTTGAGAATCTTTGTGACTTTGGAAGTAGTTCTTCAGTTGAAGTATGTGACACTCTGAAAGATTTTTGATTCCAGTCCTCTCTCCCCATCATAACAACACATTTCCAACGTGCCCTTCCTGTAACCGGAACATTATCCAGACATCCACTAACACCATTCCAAACCTTTCCCTGTTTTAAAACACATCTCATTTGTTTCTATGGAAAGGAATTACATTCATTCTTTCAAATATGGCCATGTTTCAAAACACTTCCCGTCAGTAAAAAAAAAAAAGAGCCAACAGTACGTTCTGTCTTTTTATTTACTTCCATGCCAGGAGAAAAATTGTTGTATGAGAGGTTTCCCCTGTGTAACACCCTCGTGTCAGAGACACTGGCGGCTTTATAGCAAGCGCTGCTCTGGACCAGGTGGAAAATCCTTCAGTTTGAATTATGCTTTCTTTGGCACCTCTGTATCATGAGCCAACGTATATTCATCAAGAGTCTGACAGTCTCACCTTATTCCAGGAAATCGAGGTTTGCTGCTGTTGTGCTTCTTACAGTGTATTATTTGGCAAGTTGACAAGTTGGAAACACTCTATAATATCTTACAAAGTTTAACCAAAATAAAACTTTAATTATAAAAATGATAAATCAAATTTAAAAAATGTATCAGTTTTGCAAAAACAAAAAACAACAAAAAAACAAATAATATATATATATATATGTACTTAGTATATATACTGAGTTCCAGTCAGTTCCATGTGACTCATAAACGAGCACCTATACCCAGGGCTCCAGACTAACTTTTTTTATTAGGAGCGCTGTAGCCCCTGACTTAAAATTTTAGGAGCGCAAGCAGAAAATTTAGGGGCACACCTTCACATTTTCCCCCTAAATAACTATTACAGACAAATGCTTTGATAATAAATAGATTAAGCGTACAGAAATTATGGTGCAATTTTATTTTAAGATCACAGGGCTCCAGACTAACATCTGAGGGCCGCGGCTCTAAGTTCTACAGAAAGTATTTGGTAGCACTGTGGGATGACAAAGCACTGAGATAAATTTGAGGTGTATAGATAAAGTTAAATTTAATTATTATCCTTCATAATGTCTTAATATTATTTCAAAAGCAAAATGAGTGACAAAATAGATATTAGGGAGTGAAAATAGCCAATAAGCACCCTCAGCAGCTGTTTACAATGGTAATTTAGTCTTCTTTTAAAAAAAAAATAAGTGTGAGTTTTCCTACTTCTTGAAACTTTCAGTTTTATAAATAGAGACAATCTTTAAAGGATGAACAAAAATATTTTGGTCGACACATTAAAAAAAAAAAACATTTTAATAGGATATAGTTTTGAAGTGCTGTAAAAAGATGTGTAGGCTACTTTCATAACCACAGTATACCATAGTTATAGTTATGCCTGGTTCAGAATACGCAATTTTTTTGTCTGTTACTATAGTCAATGTATCAGATTACACGATTTCGACTCCTAAAAATCTTGTCATGTCCTGGACAAGAAACATTGTCAGACTACACATTGCTTTACAACCAGTCATCTCGAGCCGTCTCACACACATATTCACTCGCACATGTACACACGCACTCACTCACATACACGCACATAGACTAACGCACGCACGCACGCACACACTCACTCACTCACTCACTCACTCGCGCACACACTCTCTCACTCTCTCTCTCTCTCGCTCGCTCGCTCGCTCACTCACTCACTCACTCGCGCGCGGGCGCACACACACACACACACTCATTCACATTTGCGCGCACACACACACTCATTCACTCGGAACCCTTCATGGAGGACCGTTAAAAAATTAAACATGCTAGTCTTCTTGTCGTGATGTCGTAAACAAAGCATCGCAGACGCGACGTCGGTTGTCGCCCACTATGAACGAGATGAAATTTACTGGTCGCACATGTGCGACTGGATGTAAAATTTAGTCGCACACTCTCAAATTTTGGTCGCAAAATGCGACCATTTGGTCGCAGTCTGGAGCCCTGCCTATACCATATAAAAAGCTCTTCTGGAGGAAAAATATCTTTCTGAGATACTTTTTCACTATCTCCAGTAATATTAGCTTGGATTCAAATCTTTTCAGGTGTGTGACAGGGAAAAGAAAGTAAGCCTGTCTCTCGCCACCATGTTTCCTTTATTAGTTCAGTCTGAGTGAGACTGAAACAGCAGAACTGATGCAGATAGTGAGACATTTTACAGAGATGTGAGAAATGTGAGAACTTTTTGTAATTTATTAAAGTTATAGAGGTAGAATCAAATTTTTTTTTGTACAGAATTATGAAAATGAGAAGCTCAAGCTCAAGACTGAGCCTGGTTTCTCCCAATGTTTTCTTTTTTTCTCCATTCTGTCACCTGATGGAGTTTTGGTTAAAAATGTCACCTTTGACTTTTGGCTTGCTTAATTGGGGATATTTAATATTCAACAATATTTATCTGACTTCATTGACACCATTATATGAGAACTGAACTGAGCTGGGCTGCATTTCCCAAAAGCATCGTAAATTAATCGTATGGCCATTTGTGGCAATTGTTCTACGATCAACTTAGGCTTACGATGCTTTTGAGAAACACATCCCTGGACGATGACAGCACTGTTTTCTCCAGAGCATATACATATATCAATAAACTGAATTAATAACTATTTTAGAACAAAAATTAACCATCACTGAACTCTCTTAAAATTCTATTTACTTCTAGATCTGCTGTACAGCAGAAAACAAACTTTGTTGCATTAATTTCGTATCATCACTGTAAAGCTGCTTTGAAACACTATGTATTGTAAAAAGCGCTATGTAAATAAAGGTGACTTGACTGTGGTACTGTTATGTGATCTAGCTAAAAGTGGAAACTTATATGACGTTTTCACCAACTCACACTTAATCTTAAAACTGTGGGGTTTAAAAGCAACCGTCTTGTATTCTGCGTCCTCTTCAAAGCCGAGTAGAAAGCAATGGGAGGAAGTTATGAGCACAATCTTAGAAACCCTGATGAAAATTAACATTTTTAACATGGCTTCATTTGAAATGAAAGTTATGCAACAGGACACAATATATCCAAGCTCTCACTGAGATTGCGCCGGTTTATAGTGTTTCCAGTTATGTAAGGGAATGCTTTCTAACTTCATGATGAACAACAGGTGTGTTCTGACATGCTGACTACAATTTGAACTGTTAAAAACCATCTTTAGCCTGTCTTGTAAAAATGTAAAAAAAAATATTATTTTTTTTGACAGTGTTTTAAAGTCTAAAAGTCTTACTACAGTATGTGCAAAACAAGTTTGATGTTTATGGCAAGTTTATTTACCGGTGTGAACATTTCCTCACCATGACATCCGTACGGTCACATTTAGGAAAGTATTCAATGAAAATTATGTTGAGCAATCTACCATATCTAAGTAGAAAACATGAAAAGAAAACAATCTGTTTGACTGAGAACTAGTAAATACAGTAATTTACCTATAACAACACATCACAGACTCCAAGGTACAAACTACAAGGTGGTCCAGGTGGATGACTTCATCTCTTCTTCAACTTCAAACGTTTTTGCTCTTCACAGGTCTTCTTGGAAATTCCCAGTGGTTTCATGTCCAGTCAGAGAACAGGTCTCTGTTTTTTTAGACAAAATTGTCCTAAGTTGCATACAGAGCTAAATACATATACTACTTGTCAAAAGTTTAGAATCATTAAGATTTGTTAATGTTTTTGAAAGAAGTATCTTATGCTCACCAAGGCTGCATTTATTTGAACAAAAATACAATAATTTATTCCTGTGACAGCAAAGGTGAATTTTCAGCTCTCACATGATCGCATTAGAATGATTTGTGAAGGATCATGTGACGCTGAATGCCTGCTGAAAATTCAGCTTTGCCATCACAGGAATAAATTACATTTTAAAATATATTTAAATAATATAATTTCACAATATTACTGTTTCTACTGTACTTTTGATCATAAAAAAAAATTGTTTTGGTGAGCAGAAGAGACTTCTTTCAAAAACATTTTATTTTATTTTATTTTTATTTTATTTTTTTTACCAACCAACAAGCAAACAAATAAGTTTTAAAACAGAAACACAAGGATGAAGCATGACTGAACTACGCAAAAGCTGATGAATTCAGTGCGACACCATAGAGTTTGGGGGCGGGACTATCTGTTTTTCCAACAAATGACAGACAGGGAAATGAAATGGCTGATTTTGAAACATCTTTGGGGCTGTATACACAACACCATTTTCAACTAAAAACGTAAAAGTTTTTATGCGTTTTGACTGTTTTGACCGTTTGTTTACTCGACAACAGCGTTTTGGGTGCAAAAACGGGTTTCAAAGTGCAAAGCAAAAACGTGAATCTCTGAAGACGATGACGTCATACACATGCGTATTACTTGTTCAATATATAGTGTTTCATCACCATCTAATGGCCTGGCAGCAGAATACAGGCTTTTTAGTAGTTTCCGCAGATCCGTGTGAATGGGGATCGTTTTGACAATGGTGTCGTCTTTACGCGGAAAACTCAAAGGAAAAACATATTCGTTTTGAGCATATCGTTGTCGTGTAAACGTACCCTGAGGTACAGAACTGAAATACAATTCAAAACCCATCCAAACATAACACAAACTCAGGGGCTGTTCATATGACACCGTTTTCGCAGATTCGTGTGAATGGGGATCGTTTTGACAATGGTGTTGTCTGTACGCGGAAAACTCAAAGGAAAAACGTCTCCGTTTTAAGCATATCGTTGTCGTGTAAACGGACACTAATATGCTATTCCGAATTCCACGTGGTGAAACCTTTTAGTAATCAATCAGTCGAAGAGCAGAGGATAACTTTGTTAAGGACAGGTTTTCCATTTCCACTTCTGCAGGAGCAGATTCCATAGAAAGTCTGCAACCTGAATAAAATATTTATTATTTTCAAAGGCAAAGCTAAATTATGTTGCAGCTGTCTGGCACTCCGACTCAACTTCAGCATTGAGACATACAAATCTCTGCGTCGCCAAGACACTGCAGCAGTCAGATCTCTGTACAGGACAAAGTTTGTCTTCAGGCTGTTAGCTTTTATGACCGTGTGGAGCATGAGAGGGTCATGCCTCAGTCCAATGGCTTTATTTATGGCCGTGCTCTTTGTTTTCTCATAGGAATGCTAGGAATGCTAAAGGCCATTCTCTCTCTGTCTCAACAAGACACAAACGAATAGTACTGGCATCTCCTTTTAGACACAATCTCACCCACGTCCACTCCCACAGCAGGACACAATTTGAGGAATGCAAGATGCTAACAAGAAAAGTCAATTTCTCTTTGTTTTACTCCATCTCCCTCTTTTTTCACTCTCCACCTACAGTTACATGTTCATCTGCTGCAGTATCAGACTGTTTTTTTACATTTAACAGACGCTTTTATCCAAAGCATTATTACATTGCATTTCAAGGTACACACTTACATTCTTATCAGTTCTTGCTTTCCCTGGGAATCAAACCCATGACCTTGGTGTTGCAAGCACCAATGCGCTACTGTTTGAGCAACAGGAGAGCTCTTTTTAACTACAAGCCCAAATAGCATGACATGTTCTAATGCTAAATGGGGCAAGTTGTCACAATTGGAACAATTGGAACCTGTCATTAAAAAAACAAACAATTATAGGGTTTTCAGTTAAATTTAAACAGTAAACACTTTGGGCCCTATCATACACCCGGCGCAATGCAGCGCCAGACGCGACACAAGTGTTTATTGCTAGTTTCAGCCTAACGGAGTTATCATTTTCACATCCTGTGCCATGTTGTTTAAATAGCAAATGCATTTGCACCCATTTGTGCATCCATGGGCGTGCTGGTCTGAAAACGAGGTGTGTTCAGGTGCATTGTTGGCGCGTTGCTATTTTGAGGCAACTGAAATAGACTGCGCCATTGACCAACAAAAACCTATAGTCTAAAGTCCAGCGCAACATTTTTTTTGTTGTTATTCATAGATCGCGTTAGTAACCTATAGGCAGGTCCACGACGCATGCACACTCTGCTTATTACACACACAGGGACGCGCAGCAACACACAAACATGCCAAATATACAAAATAAAAGGATTACAATGTAAGTATTAATATTGTGTACATAAAGATATGGTGAAATCCGGCTTGTCCTGTAGATGGTATGCTTGCGCAATTTAACTTTGTGCACGAGCAGATCCGTTTGCTCTCTGGAATCTTCAGTCTTTCCGCTTGCAAATTCCGCCATGTAAATAGCGAATCCGCCATGACGCGAGCGCAACTGGCTTTTAAAGGGAATGGGAGATGAAAATCTGGTTTATTGCACGTTATGCCCAAAACACACCCATTACTCGTTAAGAGAATAGGGACAACACTTTTAGACAATGCGCCGGGCATTTTTCCCGTCGATAAACTAGCACAAGTTGATTCAGACACCCCTATGTTCACTTGCGCCATGCGCTTTAGACCATGCACTTAGATCATTAAAATAGGGCCCAGAATAAGGCACAAAACAACATACAAAAATAATAGATACAACTAAAATTCATCTGATTGAACTTTTGACCTTCTAGTTACTGAGTCTTCCCTATTCCGAAGAATTTAAAAAGAATAATAAAATAACCAAACAAAATATTAATAATCTAAAAGAGATTTGTTTATTCATTTATTTATTTCGTATTTAGCTTCACAACGTCAAAACATATATGCTGTAGGTACAGGCCTTTAAGGCTTGGTAGTGTGGTTAATGAAACTGTCAGTCTAAACACATTTGTGCGTGAAGGATGTTGTGATGGGAGCGTTGTATATGTTTGCAAAAATGTACACATTATCACACTGATTTTTGTATGATGTGGATGTCGTGCATTAAGAACAGTAAACAGAATAAGCCTCATTTGATCTGCATACAACATCAGTGTCTATGCAACTTAAAAGGCACAAAGGCTGTGTGTCAGTCGCATCATTTTTTTTGCAAAACAAGGTGTGCAAGATACTCTGAAGCTAAAGACAAAAAACTTACTCTGGGAAAGAAAGTTCAGCCTCTTCAGTTCAATATTGCCATGTCATGTTTATGGGCTCATAACTAATAGATTCCCTTTTGGTTCTCTGTGAAAGTCATGACCTAAGACACCGGCTTATTCATGATATTGAGTACGTCATCCAAAATGGATGGGCCCAAGTCAAGTTCGAGAGAGAAAAGGGATCCTGTGATTTGTGTGAGCGACTCCTGTGATTGGCTTTTGCTTTTGGATATTTCAAAGTCCGAATCACATAGACGACCCTCTTCCACGCCGCTATCTCTGTCCGCCCAGTCGCCCTTGATGCCGAACATCTCCTGTTCGCACTGGAAGACTGAATCGCCGTTGTTACCATTGTTAAAGTTCCCATTGGCATCTCCGTTTCCATTAACAAAGACGGACAAAAACGCTTCAAGCTCGGTTTCGCTGCTGTGCATCTTCTTTTTTGCAAGAGATTTTTCTGGCATCTCCATGCGGTCGATCGAAGGTTCGTCCTCCTCCGGGACGGGGCTGGGGTCACTCCTGAAGACGCTGATGGACTGAAGCAGGGTCTCCATCTGCAGGATTTCCAGATCTTCAGAATTGGCTTGAGGAGTAGATGGCTCAGACAAGTGGTCCTGGTTCATGGGAAACACGGTGGTGGAGATCAAAGGAAGTGTCAGTGCTTGGCTGCCCCCGATGGATGGGAGCGAGATTGCATTCTTCAGGACCGGCGATGGAGTTTCGACACACGATGCATCGGAGGCACTATTAGCTCTTGTGAATTCCCCGTGGATGCCATATTGAGGTCGAGTCGGACCACCTTTCCCTGGTAGAAGCTCAAACTTTCCTTGTAGGAACGACATGTCACCGAAGGCATCGCACTCGCCACCCTTTCCAATGTGGATAGTGTGTCGAAAGTCTCCGAGAGGTGGGCTGATCATATCTGGTGATAAAATATCCCTCAGACGACATTTCTTCCCCTTCTTACTGTAGTTGGACTTCAGGTAGATTGGCGTTTTGGCAGGCATCCCTGCTTTGAGTCCAGTGTGTATTGGAAGGAATCGAGACCACTCTAGAAGTTCAGATCTCCTCAGCTGTGTGATAAACTTGCTGGAGTCTCGCAAAGTAAAAGGGCAGGGGTTACATTCTCAGAGAGCAGCTGTTTTAAATGTGTCCTCAATCCTCATTGACGATAATCCAGCTCCGATGTTTGAATTAATGTCCTTTACCTGGATAGATGGAGAAATAATTTAGTTTTCTTTGTAGTCAGCATCAAAGAGCTTTATTTCTAGTCATAAATCCAATATTTAATTTGTTTAAATGTTAAAGTAAATTTCACATATATCTTAAGTATCTGATTGTAATCTTTCTGTGGAATGTGCAAAGAGAGTTCAAAGAAAATATTTATCTCAGTTTGAGACGAATTAAAATAAGTTTAAGTTGAAATACTAAAATGAGTAAAACTAAAACTGAAATAAAAATAAATGTAAGCTAAATACACACACACACACACACACACACACACACACACACACACACACACACATATATATACACACACAAAAAACTAATAAAAACAACTAAAACTAATAAAAATGACTGACAAAAATAAAAATAAACTAAACTAATATTAAAATGAAAACAAAGTATATAAATAATAATAAATACTATAATAATATAACACTAAAAGAACATTGCTAGATAGATAGATAGATAGATAGATAGATAGATAGATAGATAGATAGATAGATAGATAGATAGATAGATAGATAGATAGATAGATAGATATCTGTTCTTGTCATTTATTTCAAAGTGACGGTATGTTAACATGTTTTTAAATAACACCACACGAGTCAAGAATCTTTAAAGATAAAGAAAGGATTTCTAGAGATAAAGTAGAAATTGCAGAGAGTTTAGAGAGGCTGAGAGAGAAAGGAGGGCAAGGATAGAGAGACAGGATAGAGAGAGAGAGAGAGAGAGAGAAGGGCGACCACATATCATAAGAGAGAGAGAGACTTCTTGCCATTTATGGACATATTTCCTTTTGAGAGGCCTTTAAACATTGACCCTCAACGACAGACTGCAAACACTCTCTAAAGCTGCGACCGGGCCATGGCTAGCCAAATATGTACGACTGAAAAAACATCCACATTCTCTCGGCAGCAGAGCCCAATGTCCTTTCACTCCTTTAAGACCTGCTTCTCTAAACTGTTCAAGACCTGAGGCCTTTTTCATTTCAACAAAGAACCTTTTGCGAAACTGTATGGTGATGCAAAAACATAATAAAGGTGCTGTAATATATATTTTTTAAATAACATAAAATATCCCTATTATGTAACAGATATCACTGAAATTGGAAATCATAACCATCTCAGTCTTAGAAAAACAAGAGAGTGGCCTTCAGAAAATTTCAGATCAGCTGGAAAAATCGTTCTGTTTCGTTACTGCTATTCTTTTATATTTAGAATAATTATTTTAATCACATCTTTATATATCCATGCTCATCATATGCTATATGAAAAATAAAGAGATATAAAATTTGATAGTCCACTTTAGACAGTCTACTAACTATAATTAACTTTGCAATTACATGTAATTGTCAACTAACACTTACCAGAGGATTAGTAGACTGTCTGCTTAATATCTGCTAACAATTTACTTTTATGCTCTCCCAACAGACATTCTACTGACAATAAATCACTTTGCAACTACATCAACTTATTCTATAAACCCGAACCCTAACACCTAACCCTAACCGAACAGTCTACTACAGTAATACTCCAATGAGAGTTAGTTAACATGTAGTTGCAAAGTTACTTATAGTTAGTAGAAAAGTGGACCATCGAAATAAAGTGTAACCATTGTCTATACTACAATATCAAACCATCATCTGTGTCCAAATACGGTTTGAGGCCACTGTATATTAAAATACCACGGCATTGCCATCTGATAACATGGAGCCACCAAAGTACTAAAGATGACAGTCTGAATGATGTCACAGCTCAATGTTCCACATCCCCTGAAGATCCCAGTTAGAGACAGTGAGGGAGGACACTGTTTACAAAACACTAGAAATTCCATTTCATAGGAATACACGACTCCCCTGAGGTAACGTCCTAACAAATCACAGCTGATAAACAACAGGAGCAAGGTGAAGGTGAGCAGCAGGACAATCCTTGACAAAGATGTAGTCTGTTTTAGTCTGGATGAATGGCATTATTCCAATGATCTTACAATCTATGTTTTTTTTCACACTTTTTGCACCAGCTCAGAGGTTGCTGAGTTCAACAGGGCTTTAAAAGCATTTTTGGACACTGATGCAGTGAAACACAAATAAACCTCACTGGAGCACTGAACGGAAATCTATTTTTAAATGTGACAAGCATCATCAGGATGGCTTGAAGAATGTGTGACTGCATGAGTGTGTCAGTGATAGAGGAAAATATGTGTGTGTGTGTGTGTGTGTGTGTGGTCCTGGTAAAGAAGTCCCCTCAAAGATGGCAATATCCAAAATCCTTGTCGTTGTGGGGACATTTTCTGGCCCCCATTTGAAAGACAGCTTATAAATCACACTGTTTTTTTTTTTTTGTAAATGTAAAAAGGCTGAAAGTTTTATGTGATGGGTGGGTTAGGGGATAGAATACAGAAGGAACAATGTAGTACTTTTTTGTGTCAGAGCTGTGATTTTCTCTGGATATTGTCTCTTTGCAACTTTCTCATAATCTTTGTAAAACCATATCCAGTAACCCGCTCTCTGTACTTTATTCTTTAAATCAAAGCAGTGTTGTTATTTTTTGTCTAAAACTAAAACTATTAAAAACAGTCTTTCTGTAATTGAAATACTTAAATAATGTAAAAAACAACAAATAGAAGTTAAACTTAAACAAGAATTAGAAATATTGCAACTAACTGAAATAATTCAGTTTAACCTGAAGTACTAATACAAATGAAATAAAAATAAAGAAATATGTTTTAAAAAAATCTATAAAAAATGGTAAAAACAACAGAATTAGAATAAAAATGTGAAAAAAATAAAAATAAAATATGAAAAGGCTAATTCAAAATATTAATAAATACTGTGACCCTGGACCAATTTTAAATCGAGATGTATATATCATATGAAAGCTGAATAAATAAGCTTTCCATTGATGTATGGTTTGTTAGGATAGGACAATATTTGGCCGAGATACAACTATTGAAAATCTGGAATCTGAGGGTGCAAAAAAAAAAAATCGTAACATTGAGAAAATCGCCTTTAAAGTTATCCATTGTTTTTCGCGATTGTGCTGCATTCACTCACAAAAATAAACGTTTTATATATTTACAGTAGGAAATTTGCAAAAAATCTTCATGGAACATGATCTTTACTTAATATCCTAATGATTTTTGGCATAAAAGAAAAATCGATAATTTTGACCCATGCGATGTATTGTTGGCTATTGCCACAAATATACCGGTGCTACCTGTGACTGGTTTTGTGATCCAGGGTCACATATACCACTGAATCAAACCCATTTGACTTTAATCTGTGTTGTTGCAGATGCATAAACAGCAACGTCTAGAAATGTGCTTGATGACTACACTGATGAAAAGGTTCACATAAGGCCCGCTGTCATGGCATGATCAAAGCAAGCAGGTGTGTGAACCCCTGGACCGGGTGGAATAAATCTCAAAAGGGAAGCCTAAATAATGCTTAGGTTAGGTTAAGGGGTTAGGGTTAAAGCTATGGTTAGTCTTCAACTTAAACCCCAGCAGGTGTGAGATGCCTTTGAATAAATTGTACAATGCCATGACTTGTTAAACAATAACAAACAATGCCATTCAGTGCAACAATCTACCACGCTGAGGTTTAGAAGCTGAGCAGCTGCCTCTCACACCCTCTTGATATGGATTTATCTCAGGGCCATATCCTGCCTTCATTTAAGACCTGGAATGAGTCCAGGGGCAAATGTTGCACTTCCAAGTGCCCTGACGCCCCTGCTGAGATAGATCTGTCTACCCCCCTTCCCTGGGGGGACGTATCATCACACACCCCTCAGAAGTGCATGTCAGCAGGTCGGCAGCGTGTCTCTCATCTGACAGACTGAATAAGCCGAAGCCTGAGCTACATTCAGAAGAGAAACAAAATGGGAGTGAATTGGGAATGAATAAGATATATTAATGTGATATTCCACCCAAAAATGAAAATTCTGTCTTCATTTACTCACCCTCATTTCGTTCTTCTGCAAAACACAAAAGATATTTTGAAGAACGCTGAAAACCAAACAACGTTGGAGTCTACTGACTTCCATTAAATGAAAAAAACAAAATCCTCAAAACATTAGTAACACTACAATGTTTTATTAGTTAAAGCTGCAGTCCGTAACTTTTTGGGGTTAAAAATGATCCAAAATACATTTTTGAGCAAGTACATAACCAGCCAGTGTTCAAAACATTCTGCTTGCATTAGCTCGATTCAAACCGGTAAGCTTGTAATAATGTTTTTAATTCCAGTGGTACTGGTGGATTTCCGCGGGAAATTCGAGCATGTCTTTGCGTCATTACGTCACATCTGTACACATAAAGAAGGAGTCTCGGCTAGTAGGCTATGTTGCGTGTGAGGATGTTGGAGGTGGAGATTTATAGCCTTTTCTCACAGCACTTGATATAATTAAACATCAATTCGATGGCTGATCCAGAAAGGTTCAAACGACAATCACCAGTGACAACTGGAGATTCACCCATGGTAAAATGCAAAAGACTTCGAACATCAGAGTGGCTACAGAAAAAAAGAGACTGCAACCAGGCCCATGGTAATGACACATGTATGTGACTGAAATTAGATTATATTCCAGTTTTAAATATGCATCTGATTACAGATAAGTGTGTTTGTATTTCAAAGAGAACCAGTTCTATGGAACATTCATTTGTTGGTATATGACAAACTGAACTAAAGGTTCTAATACACATTAAATGTAGTCACGCAATGCTGATGTTGTTAACATTAACAATTTGAGAACAAAGTATAATTTGCACGGTTTGACGTGATAAGCAATCGTCAGATTTAATCAGCGCGATTTACTGCAATGCTTTTTTTTCCCTTAGTTGGTCAGAACAAAAGTGGATGTTACTTACTTGTTCATATGACATTTTCCAGTGAAAATTCTTATGTTGGTCATACTTCCAAAAAGTAGAATCTGTGATTCTGAAGAACACTGATATCCACACCGGCGCAGTGACTATTGGATTAATCTGTGCCGCGCCGAGGCACAACCCACATAAAGTTGATAATTCCGCGAATAACTGCAATTGCAGATTTCGAACAGAGATGGCGACAAAGAGGAATAACTGCGGATTGCAGCTTAGTTAACATCATAAGTTAACATTAATAATGAACTGCACTTCTACAGCATTTATTAATCTTTGTTAATGTTAATTTCAACATTTACGGATACATTATTAAAATCAAAAGTTGTATTTGTTACCATTAGTTAATGCACTGCGAAGTAACAATGAACAGCTGTATTTTTATTAACTAACATTAACAAAGATTTACAAATACTGTAACAAATGTATTGCTCATGGTCAGTTCATGTTAGTTAATACATCAACTAATGTTAACAAATGAAACCTTATTGTAAAGTGTTACCAAAATATCTTCTTTTATCTTTCACGGAAGAAAGAATGTCATACAGTTTTGGAACAACATAAAGGCGAGCAAGTATGACAGAATATACATTTTTTGGGTGGACTATACCTTTAAGACTGAACTAAATGGGATACTAGAAGAAAACAGATGAGACTGAATGTTGCTAAATGTGCCAGAATAGTGTCAGAAGACTTAAGGCCATTGCACACTGAGTCCGAAATTCGCATCCGAAATTTTCACACGTTAAAAAATAAATACGACCTCACGTTATGTCAATCACGCTTGCACACACTGCCTCCGAAACTTTCGTCCGTAAAAAAAAAAAATTCGAATCAGGTTTGATTTTCTGCGTTTTTCGCGTCCGTAGCAAGCATTTTGAATGGTGTTTTGACAATTTAGAGCCACCGAATCACGAATATTCACGAATACGAAAAAACGCATGCGAAAATTTCGGACTCAGTGTGCAAGGACCTTTAATGTCATTAAAAATGCCAGACTCAGATTGAACTAGTTAGAATAAATGAGACTGAATACAGAAGACAGACACATAGTTTTGCAATGACAGAAGATGAGTTCAGGTGTTGTAACGATTCTGAAATGTGTTTGTATTACTTGTAATTACAACATGTAAACTTGTAATTTTCTGAGAGCTACGATTTGTGCCACCTGAACACTGTGCCACCTGATCACTGCATATTTAAGGTGTGTTCGACTTGATCTGCATGATGACATCAAAGGCGCGAGAGCAATTCGAAAGCATTCAGAGCTTTATTTACAGTGATTGCGACATGGCGTGAACATTTTCATTTTTGAGTGGACTATCCCTTTAAGACTGAACTAGATGGAATTAGTGAGAATGAATAAGAACATCACTGAATTAAAGAAGAAACTAGACTGAATATTAATGAAAAAGCCAGACTGACTCAGATTTAATGAGACAGCATATGACAAAATGTGAGAAAATAAGACTGAGGATGCCAGAATGAGACAGAAAAAGATAAAATGGGGTGAGAGGTAAGAGCAGGGGTCTGAAGACGGATCTAATTGCATGCTGCTGGCACTCAGGAAATAACTCACGTGTGAGTATGTGGGTCACATTATTATTAGTGTGAGCGGTGATCTAAACAAGTGCGATGATGACATTCACACTGCAGACAGAGATGTGTTAAGTCTCTCTTCAGCCCCGCAACTATGCCACTTTTGATTCTCCCTCAGAGCCATTTTAGCCATAGCCTTTTTTGGCTGAAAACCCGAGCACCCGGTCCCGTCTGCTGCAGATGATGATGCTGTATTTAAAGCACATCTGCATAATTTGGATGTTTTTGGCTGTTCTTTTTAGATGTGCAATCTCCCACATGGCTATTTCATCTGAGCTGGTCAAGCTCTCCTCTCTTGGGTGGTTCAGCTTTTTCCTCCTCTCTTGGGTGTTTCAGGCCTAAGCTTTCAATCTTTTCAAATTCCTCCAACCACAAACGACCCTTTTGGACAATGTTCTAAATGATTAAAGACAAATACTGCACTCGGCCCAATTCGAGGTTTCCAGTGTGTTACATAAAGCAACCCTAAATTACACTCTTTTGGATAGCTGCTGCTTTTTGAGGAACCGCGGTGGAGCGAAGTCTCTTTCGCCTCAACTTCATGCTTTTTACACCCTGCAATCCACCTCCAATGCTTCAGTTCTCAAGCTGCTATTGTCTTTGGCTTTATGCATGCACGAGTCAAGTTGACTTTCCCAAGTTCTGTTGGACAGAGGAATGTATCTGAGGAATTTTTAGAAGCTCTCTTCTGGTCAAACAGTTGAGTATGCGCTTGAAGAACGGAGAAGAGCCAGGTGTCGGGTTGCTTTGCGCTTCTCAGCCCTTGTTTTGTGGTGTGTAGGAATTTGCTCATACATATTCTGCAGCACCAAAATCTCACATGTCGTAATGACAGCCATGTGCACGAGTGGAAAGAGGTTTCACAAGCCTAACTAGCAAATAACAGCCACATGCTCCATGAATACAGCAATTTCTCAATCTTATCATCTATCAGAGGTTGCACTCAAGCAACACACCCTTAAGAATTCACTCTACGACATCTACATGTAATACACATAAATGATCAAGCACACACACCTGCAAAAATTCAGCAATATCTATTTTTACCTGCTTGTGTGTCTTTGCAGATTAATGTCCCTGTTTTCTTTGCTCTGTGTTTGCCGTCCTAGAGGAGCCTTGACCCAAACTGTTAGTCAGCTTCTGGGTGGTGCAGCGTATTGCAGTTTTCGTCTTCTCTCTCCCTCTCTTCTCTCTCTCTCTCCCTCTCTCTCTCTCTCTCTCTTTCTGCCCTTGAGGGTTTACTTCTCGCAGGCAGGACGTCTGCTGGACAGCTGTTTCAGAATTCCTCCTCTGAAGCGGTTTGGCGTGTCTTTGCTCCTCCTTTCTCAGCCTGCAGCACCTGTCCCTGCCTGTCTGCGGACAGCGCTGTTGAAATCCAATTCTCTCGTCCTCAGTAGTGTCGACCCGCAGGATTTCCTGGAGATACAGACAGACAGCGCTCAGTCATGGGAGGAGGAACATGAAGAGTCTCTCCTACTGTGCTTCCCAGCTGCTGAACGTCAAAGTCCTTCCCTTCCAAAACAGAGTGGAAGAAATACAACTCCCCTCTCTCTCTTTTTCGTCTTCTCGCTCCCCACCTCCCTTCTCGTGCTTTTTCTCACGTTTTTTTTTCCTTTATATCTCTGCTCTCACACTCTTCAGAGAAGGTGATCCCAGGTGAAAAAGACGTACTGTTAAATGTATTAAAAATGCATTAAAGTATATTTGTATTGTACTAAAAACATACTCGAGTACATTTTTTATTTAATACTACGTCTTTTTTATTCCCTTCTATTCTCTCATTCTGCATTTTATTTCTGCTGACTTCAGCATCTCTACCTCATTTGTTTGCTCAGCATTTACCAGACACCATTACAACATCCGATAGATACAATGCAACCTTGCTTGATGGATGGATGGATGTGTAGATAGATAGACAGCCAGATAGATAAATATTGATTACTTATAGAAAAAGCCGTTTCTTTTTGCAGCTGCACTGTAAGCAGAGCTTCTCGTCGCTTCATCCTCAACCTAAAATAGGTTTCCTTGGCAACACACAGTACAGCGCTATGCAGTGATCTCACGTTTGACAGGGATTAGGAGTGGGTGCAGGGAGTGTGTGTGTGTGTGTGTGTGTGAATGAGCTCTGTTCCAAAAGCTATCTATAGTGAGCTTCCTACCTAGACAGCATTTTAAGGAAGTTCCTAAAAATAAGAGACATCAATATGGGAAACCTATAAGGGAACATCACATGTATGCTTTGAAAACATCCTAAAATGAATGAATTTAAAATAATAATAATATAATAGTAATTCCAAGATGCCGGATAAAGCAAAAGAAATTTAAATGCAATGTTAAATTTGAGTTAAATGTTAAATGTACCTCAGAAATACCCCAAAAATAATTTTATAAAAAATTACTAAAATGTACTAAAACAGTATAATAATATAATCTAACATTTTACCCAATATGTGTGAGTTCTATTTTTATGCTCGTTAGACTAGTATCACAACGTTAGTTATTAGCAACATGCTCACGTCAAACTGAAATTAATTTATAGTCATGTGTGCTTTGCAGACGAGAGCTATTTGTGTAGTTCACAGAATAGCTGGCTATATAGAGCTTTCCAAATCAGTATCTTATGAGGTTCCAGATCAGTTTAAATGATGCCTTAGAAGGAAGCCGGCTAGGCTAGGCTTTATATTCTTAAAGTCCCCCTGTAGTCAACAATTGTATCCCTTAAAACTCATCTTTGATCACCAAAATTACAAAATGATGTTTTTCCTTTAAAAAAAAATCTTCATGCCTTAAAATTGCTTGAACGTAACTCTACACCCTCATTTAGTATACGCGGTTCTATGAATATGCAAATTAGCCCCGCCTCCACTCACTCGCACCAGCACAGAGATCCACTCGTTGACGATCACACATTGACGTGATTGGTTACAAGGTAGTTTGTGACATCAAAAACGCCAGCGATTTCAAACCGCGATTTTGAGACTGTTTTTCCTTGGTCGAAAAAAAACCTATGCTAAATATACTTGCAGCCAGACTAATTATCAGTATACTTCAAGTGTGTTAATGATTAGTTAACTTGAAGTGTGCTATTTTGAAACAACTAATTTTGTACTAAGTATATTTTAGTTGTAATTAAATTGTAGTAAAGCACAACTTTAAGTGTATTTAGTGTGCTTTTGTGTACTAAATTGGACCAACTTCAAGTATACTTAGTATACTTTAAGTATAGGCCTCTGTAGGGACTAATTACATGCTTAATTAGTGATATTAAAGTGTACTTTATTTGTGTTACAAGTACATTACAAGTGTCTTCGAAACATACAAGCAATACACCATAAGTGTATTTATATATATTTTAAAAATGTATTTTTTTTTGGCATTTTCGCCTTTAGGATAGGACAGTAGCTAGACAGGAAATTTGAGTAAAAAGTATATGCTCATTAATACCTTTGGCTTATTCCAAATACTACAAATTGCATACTTTATCTTTAATAACACATGTACATTCTTAGACAAATAAAACTTAGCTATACTTTGTACAAAATACTATATAATGTATTTTTAAAGTATACTTTGGTAACACTTTATTTTACAGTGTTATTGTTACATTATGTCACATGTAATTACTGTAGTAATAACTATAAATTATGCATAATTACATGCAATTAACCCTAAACCAAACCCTCATCCTAATCCTAACCCTATAGTAAGTACATGTAGTTAATTATTATTACTCAGTACTTAAATGTATAATTACACTGTAATACTAATACTGTAACTTAAATAAATACACTTTTACAAAATATACAGAATTTTCACTTCAAGTCTCATTTTCCTCTTAAAATATATAAAAATATAACAGTTGTTGTTGTTTTTTCATGTGTGTTAAGTATAAGCAATTTAAAGTCACCTAAAATAATTTAAATTCCCTTCCGGCAACATGTCACTCACATGAGATCGCATCAATTGACAAAAGACAATGATCCAATCAATTCCCAGTGGACAAAATCAAGTCATGCCCTGCATCTTTTCTTGTTCGAGAAGCTTCAATTAAATTTGTTTGCAGTTTAAATTTATTAAACTTTTAAGGTCAAATATCTAACTCATTAAGTCTTTTTGGAACAGAGCTGTGTAGGCACTTAAAACATCAAATGCATGATGTCAACTTTACATTTGTGTTTTTATCCAAAGCGACTGCATTCAAGTTAAACATACTGTGTGTTCCCCAGGAACATCTGCTTCTTGATCCAGTGCCATGCTCCTCTGTAACACATCTGACCCTTTATTGACCGCCCACTGAGAAGCTAACCATATTTTCAATAGGGCTGGATCTTACACTTCTGGATGGTCTGTTAAATTTGAACAATCATTCAGTTAAGTAAAACAGCCACTACTGGACAACAAGCTTTCTGAATGAAGTCTTTCTGTGTTTTGTAGGCATGATGTCACATGTGGAGAGCACATGGTCTCAGGAAGAATACTGAGTATTGTCCTGATGTTTGCCAAGCTGCAATCACCATATAAATGCCGTCAATGTGCTTGTAGACTGAATGTACAGTTTAGAGGAATCTGAGAGGAACACCTCCAGTTCTTCCCACCAAAAGAGACTATTTGAGTTCACATAAGTGCAGAATTGGAAAGGCCGTGCTGTTTATGAAAGAATTACCTGATTTTCCAAGTTTCAAATGAGCTTGTTTTGGACCTCATGACAATCAGAGCCTGTGAGGGTTTGTTTGGTTGCTGAAAACTTAGAGAGCTGACTAACTGCTGCCGTTGAAGTCACTTCCTCTAATGTCAGTGTGTTTTGAGGTGTTACACAGACAATGATCCTGTGAGAAAAAGATGGAAAAGTACCTATTAGAGCCAATTCAAACATGTATGGGAGCCCTTACTTTCACACTGTTCACTTTTACTCTTTGTTAGTAATTCACAGTACATTTAACAACATGATGATCCTTCACAACTGGGTACAGAGTTGATTGCTAGTACCTTCACTTCCAACCATCACAACTTTAAAGTTGGCATGAAATCAAAATTGACCCTATTTACTTTTAGTGCACATTACTAGTCTTGTGGTGAACAATTCATTCATGCAAGTTGATTCACAAAAAAAGTAGTTGTAATCTTTGATAAAATTCTGAATATGCACATCCTCTCTAGAATGGCCTTCCTTCTCTAAAGACGTCACCTTGTTTTACTCGGAAATTACTGAAGTGAAGTCGGTCGCAACTTCAGGTTCACAGTGACTTTAAAGAAACAGCAGAAGACTCCTGCTATATATGGATTTCAAAACCATAAAAAAAAAACCTTCCAATTTAAACTGAAGGTGTCCTGTGGTGTCTGGCAGAAAGATGTGCAGCAGATCCTTCCAGTCCTGTAGGTTGTGAGGTGGAGGCACCGTGGATATAATTTGTTGGTCCAGCACATCCCAGAGATGCTCATTTGGATTGAGATCTGGGGAATTTGGAGGCCAGGGCAACATCTTGAACTCTTCATCATGTTCCTCAAACCATTCCTGGTTCCTGGAACAATATATGCAGTGTGGCAGGGTGTATTTTCCTGGAGAAAGAGGTCACTCTTATTGGTCTGCGGCTACACAGCCCCATATGCTGCAGAGTGCGATGCACTGTGTGTTGAGACACATTCCTCCCATAACTATCATTAAAATTTTGTGTGACCTGTGCCACAGTAGACCTTCTGTTGGCTCAGATTAGACGGGATAGCCTTCGCTGCCCTCATGCATCGATGAGCCTTGAGTGCCCAACACCCTATAGCTGATTTGTGGTTTGTCCCTCCTCAGACCACTGTTGGTGAATTCTCACCACTGCTGACCAGGAGCAAGCCTTGCCGATATAGAGATACTCTGACCCAGTCATCTTGCCATAATAATTTGGCCCTTGTCAAAGTCGCTCAGATCTTTAGTCCTGGCCATTTCTCCTGCATCCAACACACTGATTATGAGAACTGATTGAATGCTTACCATCTAATCTACCTAGACCTTAATACTTATATACTGCATATGTACATGTTTCTCTATTTTTCCAGAATGATAACAGTTTACTTTTAAAATTCAGTATTGCAGTATTGCTGATATTGTTGAAACCTGCTGTAGAGCCGGGCTTCACAACCCAGGGTTAAAAGCAGTATTAATCAGTGTAATCTGGGTCGCTTAACCCAGAGTTTAAGTGGCTGTAAAATGGGGTTATAAAGTTTCACATGTCCTGCTTCTGTAGAGCGTTAGTGAAGCAGCAGCTTAACTGCAAAAATTGAACAGGTCTCCTTGTTGAAGAGTTGTTAAATTTATAAATAAATGGATGTTGCTAGATAGACTAAGGCCTGGTTTCACAAACAGGGCTTAGATTAAGCCAGGATAAGGCCTTAGTTCAATTAGGACATTTAAGTAGCTTTTATAAACGTGCCCTATGAAAAAAAACATTACTGGTGTCCATCTTGAGACAAAAAAAAAAATGGCACTGACATATTTTAAGGTGCAACAATGCAAGTTTATTTCAGTTAAAACAGCTCAAACATGCATTTTAGTCTGGGCTTAGTCTTAAACTTTGTCTGTGAAACCAGGGGTAAAACTTTCAAATCAACAATATGGACATTGTCTTGTGCTTTGACTTGTGTGGTTCTGGGTAAAAGTGCTGGGCATTAATCTGTCTCTTTCTTGTTCCTCTAAGAGGAGACAAATATTTACATAACTTTCCATCTTAGCTTTTTCTTTTAATGAATTTTGAACTTCTGCATTTCCAACCAGTTCCATCACACATGCTCTTTTTGTTTTCCTGACCTTTCAAAAACTTTCTAAAGCCTTTGAAAGTGAGTAAAGGACTGTTTGAGGTTATGTTTGGGTCATAATTTTTCCACTTTCCTCTCAAAGAGAAAAATCAACAGTCATAAAGAAACTGCAAAGATCAGGTGGGTAATGTTTTCTGTGCTCTCTTTAATTCACAAATTCATGCCCCACATGCAGTGTAACACTTTCCTATACTTAAAAATTCTAAGTAGGTCTTCCAGTCTTGTCCGGCTGGTCTATTTTGCTGGTTTTAGAGGGGTTTTGGTAGATCACACCAATAACAACTTAAACCTAAGATCAGCAACCAACCTTTGGCTGGTTTAAGCTGTTTTTCAGTAGCACATCTTACCATAGTTGCATGTCCCATTAACATTTGGCATCTCAGATGATCTTTACATAAGTTGTTTAAGCATGCTGAGAGTGGACACATGAAAAACAGAGGGAAAGCAAATATGTCAGTATTGTCAGATTACTGTAAATAGTTAAAAACAACATTATGAAGAGTCATGTAGACTTGCATAATGTTGTAACTGAAATGTTTCCTATTCACCAAGTTGAAGTTCATGAAGGCAGATCAAATCCTAACACTTTTCCTTAAAGAGATAGTCCACCCAAAGAGGAAATTCCTGTCATCATTTACTCATGCTCATGTTATTTCAGACCTGTATTTCTTTCTTCTGTGCAACATCATACATGCATCAAAAGAAACCTGCTCCTCACCTGAAGCGATACTTAAATGATACTGTACATGTGATGTTGCCTCATAATTTGTAATTCAGTTCAAAAGAATTCAATTCAATTCAAACTGAATTAAATTGAACATCAACATGCTAACATTATTAACAAACAGTTGCTTATACTGTAAAATACTCAACATTCCCTTTCTACAGTATTTAATTTGATTGAAACTTGTAGAAATTGACATTGATATTTTAATTGTGAGAATAAAGCTTTTATCACACATGCAAGTATGAAACTCACTCATTAAAGGGTTAGTTCACCCAAAAATGAAAATTCTGTCAGTAATTACTCACCCTCACGTTGTTCCAACCCCGTAAGACCTTCGTTCATCTTCGGAACACAAATTAAGATATTTTTGATTAAATCTGAGAGCTGTCTCACTCCTCCACAGGCTTATGGACACTATAACTTTTTTTTGTTTTTGCGCACAAAAAGTATTCTCGTCGCTTTATAAACTTAAGATTGAGCCACTGGAGTCACTTGGACTATATTAACGATGTCTTTAATACATTTTATGGGCCAGCAAGTTATAGTGTCCATAAGCCTGTGGAGGAGTGATCCAGCTCTCAGATTTAATCAAAAATATCTTAATTTGTGTTCCGAAGATGAACGAAGGTCTTACGGGGTTGGAACAACGTGAGGGTGAGTAATTACTGACAGAATTTTCATTTTTGGGTGAACTAACCCTTTAACTCTTAGTTTCTAAATTTTTCGGAGGGCACTAGACACTTCCGCTTCAATAATGGAGGCTAATGAAGGGAGTCAGTGCTCTATTCCCAAAAGAATTCCAGTAGCCATTTCCAGGAGCATGTCGTCTTGTAATCAGATTGTGGTATGGTGAAAAGAACTGGCCAGAAAGAACAACCCCAGAACGCATCTATTTATTTCATGAGAATAGGCTGCACACACAGAGTTTATTACAGGGCGTGTGCGGTCACAGAGTGGGAGTCGCACTGATTAAAGGCTTTGGCTGCTGTCAGTTCCCAGAATGCACTTCTGCAAGAGGAGGACTCAACATTGTACTGTAGAATAAAGAGTTTGAATATACTGTATGTTAAAGATAAATAAATACAGATTGAGAAAGTATCTACATAGGTCACATTCTTGGCTAGATGAATAATAAATACAGTAGGCGTATTGTATAGTTGAGGTTTCTAAAGTTTGTGAGAGTATTTTTACCTAAACCTTAGTGGCCAGTCACACATGTCTTTCAGGGTGGATTTATTTTTGTTCTGCATCTTTGTGTGTTGGGGTCATTCCTGTAATGCAGTGCCTTTTGAACTCTGTCAAAAACTTCATGTTGTAATTTAAGCAGGAATTTCAGTAAAAGAAAATGCTATTTTAATGCTCAGACATGTAACCTTAATTTATTATAGCTTCATTATTAATTAATTGTTGATTACTTATTCATTATTAATATGATGCCTCAAATATAAATGTATAACGTTATAAAATAACGTTTATAAAATATAAATATACTTTTATTTTGTAGATTTAGTGCAGCGTAGCCTACTATTTGGTGTGAATCTAGTTTTTTTAGACTTAAAAAAAAAACATACAGATTTCTGCAATTTTATGAAACATTATAAAAAAGACTAAATGGAAAGTGAAATTAAGGACACATAAAAAAAAATAGAATTGAAAGTATTTACAAGAATATTAAAACAATATTCAAAAGGAAAAAGAATGGAATAGAAAAAAATAGACAACAGAGAACAGAACAAAATTAACTCAGAATATTTCTTAATAATTTGCCAAAATTACAACATCAACTCAAATTAAATTAGTAAAATTATATAAAATTCACAAATATGTTCACTTAATTGTTATACTGTGAAAGACACAATAATCCATCCTCCAAATAGAAATAGTGAATCTAATATTTGATCTAATATATATGATGGGGACGGGAAAATGTACTGCATAGGAATGACACATAGATTAAATGCCCTGTTGGTTCTGGGTATAGTCTGGTTCTCATTAGATCAGGTCTGGGTTCAGGTTATGGTCAGAGGCCATGGAATTGCAGCTATGTTTACGTAAAATATTTCATAACGCATGACTTCCACCTACTATCATTTATTTCAAATTATATCATGTGATGATGCCAGATATGATTTGGGATGCTCTTCTTGTCTTTGTATGCTGAGAAAGATAATTAGTTTCCCATAATTATTTTGCAGTCCTTATCTGTAAATTCCAAACGTCTTTTTCCTAGTCCCTTAGGAAAACTGCATGTCACTCCCTTCAGAATATCCGGAAAGTCACTCTTTATCAGTACAGTCAGTAAATAACATTCCAAAGACGAACAGATGACCATCAGAAAACTCCCATCCCACTGATTTCATACTTATATTAAAGCTATTTCTAAAGTGATTAGTCATATCCATGTCAACACGCCTTAGAACCAAGCATGTCTCCCACTCCTAAAAAGAAAGAAAATCTGATTAAATAAAATGCTTGATTAAATAGGTATTAGATTAAGTTAAAATTAAAGTCAATATAAATGGTGCCTACCCATGCAAAACACAGTTTGAGGTATCATTCATGTCTAGTATAAACAGTCCAGGACTGTCAGAGTTTATCAGAGATTAGTTTAAAGAACTATAACCGTAAGCTTGAGGAATAATAGCAGAGATGCTGGTAACACTTTACTATAAGGTCCCTTTAGTTAACATTAGATAATGCATGACCTAACTTAACAACGGGCAATGGATTTGTTACAGTATTTATTAATCTTTGTAAGTTAAAAAAAGCACTGTTCATTGTTAGTTCATATAAGCTCTGGGGCCATATGCCGCTCAGAGTGTGTCAAAGAATGAATTTTAGTCTTATTGATAGACTTAAGAATAAGTGTGATTCCTAAGTGTTAAGACTTGGTCTCAGCTCCTAAATTATTTAAGAGTGCTGGAGAGGTCTCCTAACCTAACCTAGTTAAAAGTAACCAGATGGCAGCAGAGAGGAGGAGGAACACACACATTCCATCAAAGATATAATATATTGGAGTTATGTATTATGTTATGTATATTATGATATGATGACGGTCCATATGATGACTGGGAGTTAAATAAACAAAACAGGCATGATCGTAAAGGTATTATTTTTGTAACTGAAGAAATGTAATGACTTCTCTAACTCTGCCAATCAATGCTCTGACTGCAGTAATGAAAGTAATAATGACATGACTTTTGGCAACTGGAAAAAAATAAGTAAAGTAAATAGAAGTGATGAAAGTGCAAAGTTTTTTTTTTTTATGACCTTACTAGTTCCCTTAAACTGCATCAAAATGTGAGGAAAATATTTAATTGTTTTATATTTCAAAATATGAAGGAAGAACAAAAAACAAACTTAGTGAAGGTTTTTATCTGACAAAATGATTTGGCAAAAAAAAAAGAAAAAAAAAAAAGGAAGCTACAGGTTTTAGAAAACCAAAAAGCGACAGGAAAAAGAGTACATAGACAACACCATAATCAGTTCTCTGGTTCTCTCTAGTTTTTGCATTTGTTATTTGCATGATTTGGTACGTTTTATTGCGTATTGATAATATTATAATATTTAATAATATTTGGATAAAGGGTGAACATGTCAGTTTTCCTAGGCTGCTCAACACTTTTGGCCACTACTGTATGGCAGTTCATTGACTTTCTAACTGATCTTCAAACCATGCGACAAAAGCAAGTCACTTTTATGAGGATTGCAAGCTTCCCTAGAGTTGCTGAAGCCGCTGATGGAACTCATGTTTGCATCATTACTCCAACTGTCTTAATTAAGCTATTTTATTATGATTACATTAAATGATTGGTGCCATGCTGCTGTGACTTAAAGGCTTGATGATTCAGTGGCTGAGGGCGGCCATTTTGGGTTGACATGATTGTAGTCCTTAGTTCACAACACTCAAGTGCTACTTCAGTCAACACTTAAGAATCAGTCTTAGACTTTGCTGAAAGTTGTTTTTAGCTTCTTTATAAAAGCATCATACTCTTAGACAAGCCCTACTTTTTACTAATAATTTTTTGACACTTAAAGGAGTAGTTCACTTTCAAATGAAAAATTAGCCCATGATTTACTCACCCTCAAGCCATCCTAGGTGTATATGACTTTATTATTTCAGACGAATACAATCAAAGATAAATAAAAAAAAATCCTGGCTCTTCCAATTTTTTTAATGCCAGTGGATTGCAACCAACAGATTGAAGCTCAAAAACGTGCATCCATCCATCCATCGTAAACTCCAATACAAGAGTTCAAGAGTACAAGAACTCCGGCTTATGTGGGTTAATAAAGGCCTTCTGAAGCAAAATGAAAAACCGGAAGCTAGAATTTTACTTTGTAATGTGTTAAATATGGATATTTTTCTTACACAAACTCATCGTTTTGCTTCAGAAGGCCTTTATTAACCCACACAAGCCATTTGGTTATTAACCCACACAAGCCATTTGGAGTTTGTTTATGTATTCGTCTGAAAGAAGAAAATCATATACACCTATGGCTTGAGGGTGAGTAAATCATGGGCTAATTTTCATTTTAAAGTGAACTAATCCTTTATGGCAAAGCTCAAGACTAAGAGCATTTCTGAGAAGTTTAATGCATACTGGTCCATGTCCATTGAATAATATTAACAGATACAACTTTTGATTATTAATTGCTTTGGAAGTATTTTTTATTGTTAGTTAATTTAAACTAATGTATTTAACTAATGGTAACAAACGAAATATTGAAATTAACACTAACTAAGATTAATAAATGCTTTAGAAGTGTTATTCATTGTTACTAATGTAGTTAACAAATGGTAACAAACAGAACCTTATTGTAAAGTTTTTACAGAGATGCTTGCACTGTACAGTCTTATGACACAAATTCTCTTGAGCCATAAATTCAGTGTGTCTGTGTCTGATCAAGACCTTCTACCCTTAACTTGTAAAATGTGTGTGTCAGAGTGTGTTTGTGTGGGTCAGGTATACCCTTTGTTATGGGGACAAAATTTCCCCACAAAAATGGCATTGAAACCCCATGAAACATGAAAACCCAACGTTTGTGTATGTGTTCTCTCTCTCTCTCTGTATGTGTGTGTGTGTGTGTGTGTGTGAATGGCTGAGGGGCCGAGGGCAGGCTGCATGCCGCAGATACTTGAACATTCTCTGTATCAGCGGTCACTGAGCAATTGTCAGGAGCACACGCAGAGCTATGGAGCTTGTGCGAGACAGCTGCTTTGGAGCGTGTGCAGTTGCACTGAACATGTGACTGCACACAACCACTGGATACTGAAGCATCTTGTGCGTCAATAGAATAAGAACATCTGGCCATTTGTAATGTTAAGTATCACATATGTTATGCCCTAAATTAATACATGATTAACTAACTGTATTTTTCTATATACATTTCTGAAATGCACTTTCTGTAAAGCTACTTTGAAACAATATGTATTGTGAAAAGCGCTATACAAATAAATTTGAATTGAATTGAATTGAATTGAATTGAATTTGTACAAAGGAGTCATGGTCAATGTCACAAAAATGCTTATTTGTTCAGAGACCTGAAAATAGTGAAATATCTTAAATATTTAGTCTTTATTGTATGTCATAACGCTTCTTTGTTTAACATTTCAAAACCCTAAAAGACTTGTGAGAGACTTTTGCATCACAATGTGTACTTTAGTCAAGTGCTAAGAACTTTCGATGTCTGAATTGTTGTTACATATAGGGATACTGTTAGATCATTTAAAGTACTTCCAGCCTCAGCATGACATACTGATTTATTCTCCAAAAGTCTAAATAAAAAATTATGGGAGAGAGTTTCTACATTGACTTAAATAGCACATAGTCTGGCATTTTGCCCCAACATTGTGTGGAAAGTAAATAAATATGCCTGGCTAGTACGTCATTAACATTCCTTCACTGTTTGTAAAAGTTATCATATGTCTTAAAAGTTCACATATTTGTTTCCCTGTTATTTTACTTTGAAATGTGTGTTCCGTGTCGGAATGTCTGTTTTTGTTTTATTCTGTGTGATTCTGCCCACTGCCAATTTACCTAATAGTATTTCGACACCCCGGGTTGCCAGTTGGCATAAAACACAGCGTATTGCAGCCATGGAAGCCAGCAAATAAACTGGGTCAAAGATCGCAGGATGATGAACCGGGATGATGAAAGATCGATGAACCGGGGTCTGAGCCACATAGAAAGGGTACAAAGCCTGCAGCGTATATCCCTTACCATAAACATGGATTATAGGCCTCGTTTACACTGCAGGTCTTGATGCCCAATTCTGATTGGTTGCCTATATCCGATTTTTTTTTACCGTCCGTTTACACGGTCTTTCAATTGTGACCCATATCCGATTCATGTGTTTATACTTGACATACTATCTGAAACATTGCACATGCTTAAAGGGGGCTCTTGCACAGATGGACGAACGCGAAATATGCCTGATGCTAGCTTTGCGATATATGCGAAGTTGGCCAAACATCACCAAGATTTTGAGGCAGAGGAGGACGAAATGGGCCATCATTGCAGCCTGCGCATATGCTTCAGTTATTGTGTGCTGCAACTACAACTGCACAAACTGTATTCTGTAGCCATTTTCTACGGTTCTCAAAGCCCAAGGAGATTTGCTTTGCATTTCGTTTCCACACTGCCAACTTCTCCAAAAGTCTCTTTGATGCAGAGTCTGGTGACGCAATGTCTTTTGATTCAACGTCTTGTGGCGTAATGTCTTGTGACGCAACGCCTTGTGACGCTACGTCTTGTGACGCTACGTCTTGTGACACTACGTCTTGTGACGCAATGTGTTGCGACACTACATCTTGATGGGGGAATGCTAAATATACCGTGTCCTGGGGAACGGTAGGAAGCAATTAAATATTTAACATTTCGCTGGAAACCAATGTCCCCCGAAACAGCGGTGTCATGAGGGTGTCGGGAAGGAGCTACTTAATATATTTTTAGTGCCCTGTCACGAGGGGCTTTCTTCTTTTCTTTTTTTTTCCCAGTAGTTCAGCCTGGTACGCCTGCCATAGTGTGCAGAGCAGCCCCAGCATGACCCCTCTGACTGAAACACCTTCCCTACCAGCGTGAATGTTGTTCTGCACGGCTTGGTGGGGAGTGCTGACTTTTTAAGTGACGATGAGCTCCCAGGAGAGATAGCCCACGAGCATCTCTTCCAACTGGGGCATCATCGCATAACCACGTGCCCTTGCTCCCACGATAGTCGAATAAGTCGACGTTGAGGGCACAAAGACACATGAAGAAAAAGGTTTCCTACACGAATGAGTTTAGTCGTTTTAAAGAAGAAAAGAGATAGTCACTGAGGCCCCTCCCCCTGGACACCGGACATAAATCTGCTCCAACTCTGAGCATTTTCTCTTTCTCCTGTGGCCAGTCTAGCTGCAATCTGGCCACTGCACGAGTGATCACCTCGAGTAACTCCTCATGCACTTTATCATTGCGGAAGGAGCGCTCAAAGGCGGCGTTCTCATATAGACCATCTCCAGATGGCTATTTTGCCATTTAATTCCTCAGAATTAAATGTAGCTAAAGAACAGCCAGACAAGATATTAATAAAAGCACCTAACTTCTCAAATCAGATGAGTATTAAATCATTTCTCAGAATTAAATGCAGCCAAATATCTGCCAGACAAGTAAAAACAGCCTGGATGAAAGGCTGAATATAGTCATTTTCAACGAAGAATCATAAAATAATAGCTTGCAAACACACACAATTAATTTGCATGCGATCATAGGAGCAAGAGAGAAAGGGATTCTCCCGTCTGCTCTGTTCCCTCGCATGATATACATATAAAGCGGACCCGTAATCTGCGCGTTGCCTCGGCAGACGTGAGATCCGAGCCCCTAGATTCTTCATTGACAAGAAGAACCTACGTCCTCGGCCCACTCTGAAGAAGCGCAGAGGTGTGCTTCAGCAGCGGACGGGAGAACAACACGATCTAAAGAGAGAACGAGAGAAAGGGAAGGACCTGGCTCCCGCTCTTCAGCCAGATCGACTCGTGATATGCGAGACGAGCGCGAAGCACTTTTTCTCAAAATTATTCTCTCTTTACTTTTCTTTGTAGAGAAAAAAGGAAGAGAGAAAGAGAGAAATTCCTGCCTTACAAAACAAACTCCTAACAAAAGGGATAGTTTTCAGAAGTAGAAGAAGCAGCACACACGGCACAAAATGCGATTCTAAATACAAAGGAACCTGATAAGCACACCTGTCACACATCTATATATAGCCTCTGACGTGTGCATTCCGATGACGTCATCATCAGAGGTTATTTAATCCAAATTATTGTTCATAACCGGTCAAACAAAGATGTTTTCCCATAGCGCTAAGCAGCACGGCATTGAGAGTAGCTTTTGAAAGGGAACTACATTTGCATGAAAGCAAGTACGTGTTTATCTGTTGGATGATGCGAAATGAACCAAATAAGATCCAAAGGAGTCTTGCAGTCTGTTTATGGTTTTACACAAATTGCATTCCTGTAATCTGACATACTGCAATGTGTCATATGTCACAATATCCCACATTTAAATAATTCCCGCCCAAGACATATGCAAAAAAAGGTTGACCAATCCCAACACACTGGTCCAGCCGACCAATCAGAGCACATTGCGCTTTTCGGAAGGAGGGGCTTCGTAGAGACAGGAACTAAACAGAGCGTTACACACAGACTGGGAAGAGAGGTGCTGCAACAACAATCTTGATCCATCCTTGCCCCAAAATTATAGACCAATTTTAAGTTACCTTTTATGGCCAAGGTCCTGGAAAAAGTTTTTATTTATTTTTATAAACAGCTGTTTTAGATGATTATAATTTGTTTGATGAATTTCAGTCTGGTTTTCATCACCTGCATTATACTGAAACTGCTCTTCTAGAGTTTTAATGATTTGTTAATGCAAAGTGATGCAGGTGAATGTTCTGTACTCCTTCTTTTAGATCTTACTGCTGCTTTTGATACTGTTGATCACTGCACACTAGTTGAGAGGCTCAGACAGTGTGTTGGTATCTCTGGAACAGCCTTGAAGTAGTCATAGTCATATTTATCAAATAGGTATTTTTCAGTTATAGTTCAGAATTATCCCTCATCAACAGCATCTTTGTCCTGTGGTGTTCCCCAGGGTTCTGTTTTTGGCCCCTTTTCTTTTTGCATTTATTTGCTCCCTTTAGGGCAATTAATAAGCACATATAAGGGTGTTAACTGTCATTGCTATGCAGATGATATTCAATTATATATTTATTTTAAGCCCCATGAAATTTCTAAATGGTATATTCTTTTAAATTGTAAAAACTCTATAAAAGATTGGTTGGCAAAAAAATTACTTGCAGTTAAATACTGAAAAAAACAAAACAGAAGTACTTATTTCGGCTCCTGCTGGTGTTCTCCCTTAGGCGATGGAAAGTCTTGGCCCTTTATCTCTCTCTGTTAAACCTACCCTTCATCATTTAGGAGCTCATAATGGGACAGGCCTTGAGTCTTGCTCAACACGTTAACTCTCTGGTTTACACCTGCTTTTATCAGTTGAGAAACATTGCAAAACAGAGGCCAGATGTGTCCACAGTGGAGATGAACCTTGATTATATAATTCTCTTTCTACTTGTCTTAGTAATTCATCCTTGAAACGATTTCAAGTGGTTCTAAATGTTGCCACTAAACTTTGAACTAAGTCATCAAATAGATCACATGTAAACCCAATTTGAATTTCCCTACATTGGCTACCAGTCAATGTGTTGTTTTTAAAGCATTGCAGGGCCAAGCTCCTGTTTAAAAGAGATGCTGCAACCTTATAACTCCTCAAGTAGGAATCTGAGATCCTCCAAACAGGTCTTGTTAGCTGTTCCTCGTTCCAGATTAAAGACTAAAGGTGACTGTGCCTTTGAGGTTGTTACTCCTAAACGTTGGAATGCTCTTCCTTTGGATCTAAGATCTGTGGATTTTGGGGACACTTTTAAAAAGCTTGTTTAAACTTTTTTTAAACTCGTTCCATTCTGTTACAAAAAGTAAAAAGACAAAAAATAAAGATGGCATCTGAAAGTTGCGGTTAGTGGTCAGTTTGAGTGTAAATGTCTATTTTTGATCAACGTTTTCCACTTTTGATGTCATTTCTAGCAAGAAATTAGTATTGTAGAAGTTAAATATTTGCTTAGTCATCACCAAAGCTTTCTCTAGTTTGTTGTAGATCATTAAATCGTTATGCTGCCTCAGAAGTCTGTCCGAAATCCGTTTTTTGAGGTATCTTTTTGCGCAAATGCACATGCAAAGTCACTGCTTGATAGGGCAGAGGCAATACGCAACACGAGGCAATACGTCAGCTGCCTAAGCTTTCGGGTGCATTCCAATGTAAAATATGTGAAAAATAATGTGTTTTTTGAACATTCAAGCATGAAAATCGATTCTAGTAGACCCTGAAAACAAAATCAAGACTTTGTAAAAGGGCACTCACAAAGCAGTGCTTTATAGTTCAGGGATATACAGGGATAGCTCGGCCCAAAATGAAAAGTCTATCATCAATTACTCACTACCATGTTGTATTTCCATGCAATTTCAGTTAGTCGTAACTGAGGCTCCAAAGTAGCCTCCTCAAAAAAAAATAAAAAAAAATAAATCCTGTTAGTTTTGACTTAAAGGAGTCATAATGTTGTTTTAACTTTGGTACCCAATGCTCTATTATAGTCTTTCAGGCACTTCTAAAAAAGAAAAGTGGAAAAAAAATCAACACAGAGCCCCTCAGACCCTTATTTCTAAAGGCATTATTGTCTCGCGAGATCTGATGCGATGTTTTGGCTGTCGTGGACGGTCATTATAATAATGCAAATGAGGGGCGCATTGATTGGTTGCAGGAAGGAGGGGGGTTGACACCGCAGGTAACTTCAGCATCATTACAAACTGATATCATGGCGCAAGTTGTCAATGAACCCGACCCGGCCGCGACCTATGGGATTCAACCCTACATGTTTGAGCCGGACTCTGAACCAGAGCTGGAAAGTGAAGATGTAGAGTCGATGGAAGGACGTCTACATCAAGATGTCTCTGAATGGTAAAGACAATCATTTTGACTGAGACATACATTAACATCAGTAACGAGCAAAAACGTGTGTTGCTATTTTCTCCCACATAAATTTACCTTTTATTTAATGTAGATTACATTAACGGAGATGTAGTTTTTTTTTTTTTTTTTTTATCAGCTTACAGTGATT
The DNA here is from genome assembly GCF_951802725.1 of Rutilus rutilus. Taxonomy (NCBI): domain Eukaryota; kingdom Metazoa; phylum Chordata; class Actinopteri; order Cypriniformes; family Leuciscidae; genus Rutilus; species Rutilus rutilus. Next base: position 24,499,682 of record NC_140225.1, on the reverse strand, counting down.
TTGAGATAGACGTTTACTATCATGTGGTGTTTTTGCCTTGTTTCACGTTGTGGTTATTTAGACATTCAATATTTTTCTTCTTTAGACATGCAACGTGATGTTATACTTGCATTTAAACAGTTTTAGCCACTGAGCATGGACTCCTGTACCGTCACTACTGTAGCTGCTAGTGTAAAACAAAGTGGAAAGATGTGGCTAGCATTCGTAGAGTCCATTCCCCGTGTTTACCTCGAAGGTAACGTTACATACAATAGCCGCATTAGCAGTTAGCTGCTATTTGTTAACCACAGTAGAGCAATAAAAACACAGTCTTACCTTTTCAATTTCTGGCAAGTCCCTGATGGTTGGGATGGCACCTTTTCCCAAACGGAGCTTCGAGGCCAAGTTCGCCTGATATTGCCCCAAATTTGTAAATGATTCCAGTGTAAAATGTTTAGCACACACACCTAACGATACGCCACTTGAAAGAGTTGTTGGGACAGCGTCATTAAAAATGAATTTCCTCCACTGTTCCCTGATAGTTTCGTCCGTTTTTGGTAGATAAAACACATTTGCATGTTGTATGTGGCAGTCACCCACAGAGCATCTCAGGTGTGCACTCGGTTTCTCCATCTTTCTCGAGTCGACTAAACTGAATCTGAGGGGGAGAGGGGCGGGCTTCTATCATAGGTTTGCGGTGTCCATATTTGGTATATCCTCCCCCGTCTTGACGTCAAGAGGGGGAAGAAATCAAAATCTCGTTTTTTCGTGCGCGTGCACGTGGCCTATTTTACAAACCCTGAGGTAAACAAACGCTTCACTTTTAAATATCGGCTTCCCGGCCAGTGTACAATCATTATGCAATCATAACATACATTGATTCTCGTGGAAAAGTGAAATTTCTACATTATGACTCCTTTAAGGTTTGACTGTTGTTTATGATTGGACGGGAACATAGTTGTGACGTACTGTCTCAAAACTCTTGCCGCGTTATCTTGCAATCTACTCACAAAATCTCCAGAGGGTCAGTCTGAGTCTCCTATGGCTCAGCCAGGATTTTTCATCATTTTTGCTTTGTTTTGCATCTGTTACATCATCAGGAAGCTGCATTCTAGATGGCGTCGAGTCTTGTCTGCAGCTGTTCAGTGCGTGTGTAGCACATTCCGTCTGATCTGTTATTCAGTGCCCATGTAAAATAAAACAGATGCTTTACTATGTGCAAATCCAATCCTTTCAGAGCAGGGCAACCTTATAAAGGAAACGTCGCTGTAGCAACTTTTATCAATGCACTGCCAAAACACAGATCTGTACGGAATTCTGTCAAAGTGCTGGATATAAATCTTTGGATAATCATGTGACTGAAGGTTGTAGAAGATGGAAATGGCTTAAATGATATCTACATTATAAATATACTAGTTTATATTAATGTTTTTATTCAGGCAGGTTCAATTGATCAAAACTTTCAGTAAAGACATTCATAATGATTTCTATTTTAAATAAATGCTTTTTTTTTTTTCTTTTTTTTTTATCAAAGAATACTGACAAAATGTATCTTGGAAAGCAGCACAACTGTTTTCAAAATTGATAATAATGAGAAATGTTTCCTGAGCACCAGATCAGAATATTAGAATGAAGGATCGCTGGTGTTTCTGACGTGACAAACTACCTTGTTACCAATCACGTCAACGTGCCGGCTGGCTTTAGCATATCACTAACTATGACCGTTCTGGAGCAGTGGAGTCTCAAGAGAAGCAAGGTTTTCCCGGTATATTTTTCTGTTGATATGAAAAATCGGGGTAGATTTAGCAAGCGGGTGTATGATGTATATGTTATGATGAACTACATGCCTTTCTCCACTGATGTTCTGAGCGTTTCTAAGGATGCTGATTGTTAGAAGGCCGCTGTCTGAATCTGAGATGGGCGAACAGGAAAATGGTTTGTGTAACATTAGGAAAACATTATTAGCTGTTGGATAACGTAGTCAAGCAAAAGGCTAATGATATTAAAAACTTACTTAAGCTAGACAATGACTTTCTTCTAGAGCTGCTGTTCAACCAAAACAATCTTTGTTGCATTCATTTCCTATTATCACTGTAAAGCTGCTTTGAAACAATCTGTATTGTAAAAAAGTTATATTAATGAGGGTGACTTGACTTGACTTGCGTAGCTGTCTATGGAGGGACAGAAAGCTCATAGATGTAATCAAAAATATCTTAATTTGTGTTCCGAAGATGAATGAATCTTACGTGTTTGGAACGACATGAGAATGAGTAATTAATGACAAATTATTACTATCCCTTTCTACATCAAAGAAACATATGTCAAAAGTAATCTAAAATTAATCAACAAGTAGTCAGATTACATTATCAAAAATGTGTAATCTACTGACTACAAAATTTTGTCTCTGTAGTCAACAATCAGAAACTGATAACAATTCCCTGTAATCCACTGCCTACTGAATACTATGATGCTTTTACTCACAAAAATGATCATAGCTGACTGTGTAAAATTCATGCTGCCATATGTAAACAAAGATGACTTCCGTATTGACCATGACTGACAGCTCAGCCTCAGATACAAAAAAAGGTTTGTGTAGAAGAATATCATGTGGCTTTCGAACATGACTTTGTATCTTGTGTCTCACTGCTCTTGGTGTTACTTCCCTCTGTGAGGCTGGAGAGGAGCAAAGTGAGGGAGAGACAGAAATATCTGAGGGTGTGTAAGCCAAGGTCTAACCACTGGCATGCAGCAGGAAACAGGCTTCTCTCCAGCAGGAGGATGTGTTTGCTTCCCTGACAGAAAGAGAGATGGTTGTGATTACTCTTAAGATTCATAAAAGACACGGTCATACATCTTTTCTGTTGTCAACTACCTTCCGGTCACATACAGTTGCACATAGCATGTGACAACAGTGTAACTGCAACAGAAACCTTGTGCTTTTACACTACTATATACTGTATAACCCCACTTCCAGAAAAGTTGGGATATTTTGTAAAATGCCATAAATTCAAGAATCTCTGGTGTTGTTAATTTTCTGAAATCTTTGTTTAACTGATAAAAGTACAAAGAAAAGATGACCAAAATAATTGTATTTTGTAAATATAAATGATTGGCTGCAACACACTCCAAAAAAGTTGGGACAGAGGCAAAAGTGACTTGTTAACCTACTGGAAAAGCTACTTTATTTCAGATATGCCAATGAAATTTGTGCATTTAATTTAGTATACTGGCACTGTTACTGCTGGTGAGTAAAACATTAAATAAGAAAATACCAGGAAATGCAACAAATGCTTTGAACGTTTTTTTTTGGTAACACCTTTACAATAAGGTTCATTAGTTAGTTAAAGGATTAGTTCACTTTCAAAAAATGTTTTGCTGATAATTTACTCACCCCGATGTCATCCAAGATATCCATGTCTTTCTTTCTTCAGTCGAAAAGAAATTAAGGTTTTTGAAGAAAACATTCCAGGATTTTTCTACACAGAATGGACTTCAATGGCAACCAACTATTCCAATGTTCAAAGAAGGTTCAAATGTCCGTCTCAATGCAGCTTCAAAGTCTCCACACGATCCCAGTCGAGAAATAAGGGTCTTATCTAGCGAAGCGATCGGTAATTAAAAATAAAATAAAATAAATAAATAATATTTTAAACTTTTTAACCACAAATGCCCATCTTGTACCATCTCTGAGATGCGCCACATATTATGTCATCACGTTGGAAAGGTCATGAAAAAACAATAATAAAAAAATAATAATAAATTAAAACAAAGATGTCGGACGATTTTGACGTTGGAGGAGAAAATGAGATGACATTTTTCGCCCTTCCCTACCTTTTTGAACTGGAGTACACAGACAAATAACTTAGATAGATGACGTGATGCGTGACCTTTCCAACGTGATGACGCAATGCGTGGCACATCTCAGAGATGGTACACGACGTGCATTTGTGGTTAAAAATTATATATATATATATATATTTTTTTTTTACAAAATGACCGATCGTTTCACTAGATAAGACCATTATTTCCATAGACAGTATAAGAAGTGGACAGAGCCATCTCATTGGAACTTAATTGAGACAAGTGAAGCCCATTTTTAGCGATTTTTTTTAGCACTTCTGTTCCTGACGCGCAGACTCAAACCGACTCAAACTAAGCTTGATGACGTGAGCAACCTGTCTGACAGATGTAAATCTTCTAGTAGCTGTGCGTGCAAAGTGCCAACATTAATCTTGCAGAGATGGCGAGCTTGAGCAAAGAGTTCTTTGGCGTGAGTGAGCAGGAGTAAGTATTCTGATTAATTATTTTGACAGTATAATATATTTATGGGCTTTTCCCTTGACGTCCCCCCGATTGCCTGCGAGCTTCTCCTCCTGTCTGTACGGTAATTTCTCTACTGTGCGACAGAGAGTCGAGTGGTTATGACGCAATCGTTAGCCTATTTTTACAAAAACTGTTTCTACGTTGCCATAATGTAACATAGAAGGTAATGGAGCCCTTTATACATTGTCATGTTTCTTTAGAAATAAATAATGGACAAATGGAGTCTTTAAACTCCTCAGATGTAAAGTTATTCGCTGTCAAAGTGACGCCAAAATGAATGGGAGTCAATGGAATGCTAATGCAAGTGAAGTTCTGCTACAAGATGTCGGCACGCGGCCGGCTTCAACTTCCGGTCGATGGATTACCAGCCTGATTATTTCTCGACTGGGATCGTGTAGAGGCTTTAAATCTGCATTGAGATGGACATTTGAACCTTCTTTGAACATTGGTATAGTTGGTTGCAATTGAAGTCCATTCTGTGTAGAAAAATCCTGGAATGTTTTCCTCAAAAACCTTAATTTCTTTTCGACTGAAGAAAGAAAGACATATGGATATCTTGGATGACATCGGGGTGAGTAAATTATAAAAAAATTTGAAAGTGAACTAATCCTTTAACTACCTTAATTATTAATGTTAGTTAATATTAATTTCAACATTTAATAATATGTTATTAAAAACTAAAAATGATATTAACTAACATTAACAAAGATTAATAAATACTGTAACAAATGTATTGCTCATTGTTAGTTCATGTTGGTTAATACATTAACTAATGTTAATAAATGATGTGTAGATTAATGAAAAATGAAGTGTTGCCAATTTTTTTTAGTAAACATGATTTTACTCTTTAGGAGATATTTTAGGTGAAAACACCACCCACTGATGGACCAAAAGCTTGGCTCTTCTTGACTGTTGGAGTTGTTTGGACTTGGAAATCCAAATTAGGCTACATTAAAACTAACACAGGGCTTGTCATAACATCTCTATTAATAGACTCTGTCCCTCCTACAACTGTAGACAAACTTAAAAAATATGAACAAACACCCTCTACAATGTCAGCATCTGTTTTTAACTAAATTCCCACTGGAAAAAGTTTGTCATACTCATTAACACAGAAATACGCACTCATGCTGGATGAATCTCTGTCTTGTTTGTGGGCAAATGAAGCATTTAATGCTAAACTGAGCTGACCACAGGAAAGAGCATGCAGTCAAAAGTCACAAAATACACACACCACAAAAACATCACAGTAGGATCTCTTGGTCATCCCCGGTCTAACAGAGATGATAGTCGGTGACAGTAATGCAAGCGCCCCCTGCTGGGATATGTCTGCATGTGCACACCTTCACTCCAAGTTTTTTACAGTCTGTAATCTAAAATGTGTTTTTACTGTCAGTTATATACACCGTATAGAATCTATGGTAAAAATCACTGAATATAAATGAACATATGTTCGCAGATGAAGTGCTAATGGCTAAAATGGGGAATTCTGAATCTGAATTCTGATTGGTTGAGTTGCAATAGATAAATTCTATATTACTGTGCAAGTTGCTTTACAGTCGTAAACATTCATATTCATATTCAACTAGATTTCTGATTAGACATTTTAATAATATGTGTAACTATTTACAGAAAACTGGTATCTTTTATCATACGCTTACATGCAATTACAATTTTTATTTATTTATTTATTTTGAAACCAATGTTTCAACCACAAAATTCTAAACATTCTGCTGTTAATGAGTTTTTAGACATTAAATGGAGATCAAATTGAGACTTTTGAGAAAAGTATCACACTTATTTAAATGCTGATTTGCAAAAGTTCTGCTCTTACTTTATATTAAAAATTGTCTTATTTATGTATATTTGTATTGCTCCCAATGTATGTTAGGAAAAATATCAAGATGACGTGGAAAATTTATTTAATCACAACTGAATATGAACTCTGATAACTGAACTCTATGAACGCCATAGAGTTTCCTGACTAAAAGAGTAAACTTAAATAGTTTGAGACAGCATGTTCCAGGCTTACAGACGCTGCACTGATGTGTATCTTCTTCTGCTGGTGTGTGAGGCCACTGACATGTAGCTGAAGCACGTACAGACTTTAGATGGAGAGGAGTAAAGGAAGCAATCGATTCATCTTTCTCTCACTCCCGGATGGGCCCACTGCCAACGGGAATCCTTTTTATAGCCTATAGGGAGTTATGAATTCATGGGGGCACTGAGTAATGGGACAGGGTCATGGTGAGGAAAATAGGAAGGTTTTTTTTTTTTTTAAATCACTTTATGCACACGTATGTCTGGCAGTTATTTTACTGTATCTCAAAACGTGCAGCTTTGGAATGTGAAACATTTTCCTGGACCTGGATACATCTAAGCAGCATTTTTTGTTGTTGTTTTGTTTTGGAAATATCCTCAGGAAGTTCAGTGAAGTTCAAGTAAAATCTGATGGTTCTGATAAGCATTTAACTGCCCTTACATGCATGAACAGACCATCAGATTATATGTACCTTCCAAAATCTCGTTACACAAACAGGAGGCAACTGTAAATGTACATGCAGCTTGTGTCAGTAGCTTATTAGCAGGTAAATGCATAGCCTCAGGAACAGATTTTATTTGATCATGATACTCAAATGTAGTTTTGGCACTCAGGAGTAATGCCAATGAATGCCTTAATCAAGACCTGTATATTCAGTTTTTCAATGATATCTGGGTGAACATGCAAGTGTAGATGAGTGGTAATGGAAATAGTACTGAAAAATATACTCAAGTAAACGTATCATTCTTTTCCAAAAAATGTAGAGTAAGTAGAGTAAAATACACAAAAAAATACACAAAAACAACATGGAAAGGCTATTACAGAGATGAAGAGATGAAAAAGATATTTTCAGTCACCACTTATTCAGTCACAATGTTTAAAAAAAATAATTAATTAAAATCAGTTGTAAGGCCTTAATAACCACTTAACACATAACAAAATAGCAATGTTCAGAACAGTGCAAAGATTACAAAAACCTTCAAAAACTCATATGAGAGTGTAACATCACAACTTTGGCTGGTGCCTAAAACCAAAATTGCGCCAGTTGACTAGGTGAGTGTTCATGTTGATGCTGCTTATAGGACAGCAGTATCAAGTGGTTGTAGCTAGGACGTAGCAGGCTCCCCTTGGTAAGTGAGTGTAGAGTAGAACCCTCCCGTCCTCTGCTCCCCACTGGAGCTTTCTCTACTGATCTTTAGGACCCAAAGAAGAATGGTCTTTTGTCTTGTATGTTTGCAAACCTTTCTTGTTGTAGGACACGAGGGACTGTTGGAGTCTGAAGTCCGGTACGTATCCTGGGGACAGCATTATCGATAGGTTGCAGCTATAGTGCTTGGCAGGCTCCCCTTGGTAAGTAAGTGAGCAATCCAGGTTGAGTATAGAGTAGAACCCTCCCACATGGTTTTGGGGTCTCAAAGTAGGGTCCTCTTCTCCCCTTTATGTCTTTCAGTCTGGAATAAAGACAGCATGTCAGGTGGTTGTAGCTAGCACTCTGCTAGCTCCCCTTGGTAAGCGAGTCTTCAGGGTTGAGTGTAGACTTGAACCCTCCACTGCTGAGGGTCTTGAAGTAGGGTCCTCCACTCCCTTGTGGGTACGCTCGGTCGGATCTCCGAGAACCTGATGAAGATTGTTTTTTTCGCCTGGAATTAAAAGCCCTTTTTGTTACTGGGCAACTTTGGGAGTGCTGGTGTCTTGAGATCTCGTAGGAAAGCTTGAGTGTTTTGAGCTAGCTCTTTGCCAGCTCCCCCTGGATTGCAAGTCTTTAGGGTTCGAGTGTTCCTTCCCCACTGCTCGGGCTGTTAATTAGAGCTCGTTCTGAGAGCTCGTTCTGTTCTTAGAACCTGATGGGATGTGGCTTTCGCCTTTATTTGCGAACCCGTTTCATTGGATCCAACTCACTTTCATTGCATGGACAAAGATTTCAAGCTTTGACTGAATGACAGAATTTTAATTCTTGAGTGGAATTTCCCTTTAAATTTGTATATTTATTTGCGAATCATAATTTAATTGTGTTGCAATGACAGTTATGACATCTCTGACTAGAAATTAGTTTTTGCAGATTGATGGTTTAAACATGTCTGCATAACCTATTTAATATTTATGAGCTATGATATCAAGCTATTTTCAGCACATTTTAAAACATGTGCTGCTATCTAAAGGGGAATTAACATGCAAACAATTCTGATGACCTCAATAAAATATTAATAGTGACAGAATCTATATGGAGTTGCATAAGTTGGCTTTTATGCTGTGGTTGTATATCTAACATCTTTCAAAACCAACATGAGAGATTCCAGTTATATCAAATATCTTGGATGACTTTATGTAAGAGTCTTTATCTACTGTATCTATCAGTCTTCCATTCATACCACAGGCGTCTGATGCTTAGATAGCCGTTGATCTTTATATATAACTTCAGTACAGTTTCAGCATGTGTGTCTTTGAATAACATGCCGTGACATTGGTGATTAATCTGGATCAGAATGAGTTCTTTGGTGGATGACACCTATCATTCAATCTCATGTGAAGCAGCACCTTCTTCTGCTTTGGGGTTGGTTTGTGTGTTTATAGGTTGAGCGAATACAGGTTGGTTTGGAACAATGAAGTGTTTTCATGAAAAGAAGCACGTCCGTGAGACTGCACGTAGCAATCGAAGCCATGCATGCAGGCTCCACCTCACACACCTTCATGTGGGCTTCACCATCACTACACTGTGTTTAAATGGGGCGGTACAGGCTAGGCTCATGGTTGACTGCACGTTTTATGCATAAATAGACCATGTTACATAAAGAAATTAGACTATGTGTTGCATCCTCCATTCATTTCAACTGGCAAAGATGCATCCAAGAGCCACTTTTAAGGAACTTTTATAGCGGCTTTTTATCTCAGAGTTCTGACTTTTTTTCTTGTTTATATCTTGCAATTCTGAGAAAAGGCAGAATATGAAGTCGCAATTCTGAGAAATTAAGACAGAATTGCAAGATATAACTCTTCTATAACACAATTGTGAGTTTATATCTCGCAATTCTAAGAAAAGTCAGAATATAAAGTCACAATGCTGAGAAAAGTTTATAAAGTTTTCTCACAATTGTGAGATATAAACTCACAGTTGCGAATTATAAGATCTGAATTGTGAGATGTAAACTTACAATTGTAAGGGGAAAAATATATATATAATTGTGCAATTACTTATTAATTTTTTGGTATTATTCCGTGGCTGATACAAACTTCCATATGCAATAGAAGAGTCAAGAGAGAGTCATTATAACAACTCTCTGTTGTAAATACCAGGTGAATCCTAGACTCATAATGGACTGTTGAATGTCAGAGGTCTCATTCAGCTCTTATATGTTTTGAGTGGTTCTTCTCACATAACTGGGCATCTGAACACCCCACTCTTCATGGACAGGAGCGGGTAGGGGTTTCTCTCTGCCTTCTTGGCTGTTTCGATGATCAGTTTGGCATATTGGAACAGGTTTTCCTCCTCAACGATGAGAGTGGTGTTCCTCGCCACAAAGTCCTGTTCTTTTAGTTTTTTAGCCATTTCTTGTATGACCTGTTCAGTTTTAGCTCTTTGAACTTGAGGCTCTTGCTTTTCCATGAAGGTTTTATCTGCTTCCTTCTTTGATTTAGCATCTCCAGAGCTTTCTTATGTTGTATTAAACCCATAAGCTTTATATTTTCTTTGAAACACAAAAGGAGGGAATTTAATGCAGCATTTCCATACAATGTTTGCTGTGAACACAGCTTCTATTGCACTTTATTGTGTGCCTTCTGTGGATTGCTTTGTGTGAGGAAAAGGCTGAATTCAATGGAGTTATCCAATAAAGTGGAAATTATTCCCTCTGCTCCACATATTCAATATACATGTCTATGTTTTTTTATTATTGTTATTTTTATTGGACTACGAGAAAAAGTGACAGAATTGTTGTTTATGAGTGAAAAATTCTTAAAAACGATGCTCTTGCTTGTCTGAAAGAAAATCACAGAGCATTCTTGATTAGGGCTAGAAATCTTTCTGAGAAATGGCATTTTAAAATCAATCATGCTTAGACACGGCCATCAATGGTTCTGCTTTTAAAAAGGCTGCCATTGAAAGTGCTTTCAGATCATAAGGCTTAGAGACAAGATTGTACTGTTGATAAGCAGATGTTACGACAGTACATAATAGTTTCACCTAAAAATAGACATTGTATATCATTTTAACAATTATGTATAAATATAAATATGAATTAAAAAATAAAAATTAATTAAGTGTAGAATTGGCATTCTATTAAGCAAGATATTATTATGTAATATGACTCCATAAAGTAGTTAAGGGTTATCCATTAAAGCTATTGAAGTATTTACACCATCAGTTTATGTAGACAGTAACTCTTTACAAAAGGCCAATTCTATACATAAATTGATTTTACATCAATATATATTATTATTTATTATCTTAAACAATAATAATAATAACCATGTATTATTCATATACATTTTAAATTGAACGAATTGGCATTCTGTTATGTAGATATTATATAATATGACTCCAGTTGAATAATTAAATTATTATTATTAAATGATTATTCAATATTTATGTATTTCATACAAAACTTTCAAACAATCTCTGAATGAACATTCAAAGGGTCCCTTTCACCTGAAGCAAGTCGGATCAAGAACTAGGAAAGAGCCTCTACAGTAGGCTACATAAAATAACTTTTATATGTGCAATGATCCGTTTCATATTCAACCGGTCTGGGAGACCAGCTGTCATCGAAGAGAAGCGTTTTTCAGTGATAAGGTTTTTTCCATCGGCACTCTTAAGAAAAAGAATTCAGGAGACCTGTTACCACAACTTAAATAAATGCATGGATGCAAGTAAAAAAAAAAAGTAAGGTCAAACAGTCCAACAGAGATAAAAAGTCCTTGGCCATAGCACAGGCTTTCTGATCAACATGTATGTTAAAATCACCCAGATTCAGAATTCTCTTAAAGGCCCCCTGAAATCATTAGTTCATCTGAATGAGCAAAAAACAAGTTCACTCTCTGAAGCCGCAGTGGTAGCTGATGAGTTTGCACTTACACACAGTTCTGTATTTTCTTTTACACAACAGTTTAGACGCCGGAATTTTATGAATGACCAGACAAAGAGAATGATGTCACCTGTTCCTTCCTCTGAGAAAACAGTGCTGTGCTGAAACGCTCAGACCGCAAACGTGTCTGTTTTTATTGCTTAGATCCAGGTCACATAATAACTGGCTGCAAAGCATAGAAACAAAAGACTGCTGCTGAAAAATCCAAGAGTGTATTTTGCTCAAGCTGGTTCTTTCTCTGACCACTCATTTCCACAGCTCCAGAATTCTGGCTACCAACCCTTCCTGTTAACTGGCTCTGTGTCTCTTTCAGCTGTCTTACCTGGCCAACCTGTATCCTTCCTGCGAGATACGGGGGCAGCGCAGTCCTTTACTCTCAATTTTTTTTTTTTGCTTTTAGTATGAATATGTAAGCCTTAAGGTTATGAATAAGCTGGTGTGTTACAAAACAATGACACAATTAGCATTTAGGAGATATAAGCATTCAAACTGACAGTCTCTCACTTCCTCTAAAACTGATTTTTTTTGACATCACGCGGACTTCAGCTTCTCATGTCAAGTCAAGTCACCTTTATTTATATAGCGCTTTTTACAATACAGATTGTATCAAAGCAGCTTCACAGTGATAACATGAAAATAATACATCAAAGTTGTTTCTAGAAGAAAATTGTGTCATTGTCCACCTTTAAAGGGGTCATATAATGGTACATGCACTTTTACAAGTTGATTGTACTGAAATGTTTTTTTTTTTTAATCTTCTTATATGTTTTCCCCCATCTCAAATCAAGCCGTTCGATTTTGTGACGTCACAAAATCGACGCCCCTCCCACGATTGTTGATTGACAGCAGCGTTTCAACACAGACCCGCCCTCGCTCGTGAGCGAGCTGTCAATCATAGTCCGCGCGGACCGGCGGGGTCGTTGTTGGTAAGCTGGAGCACTGTCTATGAGCAGAATGGCGTCTAAGCGATTGTGGTGTCCTGTTCTTGGGTGTAATAAGGAACACAGCAGTCATTTTGATGTTCCTAAATCCAAACCGCTGAAGACGCAGTGGCTGAGTTTGTTTTCGAAGGGAATATTCCCCACGATCAACGTCAATGCTTTCATGTTTGCGTGACTTCGCGTCACATACCAGACTGCTTTACAAACGAGGGTCAGTATAAAGCTGGTTTTGCTAAGAAGCTGCTCCTGAAAAAAGGATCGGTACCAACTATTTGTGTTCCTGCTGCACCTCCAGAAGAAGAAGTGAGTGTAACGTTTTATTAACCTTTATATTAATATTTATATTAATCTTTGCAAATCGCTTGCACGCTTCACGATAAATGCGGCTGTTTACACTCGGTACATTACGGCATGTTTTCTATGTACGATGTTCCCAATATAATTCATAATCCCACGTTTATAATGAACAACGCGTTATGGTTATTGTGTTATTATTAAAAACGGTGTATGCACAGAACAGAGGGGCGGGGTGAGCAAAGCTCATTATCATTTAAAGACACATGCACTTAAACGGCGTGCTGAAAACAGAGCTGTTTTTGACCAGGTAAAATTAGTGTTTTCTGACAATACTACTGAGAATTTTTAATTAAAGTATATTACAAACTTTTAATTTAGACCCTAAAGAATCATATCACTTGTACAAAAATGGCATTATATGACCCCTTTAAGTAAGGCAGATCAAAAATATAGTTGAAAATTAAATTTCCCCAACTAAGCAAGCCAAAAGCCAAGGCAACAGTGCAAGGAACCAAAACTTGCCACAGCTTCTGTCCAATCAAAAGCTCTCTAGATTCTAAAGCGTCCCGCCCCCCATGCTATAAATACCACCTGACCAAAGTGACCGTTGACACGTCAGAGCAATATGGGTTGGAGATGTGTGTTCGGTTGCTCAAACGCTCAAGTTTTATTCCATTTTCCAACTGTAGGTTGGTTAAGAATGAAATGGCTAGAATTTATTCATACCTCTACTATTGAATCCAACATATCATCAGCGCTCAGATTCACTTCTATGGTGCTGTCAAGTACGACTTGCAGTCTATGAGGAACACTAAACCCTATTGGCTATTTGAAAAGGGGGAGGAGCCATTCAATATGTCCCTCCTTAGCTTCAGTGGAAATTTTGTCAACGCATCATACAAAGCTACGCGTTCCAAGGCACTTCAGTGGGCCTTTAAATTTAACACACAACATTGTTAGCTAAAAAAAAAAAAAAAAAAACACAACTCTGACAGAAATTCTGCATTTGGTTTTAGAGGTCTATAGATCATAGCAATAGCAGCAACATGAGGAGCAGTTACACTAAGTACAAGGCATTCAAAAGATGTAAAATTAAGTAATACAGCGTTTAAAAAGTTAAAGGTACCGCAGCGCTGGAATTCCAGTCCGAGCAGGGCAGATATTACATTACCAAGGTCAACACCAGTGTGATAGTCTTTTGTTCTTCAGTCGGCAATTAAGAACCGAAATGAAGGAAGACGCAGAAGAAACATACAGTAGCAGCAACCTGAGCTCCGATGTACGTACCATTTAGGCCTCAGCAAGCCAGCATTGCCACAACAGTCAGACACGTCTTTAGCCAAATGGTAGCTCTGCTTTAGGGAAAGTGATCTCAGACCCCCCTTAAAGGACCCAAAAGCGAACCATACTCAGACCGTTTGGTTGTGTGTCCATTCGTGGTTTGATTTCTTTGTGATATGTAAAAGCGACGAGGTCTTGGTCCACTTTGCGATTCTTTTCGACATGTGGACTGCTTTTGAAGAAATATCGTACTACAGTGCATTCTATCTTTTGCAGTTCTGGTGCCAAGTTATCTTTCACATCTTATTGGGCTTAAACTGTCAGATACTGTACACAAGGTTTACAAAAACACAGTTGGTTATGTTATGTCTAAAGTGAAAGTAGAGAGTTGGGAGAAAATCGGATGCATCCCTTCTGCATGAGCTCTTAAATTTGTTAATACATCAACAAAAGAGAAAATCACTCACTGCTCTTCACTGAAAAACTTCAGTAGCTTAAATAAGAATCAACATATAATTTATACAGTGAAGTATATGTAGTGTTTTATTATTTACATTATTCAATTTCTTATTTGAATGGTGCTGTTATATACACCTACTGTGGCTTAATACTGCTGTTTGTTTAATTTGTATATTATATTGTGTATTTGTAATGATTGTGTAATGAATGGATTCCTGTTCCTTCTACGACAACCTCAATTAAATGTTGGGTGCAAGCACTTGTGCTCGTTTGACAGATGTTGTTGAAGGTGGAAGTGTTTACATGCAAAATGCACTGGGGTCTGAGTTCTTTTGAGGTTGTGGTGTGAACAAGAAAGGGTCTGAGTATTTTCATGCATCACAGAGGCTAGAGTTTACAGAGAATGGTGCAAAAGTTGGTTGCAGTTCTGTGGGCATAAAGGTCAGAGGAGAATGACAAGACTTTTCAGTCTCACAGCAGCTGAAATTGCACAATATTACAACAAAACTATGAGGAAGAGCACCTCTGAACACACTGAAGTTTGGATCATTGAAGTGGATGAGATACAGCAGAGAATAACTAGTGGGCACAGACATAAAAAATCTGGACAGTTCAAGAGTGTGAACACATTCAAATATTGCAAGGTTTGACCAGTGGGTCAAAGTTTGATCAGTTAACATGACCCCATTGGACCCCTTCTGGTAGATGCTGTAACTACACCATCTGAACCCAAAAGCATCTTTCCATTCAAGTCTATCAATAATTCGTAATTATATAACAATTTTCTCCAAAACTAAAGATAGCTTTACATAGCCAAAATCACAGGCAAGAAATAACATATTTTTCAAACCTTTGACTTTTGAGAGTATTACCTTTTTTTCTGTTACTTTTGATCAACTGAATGCATCCTTACTGAATATATATATATATATATATATATATATATATATATATATATATATATATATATATATATATATATATATATATATATATATATATATATATATATATATATATATATATATATATATATATATATTGTTGTGAATTTTTTTTTCAGGGTTCTTTGATGAATAGAAAATTCATCATGTATTTGAAATAGAATCTTTTGTAACATTGATTATACATGTCTTTACTGTCACTTTTGATCAATTTAATTCATCCATGCTTAAAAGTATTCATTTATTTCCATAAAAATAATATATGTATATATATATTCTGTACAACACCCACCCCCCACCCCACATAATATTTATATTTTCACTGTATCTTTAGTCAACTAAATGCAGCTTTGGTGGGCACAGGATACTTCTTTCAAAAGCATTTTAACATAGGCTATATACATTGTAATGTATACTGTGAGTGCAGTGTCATTAAAATAGGCTAAGTGTCTGAGCGAAGATACTAAAAGCCAATCAGAGCAGATGAAACAGCTGGACCACAGTTCAAGGTTGATCAGATACATGTGTTTATAGAGAGAAACACACCATAGCACTGAACTCCACAGCGGTGAAGACCACAGACCTGCTCCATTACAGTAAGTTTTCCAAACTTTAGTCAACCTCTAACATTGCTTTGACGGTGAGTCAGGGTTTTCTCTGTCTTATTTTTTGGAATATGATTACAGGATTGTGCTCAAGAGATTCTTTGTGCGCATATGTTGTACAGATTATTTAAATGCAAGACAAGAACAGCTTGTTTTTTAGCTTAGTTTTACATTTTCTGCAGGTCTGTTTTAGAGTCTGTTTTTGTAAATCAGCAGTGCAAGTGTGACTCTGTTAATGAGTGATTTTAATGAACTTTGATTCTTTGCTTCATCTGTTTTTGGCAGGTCATTAACATTGATGGTGATGGTGCCTATTTATAGTTCAATATAGTTTAAAGAACAGATGTATACAGTAACTATAAGAACAAACAAGACCATGTTACCATGTTTCAAGTTCCCATGTAAAAACTTAATATTGCATCAAAATTGCTTTTGAGAGTGTAATAAAAAAAAATAAAAAAATAACACGATATGATACCATGGTACCATCTTTCGTTGTTATTGCAAAGGATGTTTTAAACATTTAGGTTCGACTTAAGTTGTACTGTAAATGCTTGCAGTATCTGGGCGGAACCTTCACTATCGAGTACTGGAGCGATACGGACTGTTTTTGCAGACGAACCGAGGCGCTCAAGGGAATTTAAAAAGGTAAAATCAGCTGTTTTTATTAGAATATCGCTGTATTATGCTTTGTTGATGGTTCTGGACGGATGTACTCTGTTCTGAGGATGGTAGTAGTTTTGTTTTTTTCTCCGCTACATGTGTATATATATAGACAGATCGCATGCTGCCCGTAAAGACCTTGACAGCTGATTAATATGACCACTGCTGCTATTTAAAATGTTTTTTGCTCTCTCTCTTTTTTCCCCCTGAACTTTAAAACTTATATTTAAGTTGAATTGAGAGCCTGTATCAGAATAAGTATGTGCTTTCGTTATTACTGCTGCTTTTATTGCTTCTCTTGTTTTACTCTCATGTGAATATAATGTACCACTTGCCTGGGAAAATGTATGTGGAAAGGTTTGCTAACGTTAAACGTATGCTCTGGTCAAGCCCAACCACCTAGCCTCAACGTTATTAAACACCTAACTTGATTAAGAGTTCTGACTTAAAATAAGACACTTATTGACAGCTTCTGAGGGTTCCAAGTTCAACTTGTTCATTTTGATGTATTTAACATCTTATGTTGTCAATGTTGAGGACAGTTGTGTACATTGTTTTTTTTTTCAGGATTCTTTGATGAATAGAAAGTAAAACATAAATGAAAATAAAAATAAATACCAGCATGTAGCTATCTGAAGTATAATTTTTTGTTACATAATACACTACTGTTTGGGATCAGTAAGATATTTTTATTTTTATTTTTATGGAAAGAAATGAATACTTTTAAGCATGGATGAATTAAATTTATCAAAAGTGACAGTAAAGACATGTATAATCAATGTTACAAAAGATTCTATTTCAAATACATGATGAATTTTCTATTCATCAAAGAACCCTGAAAAAAAATTTCACAACAATATATATATGTGTGTGTGTGTATACTATCTTTTATTTTTTTTAGCATCAAATTAGTATATTAGAATGATTTCTAAAGGATCATGTGACACTGAACACTGGACTAATGAACTAATTCAGCTTTGCCATCACAGGAATAAATTAGGCCTACATTTTAAAATATATTTAAATAGAAAAAAAAGTTATTGTAATAATATTCCACATTTTATATATATATTTATTATTATTATATTTTTTGTGGCATTTTAATCAATTAAATGCAGCCTTGGTGGGCATAAGAGACGAGACTTCTTAAAAACAAAAAAACAAAAAAATCTTAACGTTTTTTGTTTTTTTTCACCCTGTACATATATTTATTCACTCAAAACTATAGAAATACAGTGTAAATAAATAAACAAATACAGTTTGTTCCTCTCTTTACAATATTAAAAATGTAGCCTATTTGACACAGTGCAGGGCTATTAAATTGAACTGCAAAAAAGTGTAATTTTGGTGAAATAAAATGTTGAAATAAGATACAAACTTTCCTTTAGTGATTCCTATTATTTTTAACCTAAAGTTTTGATTATTTATTCAACAAAACATGAAATGATCTTCTTGTGTAATTAGCTGTCCCTTAGGATCATGTGTTTGTTTGTTAGCAGAATACTTATGTGCACTGGATGTGAAGTGTTTAATCAGTGTTTTTTTTCTTTCTTTCTTGTCTCTGCAGTGTAGGATGGCTCAAGCAGACAGCAGGGCTCTGGCTTTGGGAGTTCTGGCAGGGGCTGCTGGGATCAGCTTGGCGATCGCCTACTTCCGGAAAGTTGGAACAGGTGATGGCAGAGTCGTACACCTGAGCAGCAATGCAGATCACACGGGAGGCAGTCTGGGTCTGCAGACGGGCCAGGCCGAAGTGCTGGATCGGCTGGGTGCTCTGATCCATTGTGTGTCTGAGCTCAAAGAGGAGGTGAAAGCCCTGAAGGAGGCACTTCCACACCTGCAGGACAACGTCAGAGATCAGCTTAGGGGCCGAAGCAGGGAAGAAATTGGTGCTCGCAAGGCAAGTCCACTTCATCGAACTCCCACCAGGAGAAAAAGAGCAGGTGTCCCAGACAGAACTGAAGGACAAAGCTCGGAAGAGGCAGAGAGTGAAGGAGGGTGAGTTTACTGAGATCCCAACTTGGCAGGTGTTTCAATTGTGCGTTTTTTCCCCCGTAGAAATTCTTCTAACTGACACATATTTATTAAAGGGATAGCCTAGTTCACCCAAAAATGAAAATTCTGTCATTAATTACTCATTCTTATGCAGTGTCACCGCAACACCTTCTCTTACGTTGTTCCAAACCCATAAGGCTTTAATTTGTCTTCGAAACACAAATTAAGATATTTTTCTGTTCAAACATTCATAACGTGATTACAAAATAAATCTATATGGATTGAGTACATTCGCATTAATACATTCACTCAAACATCTGTTCATCATAAAGCAATCATTGGATTAAACCACTCGATTCATATGGATTTATTTTACAACTCTTTATGAATGTTTTGGAGCATCAGAGTTTTGGGTGAATAGGCTTTCAATGGAGGCACAGAAATCTCTCAGATTTCATTACATTTATCTTAATTTGCGTTCCAAAGATGAACACAAATCTTTTGGGTTTGGAACGACATGAGGGTCGGTAAATAATGACAGAATTTTCATTGATGTGTAACCTATGCCTTTAATTATATTTAATGATATCACATTTGTTTCTATGACATCCCTAGACAGTCAGATTCTTTGGTTAACCGATGCACCTTCGGTCTATGAATCATTTTACGCATTAACAGGGCTTCACAAATGTGGAAGCAGGAAGCTGAGAGCGTTCAAAACATTCAAATTCATAAGCAGTGTGTCAGTTGTTAGTTTGTCTTGACAGAGCACCAGTTTGGTACCACTTTGGTACTGTCCAACCATTTTACTGGTATGATGGCATTTTTGGTGAACAGGGTTTTGAAAATAGTTGACATCAGTGGCTAAATTCCAGAGCAGATTAAGGGTTGGAAGTGCTTTTTTTTTTTTTTTGTGCAAATTACTCTTATGATTTACTCACGACCTGCAAATTATTGTATAGAAAGTATAGTTTTTGAGAATAGACATTTTAGATATTAGAGGGAATGTTAAAGCCTACAAATATGGTAAAAATAATAATATTATGAATGGAATGATTATGCCTAGAAATAACTGTTTTTGATTAAATATTATTTTGACTAATTCTGTTTGTTTTTTTACTAAAAGCTAATCAACTAGTAATTAAAGGGCCAGTAAGCAATTTCTTAGAAACACTGTTGATATTTGAAATCATCCCAAGCACACCCCAAAATGCACAAACTCACAATTCAAGAGTGTTTGTCTCTTTATCATAGCTGAAGCGAAAGCAAAATTGTGCTTCACGAAAATGAGATTCGAACATATACAAGCAAGAGTTTGTTGTTAGTCGCCAGAAGCACACCAGCTCCAGAAAAACAATGCCACTCAAACCTGTCCTGTTATTAGAGAAAACGTTACAACAACAGCATATCTTGGTTCTGTGAAAACCAATGTTACTCGCGTATGGAGCAGAAACAACGCAACCTCGGTTGCCTACAACCTACAAGCGTGTTGTGGTGCTCGGCCTGATCCACATTCAACAGCGTTTCTCATAAATCGCTTACTGCACATTTAAAACAAAAAACATAACTAATGCATTCCTAGAAAATAAACAAAATCAGTTTTTTAAACTGTATTTAGACATGCCCCTAGTTTTGGAAAATGCCCTCTGCTGATTTTAGTAGAGCAGTGTTCGTTCTTAATTAAAAACATTTTGGATTTTGATTGGTTTTTGACATCTCTGCACTGGACAAATGTTACATAATTTTGAGTTTTAGGAGGATTAGTAGTGTACACATAGCTGGGGCATGATTCAGGGAGAGAGACGAGAGCGTTCGTCTGTACAGACGAGGTGAACTCCGCTGCCTCCAGTCATTCATTTTAACGATTGTTCGCTAAATTCAGCATTAAGCACTTTACAAGTCTGTTCCAGTCTCACTAAATTCTGCTCCTGAAGCCATTCAGAAATAATCTGTTTTGTTTTCCATAGCATTAAACTTTAGTTCTTGTCATTTTTAACACGTTATGTTCTTCAACGCCTTAAATATCCAAAAAATGATTTGTTATTTTAAGCCGCTTGGTTTGTGCAATTTCGCCTCCACATACTCGAAGTGTAAAAATAAAGGAAGCCCTGGAGGCGTCTAAAGAAACGTCTCTGCAATCGGTTTTCATAAGTTGTTTTTATGTCTGTTTGAGCATTTCTAGACCATGACTGTGTTTTGTGTTGCTCAATGCACGGTTATCATGGTTTTGAGCAGCTAGGATGTGTTTTAACACCACAATGCAGTGCAGAAAATTTATTCAAGAGCATGTGTGTGTAGTTTGGGCTTCAAAGGACCGTTCATCTGTCAAAACAGTTTCCTCCTTTCTGTCTCTCTTTAAAGCACCGGCCGACCAGTCTAAAAGAGTGACTGCTGATGAGTTATCACAGCCTAATTTTTACTGTCTCGTGTAGGAACTTGCAATTCTGTCAACGTTCCACTTCCCACATTGCTAGAATGAAATCACGTCACAGCTCGCCTTAGTTGTTGAAGGATCTTAATACTTGAATGTTTAAAACGATACCATTTATTATGTTTGATTGCCGTAGATTTAGAAAAAGTTATTGTTTACATAGAGGCAGACGTCAGATCACTCCAGCTCTTATAGGATGGAAATGAATGAATGCTCTTTAATGAACTGTTCTGCTAAATGGAGTGTGACGTTTATCTGTGACTGTATAGTATTGCTAGAAAGGAAATGTTTTTGAAGATGCAGACAGCACATCATTGTGTTTGGAGTTCAATCATCTTATTGAGGTGTGACATGCAGATGCTCAGACCTATAACTTTCTTGTATTTGTACTGAAATAATAGTTTATTTGTGATTTAATGTGGCGTCTCACTTGCCGACTTGGTTTGGGGTCGGTAATATTTTTTGATGCTCAAAAGAAGTCTCTTATGCCCACCAAGGCTGCATTTGTTTGATCAAAAATACAGTAAAAACACTAATATTTTGAAATATTGTTACAATTTAAAATAACTGTTTTCTATTTGAATATGTTTTAGAATGTATGTGATGGCAAACCTGAATTTTCAGCATCATTACTCTAGTCTTCAGTGTCACATGATCCTTCAGATTATTATTATAATATGTTGATTTGGTGCTCAAGAACTATTTCTTATTATCAATGTTGAAAGCAGTTGTGCTGCTTAACATGTTTGTGCAAACTGATAAAAAAAAAAAAAAAACAGGATTCCTTGAATAGAAAGTTCAAATGAACACCATTTATTTGAAATAGAAATGTTTTGTAACATTATAAATATCTTTACTGTCACTTTTGACCAATTGAATGTGTCCTTGCTGAATAAAATAATTAATATATTTCCCCCCAAAAATAAAAAAAATAGTTTTACTGACCTCAAACTTTAGAGGAATAAAGAACTGTTTGTGGGTTCAAACTCTCGGGGGAGCTGATGAAGTCATCTGAATGTGTGCACAGCCAGTGAGTGTTGGGATGGAAACCGTGTTCCCCCTGAACAGCTCTTCTTTTGAAAGGGTTTGCCTTTGTCTTGCATTTTAAAGGCTTGAGTTTTAATCAGTTAAATGGAGGTGTTCAGCATAACCACAGTACAAACCTACACTCTTTCACTGTTTGGTCTATCTAAAGCCATTATAGATACCATAAAAACCATACTGTTACTTTTTACCATGGTAGTGACGTGCTATGCTTGGTTTCTGACTGTGTTTATCATGATCTAAATGATACTATGGAAGACCAACTGTAATTGTCTTACAATTGTAAAACTGTAAAAGTTCTTACTCAGAAAAAATATATATATTTTTTTTTACAGATGTTACTGTTTTTGTTAGTAAAAATAAATGTACACTCAAGCTACTGCTATACTGTCAACTCATGCTACTTGTCCACAACATTGAATCTGGCCCCCTTTCAAAACAAGTTTGGACACCCCTGATCTAAAACATGATTTTAAAGTCCAAATATAACTTTGTGCACTACAGTGTCAGATCATTTATTATTATTATTAATATGCCTATTTTTAGGGGCAATATGTGCCCCCTAGAGAATTTGCTAAACATTTTTTACCTTTTATAATGTTTTTTTTTTTCTTACATTAACATATGTTGTTCCATTTGTTGAAACATTTCATCTGAATCACTTAATTTCATACACTCTTAAAAGTAAAGGATTCAAAAGTGGGTTTGCCCGATGCCATAAAATAACCATTTTTGGTTCCCCAATGAACCTTTCAGTAAACAGTTCTTATAAGAACCATTTATTTCTTACTGTGAAGAACATTTGAATAATATGATAATTCTCCCCCCCTAGTATAATATGATTATACTAACTAAAGTTAAAAGGTGAAATCATAATCAAGGACCTCTTGAATATTGGCTGCAGAAGCAGGTTTAGGCTGCTGTCACTTTAAAAACTAAAGCACTGATCCATTAATAAACATCTGATTTTCTCTCAACTGTTTAGTTTAAAGCTGCTTTGAAACAATTCATATTGTTAAAAGCGCTATATAAATGAAGGTGACTTGACTTGACTAGTTTCACTTAAGACATAACTGACTGTTTAAATGAATGCTCGCCAAAATGGGCAGTTTGATATATTGTTTGTGTGTATTTGTCCTTTCAAATGGGATAAGACACGAAAGAAAACCCAATTCAGGACTCATACGCTGTCAGAGAGGCGGCTTTATGTGTGCGTCGCTGCACACTGAAAACCGTCCGAATTAAGTTCTATTTCGCTTCTTCCTGCTCTTAAAATAGTTTATAGGCTAATTGCTTTATTGTTTAAATTGGCAAAACACGTGCAAATGCATGATCAACTTTTTGTTGATTCCTTAAACTATCCAAGGCCATCATGCAGTCCTTATTGTCGAGCCGTACATTTATTTGTTTTCCCAGAGATTGTTACGTCACTCTACCAGTTTACAAATGGTCTCATTTTCCTTGACTTCAAATGTGAAATTTATTCATATGTCTGTTTTTCTCTTTCTCACAGATGTTGACATTTTTAAACATTTTATAAGGCATGCAGCAACTGTATGCTAACCTGCCGGGTAGATAACCTCGCTATAACCTCCTTACCACACAGTTTCATTGTAATTGAATCTCTTCCTAAATCGTCCCTCCCTAATATTTTCATCTCGTACTTCTTCATTGAGATATATATATATATATACACACATTAAACTACTATATAATGTTGAATATAATGTATACTAATGCAGTGGGGGAATATTTGTGGGTCCTGATAATGCCAAATATCTTCTTACCAGTAAAAAGTGGCCTGCATTATTTTAAATATATCTAGTCAGTGACAGAGTGCAAGCATATTCGTCTAAAATGATTCTGTATTTTAAGCTTCAGAATCATGAATATTTTTATTCTGGTGTCACCATTGTCCTGTGCATTGGGTTTTCAGCACCAAGTCCAAGCCTGGTACCCTTTCCGCCCCCAATGTAATGCCAAATGTTGCATTTTAATCAACAGTAATTTTTTTTTTGTTAATCCTTTATCATATGACTTGGAGTATCGAAATAATATCGTATCATGAGTTCAGTATCGTGATATGTATCGAATCGTGACATGAGGGTATCGTTACACCCCTACAAAATACAAATAAAAATGAGAAAATGCTTTTTTTACTATGGCTGGACAGTGAAAAATAAATTACTTACAGACTTAAAGCTTATTTTTCGCAATATTTGTTATTTCATTTTAATGCTGTTGATTATTTTATCATCCAAATGTTTTGAGTAGGCACTAACTCCCTCAGAGAAAATGTCCCTGGTTCATTGTAATAGATCTACAGTATTGTGGATCACGTTGGAATGATTCCAGAGATGAGCTTCAGTGCTGGAATGTGCTGATTTATCTCATGATCAGCAACGTTCATTAACACCTCCACTGAGAGAACATGATCAGCCTATAGAGAGGAAGACTTTTGCTGATGAATGGGAGGATCAATGAATGAAAACATACAGAAAGGCATGCTGTCTTTTCACAATTGCATTGAAAGCTTTGACTAATGGAAATGTCGGATTCACTTCAACTGCTGGTTAGACACTAGAAAGTCATTCATATATTTTTGCCAGTCATCATTTTGGAGGGTTATTTTGATTTCATAATCATCAAGGCTAGGAGAATGAGAAGAGAACTAGGCTTTTTGAGTTTTGTTACTCATACTTTTTGTTCAAATCTAAAGGGTAAAAAATAAAATGCACCTTGGTTTTGGTGTGTAAAATGCAAAAGCATTGGCAAAAATCAGTTTCAATTTGTGTTTTTGTGTTTGTTCGTCAAAGATGTGATGATAGGATGTGGTTTTCATTGCTTTGCAAAGATAAACAAATCAGAAGCAGTAGGGATGCACCGAAATGAAAATTCTTGGCCGAAGCTAAAACCAATTATATTATGAAACACTTGGCCAAAGGCCGAAAACCGAATACCGAACACGTGTTTTTGCATTTTTTCCCATTTATTTTGCCAATTTTTCACCATTGCATAAATTAAATATTCAAAATGTGCTTTATATTTGGTCTTGCTTTTTAGTGAAAAAATCAATTACAAAACTACAATTTAAAAATATTTATTTAACATTGAACATTTAAAAATATTTATTTAACAATGAACATTTTCATTCTAGCAGACATTACGTTTCAATTGCACAAAAAAGTGCATTGAAAAGAGTGCAAAATTATTTCATTTCAAATTATTTTATCATTTCATGATAACAATATATATAATTTAGTTCCCTTTCAGTCGCTCACGTTCGACGTAACGTCGACGTGACAACGTAATTGGGATCACTTCAGGGAGCCCTATCAACTTCGAGTGTCTACAGAACGAGCCAATGAACGTTGGCGTGCGTGAATCGCGTCACGCGCCCCCGCCCCGCAGCGCGGGTATAAACAGGAAGCGGGCGCACGCACACATTGGCCCTCATTTATCAAAAGTGCATACACCAAATTTCCAGCGTACACCTGGCGTACACCCAAAACCACGGTGACTTTGAGATTTATCAATATGGGCGTTGGCGTACGGCACGCTCAAATCCTACGCCAGCTCAGGAGGTGGTGTACGCACGTTTTGAGTTAGTGCGGAAATGCGCAGAAAAACAATTCCTAACACCACAAACCACACTGACAAACGAAAAGATATGATATATTATGACCCACTGTAAAAACAACAACAACATAGGACTTCAATGTTTAATTTGTGTGACTTTACCAAAGCATTTGATTTGTAGGCATATGTATTCCTTCAGTTGCGAGCCTGTGCGCTTTACCTGACGTTTCAAGCCTTGTTTATACTTTCGCCTGGCTCCGCAGCGCGAGTCTTCGCAGACTGCGCACGCACCTCCCCAAACGGACGAGGCGTTTATACTCGCCGCGCTCGCCGTTGTACTATTCTTTGAAACGATGGTTAGGCCAGGGTTAGGCCCGGCAGGTGTGCACGGACTGGGTTCAGTAATGAAAGGCTTTCAATGACCAAAAAATTATTCCGACTGACAAAATAATAAAAATGACATTCTTTTTTAAAATAATAATAATAATAATACAAATAATAATAATAACGACATTCTTCTTCTAATTAACAATAAGCGTCATTAATAATAAAAATCTAGAAATCAATTTTGTTTCTTTCCACTTCCCTGGTTTCTCTTTCTCTTTCTCAAAGAAGTTTCTCTTCTTTGCCGTCTTCCGTGTGTCCATGGCGTAAAATGAGGGCGTGGGGGAAGCGGAGACTTGAATATATAGGGGCGTGTTATTCAAATGACGATCGTTTTTCAGCCGTGGCATTTATCAAGGGCAGGTATTGCGTACACCTGGATTTCAAAGGTACGCACAGCTTCATAAATCAGGCGGTGAGAGGAGTGTAAGCATAATCTTACGCCAACATATACGCCCGTTTCTACGCAAGAATGATAAATGAGGGCCATTGTCTTTCACTTCGGAGCCAAGCTTTTGCTTTCACTTCCGAAATCTACAGGAAAAGACTGCCTTTGAGAACTGCCTCTGTGTGTTATCACACTGCGGCTACCCCTGGGTGCCTCAACACTAAGAGAGTTATTTAAAAACCTTTTTTGTTTTCACTAAAAGAGCAACACAAGCGTGATCCTGCGTCGTTTTCAAGATGTCATTCCGCTTGTGCGTTTCTGGATGCCGTCGTTCCCTGGCGCCAGCAGATGGCCACTGTAGTTGCCTCTCGTGTTTGGGCATTCAACACGCCGAGGCAGCTTTTGTGGATAGTTCATGTTCCCATTGTGGGAATATGACTATCTCAGCGCTTAGATCAAGACTCGCTCAAGGGAGGTGCAGTCCCCTCGCCTATGCCCCGATCTAGTGTTTATTCTGCCTCGCAGAATAGACCTACTTCGGTGCATGACCAGGGTGATCTGAGGATTACCGTGAGGGCTTCCCCGTCGAGTCAACCTCCGCCTCACAAGCCCCTCACGCCTCACAAGCGCTGTTGCCTTTGGAGTCCCTTAGTGAACGTCTTGGTCCTTCTCCGGAACGACCAACCGTTTCCTTTGGGGCTCCAGCTGACGATCAGATGTCGATCGCAGCATCGGAGGGGGAGCTCAGTCCTCTGGAGATGACGACTCGGCTGCGTTACCCCCTTCGGGGCGTGTAGCGTCGTCCGAGACCGATCCAGAATGGGTGGCTATGCTTTCCCGGGCCGACGAGAAGGTTGGGCTTGCGTGGAACCCTCCACCACGTCCCAAACCTTCTCGGTTGGACGATTGGTTTCTCGGGGCGGGCCGTGCTGGTT
Source organism: Rutilus rutilus (assembly GCF_951802725.1). Classification (NCBI taxonomy): domain Eukaryota; kingdom Metazoa; phylum Chordata; class Actinopteri; order Cypriniformes; family Leuciscidae; genus Rutilus; species Rutilus rutilus. The sequence continues at coordinate 24,472,318 of NC_140225.1, read as the reverse complement.
CTCAGTGCGCCGCCCCGGTACCTTTCTTTCCTCCTTTTTTGTCTCCAAGCTAAGGATGGCCCACTGGATAGTGGATGCCATCGCCTTGGCTTACGAAGTGCCCTGCCCGCCTGGGTTGAAAGCCCACTCCACTAGGGGTGTCGCTTCTTCCTGGGCGCTGGCACACGGTGCCTCGCTGACAGACATCTGTAGAGCTGCGGGGTGGGCGACACCTAACACGTTCGCTAGGTTTTATAGCCTACGTGTTGAGCCGGTTTCTTCCTGTGTGCTCGCTTCAACTAGTTTCGGCTCTAGTGTCGGCTTGCTGCGCCACTCCCTTCCTCGGAACGGATACGTGCGCTTTTTGCTCCAGTCGAGTTCCCCACTTGGCGAACCCTGTGAGTTCCTCCGCACCCCTCCGGCAGTCGGACGTTGCGGAGCGTCCGGCGTCAGGCCTAGTGCTCGTATGCTTGTAACTTGTGCTAGGCTGGGTTCTATATGTGTGATCCCTGCGGCGATCCCATATGCGTATTCTTCCATGACCAGCTCCCTGCGGTGAGCCCATGTCTTTCCCTTGGCAGAGTCTGCTCTGCCGTCACTGTCCGGTGTAGCCTCCCCCTTCGGGCTGGAGCCACCCCAGTGACATTCCATATGTTGCACTGCCCCTTCGGCCAGTCCATATGTGTATTCTCCACGTTACCTCCCTTCGGGCAGGATGTGGCTCCGCAGCGTCCTTTCCCCAGAAAGGCACGCTTTCCCAGTGTTATCCAAAGAGTTCCTCTGTGTGGGGTATAATGGAACAGCAGTTGAACTCCCTCTGCAGATCTTCCACCCCAGCCAATTGGGGGTCTGAGAGTCTTGCGTAGGGCGCTAGATGTGGCAGCAACTGTGGTGTTTTCCAAGGGATCCCAATTACGTCATCACGTCGACGTTACGTCGAACGTGAGCGACTGAAAGGGAACGTAACGTCCCGTCGCCACCGTTGCTGACCATCGCTGCATGGCCGTCACAATCTCGGCTCCTCAGCGAAAAACAATGTGTGCGTGCGCCCGCTTCCTGTTGGGGGGCGCGTGACGCGATTCACACACGCCAACGTTCATTGGCTTGTTCTATAGACACTCGAAGTTGATAGGGCTCCCTGAAGTGATCCCAATTACGTCGTCACGTCGACGTTACATCTCCCATTCCCTCCTTCAGGGAACGAGGGTTACATCAGTAACTGAGACGTTATTTTATTTTTGTTAAGCCTATATAAAAAAGAATGAAGCAAATTACAAACAGCTGACAAATAAGAAAAAATATTAAACAAACCACTTTTTTCAGGTACAGTAGGTTTATTTAACATGTATACATTTATTTAACATCTTTTGTTGCTTGATTAACATTACTGACACAGACAGGTATTTAAGGCTGCAGACACTTTAAGACCGAATGCTTGGATCTACCGGTAATACTGACTCATATATCCGGTTTTCACAGAGCGATAATTGACTGTGTTTTTGTGAGATACTGCACATGATTTGCATTTTGACAACTGTGTCTATATTTGACCATTCACATGCGAAGAGAAGTGAATTCGGGATTGCACCGAATGTTTGGCAACTGAAATGATTCGTCCGAAACTTTTTTTTTGTGCTATATTCGGCCGAATAATTTCTGTTGCCAAATATTCGGTGCAATCCCTAAGAAGCAGAGAAGTAATGCAAATGCAAAGGCAAACGCTAATGATGTGGGTTAATGTTTGTCCAGATGATGCGTCAGAACTGAATGTACAGCCAGATCCTTGACAGTTGTTGATCTTTGCTGAGGACAGATGTGATTGCTCTCAAACAAACATTGTGCTCTTGAACCCACCGTTCTGCTCATGGTGGCCACACAAAGAGGGAGATAAAAGATTGGCATCGGAATAATCCTTGTTGAAGATTCTGTGTTTCCTGGGTGTGGCTGCATCCTTCAATCCAGAGGAAAAACAACTTCATTCAGATTCTGGCTGTGCGTTATAGCAAAAAAATTAACTCAAAATTTTTCAGACGTTTTGGCGATATTCGCAGTGTTTTTGCGGGTCTTATTTATTTATTTTTATAAAGTCTTAATTCTCTGTTCCACATATTAAGGCCTTAAAAAGGTCTTAAATCAGAGCATTATCCCATTAACTCATCTTTGATAATCAAAGTGATTTAAAACGTTTTGTTCCTGTGAAAATAATTTCTTCATGCCTTGAAGTAGCTTGAATGTAACTCTACATTATTGCCTCATTTAGTATACGCGGAACTATTAATATGCAAATTAGTCCCCGCCTCCACTCACTCACACCAACTCGGACTACCTGATCCTGGTCAACTTTAGTAAACACTGCTACACAATGGCAAGTGGAAATATTGGTTTAATTCAGTCATAACTGTTTGAACTAGAAACTGTTTGAGAAGAAGAGGAAGACCTATTATCAGACTTATACAGGGTTGTCCACAAGTCAGAATGGTAATGCGTTTTATGTATCGCTTTCTACAGCGTCGGACACATAGCGGGATAAGATATGATTAGCCTTTGGTCTGACTACATTATCAAACAGCTTATAATGTGTTGCTAATGTTACGCAAACTATGTCCTCGTTCGCCATCTCTGAGTCAGACAACTGCCTTATAAAGATCTCTATCTTTAGAAACGTTTTGAACATTACATAGAAAGTCAGTGGAGAAAAGCCCCGCCCCACACTTTGATGGGATTAGTTACATGTTTGTCATGGTAGGAAACAAATTGACAAAATTGCACTTTTTTTTTTTGTTTGTTGATGAGTTCGAGTTTGTCTTAAAACAATCAAAAACACCACACAGACCACTGATCTGTTTGAATGACTGGATTGCTCATTGTCGTCAGGCAGTGAAGCTACCCAAAGTGTTCGAGAAGCCAACTTATTATTCCCTATACTGACAGAGGGACTCATTGACTTACAACAAAAATGTTGACCTAAAATCACCCGATTTTCAGTGTCTCAGTCTCACAGGATTGTAAATTAATTGTTACTTCAGATGTTATCTGTAATGTGTTTTTTTTTTTTTTGGAGAGGATAAATTGAAATCAACCCGATCTTATGAAATGCATCTCTATAGTACGCATTGTATTTATCGTACAATTTATACACTAAAATTTGTTTTTACGTGCATATGATACGCACTGTAAACCCCTTGGGTTTGATTAGTGGTGTGGGTTACGCGGGTGGTTTGTGTATTATACGTTACAATTCAAAGTTTACCATGCATCATCTTGTAAATAAAGCAGTCAGCATTATTTGTCTGAATAAGTTATAATGCATGTATTTCCTGATTGAGCAAAATCTATTTCAGACTCCTAAAGAATTACTAGAATTACAGTTTCCATATGAGTAAAGTGTTATGTAGGCTATATGTTGTTGAATTAATTATTAACTTAACCATCATTTAAATCATTAACCGCTTTGAAATGCTTGATGTTAACAAAATCATTGTTGAAATATTTGCAGTTAGCCTACTATATAAAAACAATACTACAACACAACATAAATACATAAACCCAACAATACAAGACAATTACATTTTTTAGGAAGTGAGTTAAAAGTAATGGAGATCATTAGGAAGTTGTCGAAAGTGTTACTAATACAACTCATTGTTTGCTCCCTAGACATTTACATTTACGTAGGCCTACATATTGACTTGTGTTCCTTTCACTTTATTTCTTAAATTTTCTTTACTTGGTCTTATCAAGATCATGAAAAATTCTAGTTTAGTTTAGAATAATTAACATAACAATCATTAATATTGTGAAATATTATTACAATTTAAAATAACTGTTTTGAATTTTAAAATGTAATTTATTCCTGTGAAACAAAGCTCCATTTCAGCATCATTACTCCAGTCTTCAGTGTCACATGATCCTTCAGAAATCATTCTAAAATGCTGATTTGCTGCTCAAGAAACATTTCTTATTATTATCATCAATGTTGAAAACAGCTTTTGCTGCATAGTATTTTTGTGGAAACCGTGATACACTACTGCTTAAAAGTTGGGGGAAATACGATTTTTAACAAAAAGTTCAGCAAGGACACATTAAATTAATCAAAAGTGACAGTAAAGACATTTATAATGTTACAAAATACAAAATTACAAATGAATGCTGTTCTGAAGACTGGCGCAATGGCTGCTGAAAATTTAACTTTGCCATCACATGAATACATTACATTTTATTAATATGATAAAACAGAAAACAGTTAATTATTTTTTTTAAAAACACAAAAAAACATTTTAATTATTGTGGGTTTTTTTCCCCTTTGCCAATGCTGCTCGATGAGAGAAATAAATATATTGTATTTTGTATTTTATTTTTTTATGTGCTGCTCAACTAAGTTAGTTTTGGGATGTGACTCACAATTATGTCTGTATGACACTGCAGAAGAAGTGAAGAAAGACATTGCAGAGGTAGAGTTGCCAGTATACGTTTAGCAATAATGAGGGTCTGAGAAAGACATCACTTCAGACAGACAGATAAGAATGGCTAAAATGACTCAGATCTCTGGCAGTTAACATGTAACTATAGCCCCTGAAATCAAAAACATCCTGGTTTTAGAAGAAAGCTCTATCACTAAGTGTATCTTTGATTCCTGGGGCTGTGATCTCCTTTGAATGTCATGAGCGACCTTCGCATATATGTAACATTGAAGTGCCCAGGGAGTTTCCAGCTCCAACACATCCCTGCAGAACTATCGCTCGCAGTCTCAAATGTTCTCACGAACAGCATATGACGCAAATGCTGTAGGTGCCAGCTCTTAATGGAAGCCTTTTATGTTTTCACTTTTTGTCAAGCCTTTCATTTGTACCTTAACCTGTAATTAATGTTTTTTACACACTCATGTCAGCTGCTGAAAGTGTTAGTGCACACCTACGGTAATTGAAAAGGGACGTTTTTTTTAAAAGCTGTAAAAGTAAGGCAGGTATCGCATGCCTTGTTTTAAGAAAAATAAACAACTCTCACAGTGCTTTTACACAAAAGCCTTTAGGTGTCAGTTCTGCAAGCAGCAATCCCAATAAACGGTTAATTACCCTGCTTCACATGTACACAGCCCTGTGTGCTTTTTAGCACTTTATGAATGCATACCCATTACTGACTGCATTAGTGACCAACAAAAACTCCCTTTTTTTACGTTTATTACCAAATTTATGCTCGGCCTCCAAAAAGGGAATTCCTTCACCTTCTGTCACTTGAGAAGGAAAAATAAAAACAGAGGTTGAAAGCATAGTCAAAAGCAAAATCTTCTTGTTTTTAAGCATGTTGTTTCCTAAATGTATCTTTTAGGTTAAAGATACCTTAAAAGCATTTTTGAAACTTTTAGAAACCCACTTTGCCTCTGTATTGTGAATATAAGCAAGTTATTTTCTTTGACTTATAGAGTCACTTCAGTTTCAATTCAGCTCCAAAATACATTTAACGCAGTTACCATGTAAGTTACATCCTTGTTGTTAAGAATTGACATTCCTTTAAAACATAGCTAAAGGTATTCAGTCTCATAAGAAGCCAATGTCATCACAACAGGTGCATGATCACTGTCCTCTTTACTGTGTGCTACAGATATATAACCGCACTGACCGACTCTGAGGAAGAGGAAAGTGACGATGAACGAAAACCACTGCAGGAACCAGTGGATGAACTCATGGCTCTGTTGCAGAAAGCAGACCGACTGCACAGCTGTAACGGGGCAGAGAAAGCACAAGGCCTGAATGCTCTGCTGGAGAGGAAAGAAGAGGTATGTAAACTAACTTTTGAAAGTTGGTTGTCAGGGTTTATGTTTTTTGGAGAAAAAAAAAAAGAAGCTTTTATTCAGCAAAGGTGTATTGAATTGATCACAAGTATCAGTAAAGACATTTTTAACGTTACAAAAGATTTCCATTTAAAAAAAAAAAAAGTTTCTTGAAAAACCATAGGCCTATATCACGGTTTCCACCAAATATTAAGCAGCATAAGTGTTTTCAACATTGAACATAATAGGAAATGTTTCTTGAGCACCAGATCATCATATTAGAATGATTTCTGAAGGATCATGTGACACTGAAGACTGGAGTTAATGATGCTGAAAATTCAGCTTTGCATAAAATGTTGTCACAATAAGTCCAAGACATGGCTGATGTACAGCTGTGAAATGATTCTTGATATCTTGAATATTGATGTCATGGCAACACATCAGACTTTTAATATTATTTTTGGTTGTTTTTGAGACTCTTAGCATGGTTTAAATTGCATGAATCTCAACACACACACCAGAGTTGTCAGCCAGTAGACACGGGCAAAGCCTTAAGAAATAGGCATGTAGGAAGAGCTTGAGTGGGGGGTTAGTTTTACCTACATTCATCAAACTCGGTACATATATTGTTCTCATCAAGCCAGACAACTTTCTAATTTACAGTCAGTAGCTCCGACCATCAGAAAGTTAGTTATTTTAGTTTGAATGTGGATTTCTTGAATCCAGCCATGAATTTGTAACTACTGCTCCAAAGGGCTTCATATGATTCACACCAAACTTTCTCAACATGATGTCAACATTTCAATATAGTGAAGATGCTTAATTGCAAACGGGTATTAGATATCTTGAACGCTGTTGACATGGGGAGGGATTAAAGTAATGACAAAAAGGGAAACTGGAAGAGTCATATCTTCTAAATGATACATTTTACACCATTTATTTCTATATAATATAATATAAATAAAAAGTGAATTCATGCCATCTGGTTGAAAGAAAGAAAGAAAATCAAAGAAATGCATACTATAAGAAATGGATGGCAGCATAGGTCTATTTTTACACAGGGTTGAGAACAGTAGCTTCGTTTACATGGACACCTTCTGTTTCGATAGGAATGAATTCATTCCGATTTATGAATCCGAACATAGAATTCGGTTTACATGAACATGAACGAATAAAGTGATCGGATTGTTGTGGCCGTTTATATGTCACAAGCTTCAAATCGGAATTGATTTTTATGAAATGCGCACATTGCATGAACATACAGTTTCCCCACTGTTTGCACATACTATTCTCCTAAATTACTAATTTTCTTTGATTTCGGGACGGAGATGACGAATAGAAGGAGAATTTTAGAATGACACAACATTCATTTATAACACTTCATTCAACAACAACAGCTCGTTCCTTGCTTCATACATCATTACGCCATTTCTACGTCATTGCACATGCACACTACTTTCCCAGTTTCAGATCCAATCCTATCAAGTGTTTACATAATCTTGATCGGATTACTAAAGGTTTAAACCACCGCTTACAATCCGAATAAAATGTTAAAAGTATTTGGCCAATTCATTCTGATTGACGTGACTTTTTTTTTTATTCTGACTAGTCTGTCATTCTAGTAGTCTGATTACATTCGGATTATTAGGGTTCATGTAAACGCAGCTATTGTTTTCAGACATAATTAATTACTTTTATTTTAATAGGCTACTATACAGTATATACTATAATATATATATATATATATATATATATATATATATATATTATATATTGGTTGAGTCTATTTTACACTCTTGGTGGTTTATAGTTTAACCCTTTTATTGCTGTGTGGTTTTGCCTGCATTACAAGATAAGAAATCTCTCAGGACTTAGGATCTGTTTCTATGTTTTAATGGCAAAATGCCTTTATTTTATTTAAGAGATTTCTTAGAACCAGATATAACCAGTTTATTTGAAGTGCACTGACAACATAGTTTTATATAATTAGTTTAATAATAAAGTAAAAAAAAAAATATATATATATATATAAATACCTATGGACTTACGAAATTTTGAGCTGTAACTTCACATTCATTTGAAAGTGACCTTTAACATCCTATAACATAAAAATGCATCTACATTTAAAAGATCTCATGGATGTGGCTGTTATGGTTCATGGTAGTGGTACCAGCTGCTGCAGTAACACGCAAGTTCACACTTTAAATGCACATTGCCCACCATGCACAGTTGTCCTAAAGCCAAGAGGTGGCGCCGGGGCTTAGACCCGTCATCGCTGCTTGCGGTTATATTTTTTATTTGAAATAATATTTCCACAATATTACTGTTTTTACTGTATTTTTTAACAAATAAATACAGTCTTGGAAAGCATAAGAGACTTCTTTCAAAAACATTAAAAAGTCTTACTGACACAAAACTTTTTAATATAGTGGTCTGGTTTAGTAATAAAAGTTACACGTCATGTATGTGCTTACAGTTTGATCAGAAGTGGCAGTACCTTTGGCGGTTGTCCAGAGCCTATGCAGATGCACATGATTTTGCCATGGACCTTGCAGAGAAGAAGAGCTACGCTGAAAACGGTAATCACCGCTTGATTACGGGTTGATATGTATATGTACACTGTAGACATTTGAATTGAGAATTGAGAACTGAATCATATGACATAACGTTGACTTAAAATTAAAATTAAAATGAAACATTTGGTGGCTTTTCTCAGCAAATATTGATTCATTAAGTAAATTAATTATTTGGCATATCATTTGATTGAAGTAGATTCAAATAGTTAAATAATTAACTAATTAATTTATAACCCATCTTGACTTATTCATGAAAACGCTCTTGGGTGCACTCTCCATCTCTGCCTTCGCTTTCTGTTCCTGTTTGTCCTTCTCTCCTTGCTAATTAAATGTAACACAATATCAACTCAGTCCATGTGTGTATGGAGGGACAGGGTGAACTAGTTCAGTTTCTGATCCTTCTTTTCTATTATGTCTTTAATTGCTGTTCTCCAGTCACTTCTCTGTATGAAAGCTTCATTAGCTATGTTTCCATCCGAAGTTGCGAATTTAACTTGTGCACACATTTGGAATACCGCATAAAACATACTAAAATCTGAAAAATATCTGTACTAAAAATGGAAGTTGCTGCAATCGGAGAAAGCCACTGTGACTTATTTATCCTACATCATAAATTACTTGCATTGATGACGAAACGCAATAAACGCTGTCATGTTATCTTGCATTCGGATGCCTGTCCTCAGTTGCATAACGCAGTGGTTCTCCACTGGTTTGACCATTGTGACAAACACACAAGTACCTTCCCACTTTACTTAACATAAACATAAATTGTTAGTCTGGCTATCACCAGACCAAGCTCAATCTTTTAAGATTGAACATTGGTCTGGGGAGTCTGCTCTGTATTTTCTACTGCACAAGAGGCGTGATCAACGGGCATAGTTCAAATGACTCTGTACGCAATTGGATAGTCCTTCAACCAATCAGACCAACGATCCAGGTGACGTACTTTGCAGCGAAAACTCCAGGCAGGAAATGTGTAACCAAAAGTGTTGGTTTGGAGCATTGATCAGCGGTTTGCAGAAGCAGCAATGGCATCGAGCGATTTTTGTAGGTTGTGCAAAAAAACAAAAACATGAAAGTGAGTGGTATTTACACCCACTCGAGCGATTTGTTTGCTAAACTAAAGAAGCCATTGAGCATCGTCGAGAGGTTAAAAGAAATTGGATTGGATTAAACTTGCCAATAGGTGGATAAGCCAGTTTGTGATTGGTCTCCGCAGATTTGTAACGGAAGCAGGATAGAAGAATGTACAGGTTTCCAGCCAGAGCTGCAGGGCGAAATCAAATCGCCGGCAGACCGCTGGGTTTACACAGTCTAATAAATTGTTAGAATATCACTAAGAATGATGAAAAACAGTATAAGGTAAGGCTATTTTTAGCAGCCCCAAACAAGCTAATTCAAAAAAGTTAATAAGTTGGTATGATGACCACAGTCATCAAAAATATAGAAAATAACAAAATAAATGAAAACAAAGTGTTATTGTGGAAACTGCTAAAACTACATTTACCATGATGGTAAAAACACAACACTAACATGAACTGTAAATAAACATATGGACACTGATCCTGATGAATAGAATGAACATCATACCTACATATAAATCCTTCTCAGCACGACTTACCAGTTACGTAATTTATTGGTACTTTTTGGTAATTTCATAACTTACTAAACGTAACTACAATGTTACAATGCTTGTGAATTATTTTTTTTTTTTTATAGTGAAGTGATAAAGTTTGTTTTTCTAAGGTGAGACTATTTATTATGTTATAATGAAACTGACATATGCGTCTACGATAATATCTTGTTTGTTGTTTTAATGATGTGCAATCTGATAGTAGTATTGAGTATGTCCCTCACTTTACAAAGACACACCTGGAGAGTGCACACATACTAGTAGGTTAGACGGTGCGCTTGCACATTTAGTGCACGCTTTCACTGCATGATTTAGTCTACTAAAATGCTTTTAGCATTCTATTATATTATATTATTATTATATTCAAGATAAGGGGGCAAAAATAACTCTGGATGTCTTTTACAGTCATAATATAGTTTATCAATATCACACGAAGAGTGCCGTTTTTCTCCAAATATCAGCATGATTACAAATGTTATATTGATTTTATACAACAGTTCAATAAACAAGTTAATATTAAGTGACTTATGTTTAGACACAGTATTGCCAGTTTTTGCTCTATTTCGCTGACAAAAATAATTCATCATCATTCTGATGACAGACTTTGGCTCAGGTATTTCAGAATGATCAAACAAAAAAATGTTATGCTGTGCAGTGTGCAATGAAATTAGTCTGTTGGTTAGTCTAGTTATCCAATCACATCCATGTGAGTTTTTTGTTGCCCATAGAGGGATTTATTTGGTAGATGTGTTTCAATTGTAGTTTATGCGCATGTCTTCTTATCATCGGATAAAAAAATGTATCCGCCTCAACTGAGCTCATGTTTTTTTACACGCATTTTTTGAATTTATGAGCATCTTGGTGTTTCTCTCCAGCATTGTTTTTTATACGATATTCTAAACTGCTCATAAAAATAGGTGGATGTAAACATAGCTAATGTCAAAGAGTTTGGAAGCAGATTAATTATTACTGCTATTTAAACCTCTAGAGGAAGTACTGTATGTACGTCTTGTTAGTCCATCTATGAGCAGGTGTGTGATCATCTTCTGCAAAAGGAACCTTTGAATTTAGTTTTATTTAGGCTATAGGAGTGATAACAGATCGGATGCTGCTGGAGTGTTTATTTTGTTTGATTTTTCATTTCAGGAAAAAAAATTGGTGAAGAGGCAATATCCATCAATCCACTGTGTGCAGAAGGTCATCAGTGGTGAGTTCATGTATTGAATTAATTTGTTGTCCAATTAGGCAGTTTTTTTCATACTAATTTTACAACTGGGTGATTTGAAGAAGTTTTGTTGCAGTATGAGTCTTCAATTTGCGGTATGAGTTATCAATTTATGAATTCTCAAACGAACATTTTGAAAAAAAAAATGAGAGGGGTGAATAATATGTAGCTGTATGTATGAAAAACAATTAATGGTAATCTGTATTGTCATTAGGCATTTCATGCCAAGGTTGACATAATTGCTCAGTGGCACTGTTTTTTAAGTGGTGCTTACCACAAAGCCAAATGACGTCCATCTCCCCCTCTCTGGACATAATGGGCGTCTGCTGTGACTCTAGTGCCTGTGGTTTGATATGTTTTATTTTATTTTTGGCTTTCACCCACCTATTTAAAATAATTCATTCCCAGCACTTCCCGTACCCCTTACTGACAACTTTTTGCGTAGTGTAGACTTTACTGTGCCATTCTATGGCCCTTTTTTCCCCTCAACAATTTCAGTGTCCTCAAGTTGGATTCAAGAGGTTTGCAAATCTGTCCCTCATAAGTGAAACATATTTACATACTTGTTTGTAGCACCTGGGCTCCTGTGTGTGTTTGTGGGTATCTGAATATATATGTGGGTGTCCTGCACCGGAGGTGATTTTCAGGCCTGTCCCTCTGGATATACTCCTCTTACAAAACTCTCTCGATAGCATCACCACACCCCAGGAATGTAAACATGTGCAAAGACAGCCCCAAGCTGACATGACACACACACACCTACTTAATTGCAGTTGCTTGAAATTCCTGTGCTTTTATTCCATAATTAGTATGTATACACTACTGTTTAAAAGTATGGGGTTGTTTTTTAATATAAAAAATGTGTCTTGCGCACCAAATAAAAATAAAACAATGATTTGTGAAGGATTATGTGATCCTGAAGACTGCAGTAAAGGCCCCGATATACTTCAAGTGTAATCGAAGAACGAACTGGTGTGATGTCATTTCATACAAAATCAAGCCAAAACGAAGTTCGTTTGGAATTTGTTTAGGGAGTTCGAAACAGCTTCTGGACAAGTTTTCTCCGGTTGGCAAACGCCTTCATACCACCATTGGTCCGTGGCGATTATGTAATAGGTTTGTTTTAACCCTAAGGCTCCGCCTTCTTTGATGTGGAAATCTTCTCCGGTTCATTTCCTCTGATGAGTCTGTCAAGGTCAGACATCCACGAGTGAAAACAAACACTGGAGAGCTGCTTTATAGTAAAAATTAAAGTGTAATTCTAATTGAAAACAACACCGACACTGTGGTTTAAAGCAGGGGTGCCCGAGTCTTTTCACGTATTGTTTAAGCGTAGCGCGTCTGTGTTGCACGTCACCACGTATCACACACATGACCAGCTTCGCCCAATAGTGAGCCTACGTGGTGACGTGCAACACAGACGTGCTACGCTTAAACACTACGTGAAAAGACTCGAGGCCCAGAGAGAAGGAAATAAAGTGGAATAAAGTCGTTATTTTTGTTTGTTTTTGCGCACAAAAAGTATTCTCGTCGCTTTATAAACTTAAGATCGAGCCACTACTTGGACTATATTAACGATGTCTTTAATACATTTTCTGGGCCAGCAAGTTATAGTGTCTTAGAAGCCTATGGAGGAGTGATCCAGCTCTCAGATTTAATAAAAAAAATCTTAATTTGTGTTCCGAAGATGAACGAAGGTCTTACGGGGTTGGAACAACATGAGGGTGAGTAATTACTGACAGAATTTTCATTTTTGGGTGAACTAACCCTTTAAGCTTTGCCATCACAGGAATAAATTACACTTAATACATTAAACTATATATGTAAAGTTTAATATATATATATATATATATATATATATATATATATATATATACAGTGAGGAAAATAAGTATTTGAACACCCTGCTATTTTGCAAGTTCTCCCACTTAGAAATCATGGAGGGGTCTGAAATTGTCATCGTAGGTGCATGTCCACTGTGAGAGACATAATCTAAAAAAAAAATCCAGAAATCACAATGTATGATTTTTTAACTATTTATTTGTATGATACAGCTGCAAATAAGTATTTGAACACCTGAGAAAATCAATGTTAATATTTGGTACAGTAGCCTTTGTTTGCAATTACAGAGGTCAAACGTTTCCTGTAGTTTTTCACCAGGTTTGCACACACTGCAGGAGGGATTTTGGCCCACTCCTCCACACAGATCTTCTCTAGATCAGTCAGGTTTCTGGGCTGTCGCTGAGAAACACGGAGTTTGAGCTCCCTCCAAAGATTCTCTGTTGGGTTTAGGTCTGGAGACTGGCTAGGCCACGCCAGAACCTTGATATGCTTCTTACAGAGCCACTCCTTGGTTATCCTGGCTGTGTGCTTCGGGTCATTGTCATGTTGGAAGACCCAGCCTCGACCCATCTTCAATGCTCTAACTGAGGGAAGGAGGTTGTTCCCCAAAATCTCGCAATACATGGCCCCGGTCATCCTCTCATTAATACAGTGCAGTCACCCTGTCCCATGTGCAGAAACACCCCCGTAGGCAATTTCCCCGTAGCCCTCTCCAGCCTTGTGGAGGTGTACAATTTTGTCTCTAGTGTCTTTGGACAGCTCTTTGGTCTTGGCCATGTTAGTAGTTGGATTCTTACTGATTGTATGGGGTGGACAGGTGTCTTTATTCAGCTAACGACCTCAAACAGGTGCATCTAATTTAGGATAATAAATGGAGTGGAGGTGGACTTTTTAAAGCCAGACTAACAGGTCTTTGAGGGTCAGAATTCTAGCTGATAGACAGGTGTTCAAATACTTATTTGCAGCTGTATCATACAAATAAATAGTTAAAAAATCATCCGATTATGTCTCTCACAGTGGACATGCACCTACGATGACAATTTCAGACCCCTCCATGATTTCCAAGTGGGAGAATTTGCAAAATAGCAGGGTGTTCAAATACTTATTTTCCTCACTGTATATATATATGAATATTTCCTCACATTGAAAATCCAGTGATGACAATTTCATCTGATGACAAGCTGCCTGTTCATTTTCTCTCATTTGAAAGCAGTTGACTGCAAGACAGCTTTCTTTAGATCAGATAAGTTTTGCTCCCTTTATTTTAATTCTTTGTGAGCTTTAATGGTTTGACTGTTTATAGTGGCCAATCAATCAAATACTGTAATATTCAGTGTTGCTGTGGTCAGAATCTTTGTGATTCGTTGTGTGTTTGCATTTGTTTGGTTGCAGGGTGTCTTAATGAAGTATGTTTACTGTTCTCGGTATTTTGCCAGTGTAAATCCCTTCGCAATGCTTTCCGTTCCCTCACAGATGCCAGGATTATCAAATAGAGCCCAGTGGAGAGTCATTGCGGCATACGCACATGCATCTCCATTACAGCTGCTTTTATCTGTCCTTGGCATTACAGTTGCTTTTCATTGAGGATCTAGCCTTCAGCTCATTTGAATTCTGTCCTTAGCACACTGCCATGACTCTGCTTGTTGTTGTATTATACGATTTTTTTGTGTGGCCATATTCATGTATTCATGAGCAGAACCAATTTCAGTGTAAATCAGAAGTAAAACATTTTACATGTAGTTATTTAAATTCAAATAGATGTACACTACTCTTCAAAAGTTTGGAGTCGGTAAGATTTTTTTTCAGTGCTTTTGAAGATTCTTATTCTCACCAAGAAACATTTATTATTAGTATCAATGTTGAAAACTGCTTAATATTCTTGTTGAAATTGTGACAGGTGATTTTTTAGTATTCTTTGATAAATAGAAAGTTTATTATAAATGGCTTTACTGTCATTTTTTGACCAAGTTACTGTATTCTTGCTGAATAAAACCTTATCGACCCTAATCTTTTGAACAGAATGATTTATACTGGTAATCAATTGTATATTAGACATTTAAACAAACAACTAACCCCAAGTACTAAATCTTCATACATTGTCCAGCGAAAATAAATTCCTCAAAAGGTGAAACTTATTATTTTTCTTTTTTACATATTTATTTATTTTGATTTCAGCATGATAAAAAGGGGGAACATTTTAAATTAATAGTAGCTAGACATAGCTTAAGTCCCTTTTTCATAGTTTTTATTAAGTACTAGTCGAAAATCATAAATATGAGTCCTTAGAAAAGTAATAGCACACTATGTATGGCTTAATAAGACTTAGCAGCCGCATAGCAACACCCTGGCAACCACACACAACTTTCTAGCAAAATGGTGATGCACTAGCCAGAAAATGTAAAGCTGTAAAGCTTTTTTTTTTTAACCTGTGTCCGAAAGTCCTGATGCAATGCAGAGTTTTTGTCCGTCTTGCTCTTCTTTTTATGTGCAATTAGTTCAGTTTATGGGGTTTGACATTTATTTAGTCAGATTCCCTGAGCTGAAGGTTTCTGTCAGTATCTCATGGTTTAAAAGCGAAATGTATCCTCTGCAGTGATGTTTTCCTCGCACACAGAGCGGCAGTTTGACCTTGAATGGCAATGGCAGCTCTTGTCATTGAAACTTCACTGAATGCTCAGCCCAAGGTGACGAGAGAGAACATTCTGTTCTGAGCCAAGAGGTGAAAGGAATCAGTTTAACTTTTAGACCTCTTTGTTTGTGGCCAGTTGCTCAGGGGATTTCTCTGCCCTTTTGGAAAATGCTGGGTAAACTTACATAAGCTTCTGGCTGCCACAAGTCTTACTGTTCTGCGGAATTTTTTTTTCTTTTTCTTTCTGTGTGGTGCATTTTTGTGTATGCATGAGTGTGTATGAGTCTATATAACATTTCAACTCACCGAAAGTTCTCAAAGCAACTGTCAGAAACAGCCTATGGCCAAACCACACATTTATTTGTAGTGTCATTTTTGTTTTGATTAGTTTTTTTCTCTCTGTCCACCCCCCACCCCCTTTTTTTTTACGGGGGCCGAGAGAGCTCAACGCGCTGCAACTGAAGAAAACGCATGCAAATAGAAAAACACCCGCAAATGTAGAAAACATCTTCATCAGTTTCACGACATGTGTGCTCCAAATACTCACAACACAACCAAATACAGAAACACGAATAGCACAGACCACAACTGAAATGTTTCGAGGGGACCCCAATAAGAGACGAACCCGGCTGAGACATGCTTATTGCCCGTTAGCATCCCTATGCCCTACTCCCTTCGAAGGGCAGACGGCAGAGCCCTTGAGGTGGGACTTTGGAGTGAGCAGGGCACTTGTGTGCCATTATTTAGCCGTTTGGATCGCACTTGGCAAAGGGAGCAACAAAAGACAACATAATTCCCTCATTATTTTCATCTGGCATGTTCATATGACAACGCAGCACGGTGTCCATAAGCTGAATACCTGTTATTACTAGAAATATCTTATTATTGCTATTAACATAACTGTTGCAAATAAATTTACATTTTATTAAAAATATATATATATATATATATATATACATTATATATCTGTGTGTGAGTGTTTCAACTTTAAAACTTGCCATCTCATCTTTGGACCCTGCATTACCTAACATTTATTATATGAAACTTATTTAAACATAACATGACAAAATGTGTACAATGTAACTGATGTATAGATTAATATCTTTCCCTCATGTTCTTTTTCTCTATCTTTTTTATTTATTTACCTCATTTTTCTTTTCTCATTAGTATTCTGATGACATTGAACATATTGTTAATACATTTTGTATATTGTATACAAAGTTGTATGTCATAACCATGTCATATCTGTATGTTTTGCAAAAGATAAAATAAAACATAAAGTAGACTTTGAGCTATAAGCATGTCTCAGCCGGGTTCGTCACTTATTGGGGTCCCCTGGAAACATTTCAGTTGTGGTCTGTGCTGTTTGCAGCACATTTCTGTATTTGGTTGTGTTGTGAGTATTTGGAGCACACGTGTTGTGAAACTGATGAAGATACTTTCTAAATTTGCAGGTGTGTTTTCTTCAGTTGCAGCGTGCTGAGCTCTCTCGGCCACCGTACACATTTCAAGATAGAATAAACTTTACAGAAGTTTCACTAGAACACTGGAAACTGCCTGAAGCTCACAAAACCTCCCCGACCTGTTCTAAGCATGAAGAACTACATTAATAGAGTAACAAACATCTGCTTGTTTTCGGCTTTAAATTGTCTTTTTAATAATGAAACTAGATTTGCATTTCCTGAAGGAAATATCAGTGCTTGCGATACAGCATAATAATAAAGTTGTAGGTACCGGGATTTAGACTTTGGTTCACAGTGACACCATCTTTGAACTTTAAAGGAAGTTATCAAGGGTTAAATAGATGCATGAATGCACCACTCACATGTTAGTATGCAAATAAATGCTACAAATAATGCGTTCGAAAATGCAAATGCTAGGAGTGTAATGAGATCTTGCAATATTAAAACGTGGCAATATTTCTTTTCAAGGTTAAAAACTGGCTTGCGATATCAGCATGAGAGTGTGCAGAAGTCTTTTACTGCGCATGATCGTTCATTCTCAGAAAGTAAAACGTGGAATTCATTACAAGATGATTAGTGGTTAAAACGTTTAAAAATGCACCTGCATTGGTTTGCATTTTTGTGACTTTCTTTCGAATAAAATACATATACCGGTCATATATTTCGTAAATTAAGATTTCTTAAAAATAATGTAACAATATTTACTCGTTCTCGTGACCCCAATATCGTGTATCGTCTTGTCTCGTGAGCTAAATGTATTGTCGCACCCCCAGAATATGTATATCCAAAGCGACTTAAAAATGAGGAACATCACAATTTATGATGCATAATTAAATATACACTGCCATTCAAAAGTTTGAGGTTGGTAAGATTCATAAGTCTCTTATGCTCACCAAGGCTGCATTTATTAGATCAAATATAGAGTAAAAAAAAAAAAAGTAATCTTGCAAAATAACATTACAAGGATTCTTTAATGAATGGAAATTTTCTAAATAAACATTTGTTTGAAAATAGAGATTTTTCTGTAACTTTATAAATGTATTTACTGTCAAATTATACATTTATTGCATCATTGCTGAATAGAAGTATTGATTTCTTTTAAAAACAAAAATCTTACTGACCCATTAACCTTTAAACAGTATTGTATATTACTGCAGTAGTTTACAATGACTGCATTTACAGATATAAAGATAGAATCAAAATTTGTTTATATTTGTGTCTGTATTACCCAGCGGCATTCTGAGTATTATTAGATGCCGTGCAGACTGCTGTGAAAATGAATGCAAATGAATACGTTGATTTAATATTCCAATAGCTGTAGGGCATGTCATTTATTTTATATAGAGATTCCATTTATTAAAAAAGTATCAAGTTTATTAAACAAAAAAAAAAAAAATGTACTGAATTTGTTGCAGGGCAATTCTGGAGAAGATTAAATAATAAGAATTTCAATACATCGCTGCCTTGCAAGCACATCTGTTGCTGGTTTATTTCTACTGGTATTAATTTCATACAGTATTTTGTTTTATACTTTCTTGTTCACAAAGTATCATGGTAAATTATTGGGGATGTTTATTCTTAATGCCTCTGTGGAGGGAAATCCCAGATTCCTAGATTGGGGCAATGTGTCAGGTGTGTGACAGCAGACATTCTGCCACTGGCTTCTATTGCATAGCTGTGGTTAAATGTTCAGGCCTCTAGACATTGCCATAACATGACAGCAATTAATATAAACACTTCACAAACCAATCTGTGAAAGGAGGGGGAAGGAATTAGCCCCGGGAACATTGAGCAATCTTCTCCCCACCAGTACTCTCTCTGCCAGCAGTTGTTATTAGTAATCACTTCTGGTATGTCTTTATGTTGTTTCAGTTCAAATTTATTTGCAATTCAACATGCTTTAGACACATTAAAAGTTATTTGTGGTGATCTCTAACTTCATGTCCACGTTAGCTCTGTTCCACAACCTACTGTGTACTGTCTACATAGGAGACATCCTAACTACAAAGAGTTCGATGTTGGCATTTTGTTATGCAAATAGCATGATACTATTTGTAACACTTTTACAGTGCCCTGCTATATGTTACACGTAGTTACTATAGTAACCCCCCCCCCCCCCCCCTGTTTACTTAAACAGTCCTTCTTTGCACCATTGTGTCACAGTAGCCAATAGCCAGACAGAGAAATTGCTAAGACTTGCCCAAGTTTTAGTTTACTTTGGGAGGAAGTTTGTGAAATATGTTCTTTAACTGTCTGGCTTGCAGCGATGCCAAGTTCAGAGAACTAGCTCCTCAACAAGGTGATGCAATATTCATTCTTAGTCATCCTCTTTCCTAAACAGATAAACTGACGGTACATAGTCAGAATTTGAAAGAATTTGAAAAATTTGAACAAAACATTTCAGCTTTTTCAGTCCAAGAACTGCCCACTTTCACTGTTTGAGCAACGTATAGAGTGAGTTCGTTAAATTTTTTACATGCCGTTTAGCAGAAACTGTGTATAGACTTTCTATAATAATGTATACTTCTTACATTTGAATGACATACACATAACTTGGAGAACAAAGCAGAATTTGCCATTTTGTTTGTGCATATCTAGTTTACTTGCAGTTAAGTACACAAATAGCCTGAAAACTTTAAATTTCTCTTCTCATTGATTCAGCCTTAGTAAATCTGATTTGGTTTCTAGTTATACATAAAAAAAATAAACTGTATGGCCTTTCTCTTGAAAGTTGCACAAAGTCAGCCAATCAGATTAAATCTTGCTAGATTGAGATGTTCAGATGGTCAGTGAACAGACTGTGTGTGGTCCATGGCCTGTGGCTGAGACTATTCAGTACGGCACAATCTTGACTTCATCAGTGATTTAAAATGCTTGAGAGGGAATTTATATTGAAATGAATGCTCTTGCAGTCTTTTTGTTACTTGGATCCCTTCCTGCATGCATTTAATTTTCCTTTATTTTGTCATGGAATTGCAGTCTAAACAGCCAGTAAAACAGATTAGTTCCCACAGAGCGCGCACACACACACACACACACACACCAGTGTAACTGAGTACAGTAAGTCTATCTATCATGTTACATCTGTGCTAGTATTGAGTTTCTCTCTGGTGAGCTCAAGGTCAAAGCCTTTTGGATACAGGCTCTGTCCCCGATTCAAACCCTCTCACCTTCTGTGACAGTAATTCGACCTCTTCACCCCTTGATCGAGCACATAAAAGGTGTTTGTGCCTGGCTCCATTGTCTGACTGTGAGTACCAGCAGGATTTACATGGCTATGGTGGAAAAGCTTTGATCATCTCTCAACCGGCCCCTCAAAACACTTTAACTACAGCACACGTACACACGCACATCAGCCCTTTCACCTACTTTCTTTCTTTTTCTTTCTACGTGATAAAAGACACCAATCTTTATCAAATAGCCTTGTTAAAAATATTCACATTAATCAGAAAAATGATTCTGCAGTTTATTACATTAGTGTAACTGCATGTGGTTTACCAAGAAACTTGGCTTGGGTGTACAATTTGCATTTTACATTGGCTTTGAATGTAGTTCATTGGATGTCTTTGACAATTTTGTTGCTTTTTTGCCATTTCCGGGTTTAAAAACATAATAATGTTGTCTCTTTATCTCTCCCCAGAATTAAATGCTACTGTAAAGCGTAGTCAGCGTCGTAATCAATGCACATTATGTGTTAATATTTACCAGAAATCGGTGCATATATACAGAAACCATCCTGGCTCTGATTCAGTTAATCATTATCCTGTTAACCATTATCCTATATGCCCTCAATTTGTTCTGCTCTGTCTTCGGTTTTGTCTTTAGGTTCTTGTAAAGTTGTTGCGTTGTTTAATCTGTATTTTTGATTACAGTTTTTCATTATACTTTCTTGCGATTAACTGAAGACACAGGTGCACAAATCAATTGCTAACCATAGAAACAAACAAGAGAGTAATGAGTAACCAAGGGAACTAAACAGAGCGGGAAAACAGGATATAATACATGTTTTATAATAATTAATTAATTAATTAATGAAATTAAGCATAAATGATATTCATGTATTAGTAATTGTTCTCTTTTTTGTGTCTGGTTTTCTCTTTGTAGGTATGCTATTCTTTGTGGACTCCTGACTGAATATGAATCTATTCAGAATAAAATTAAAAATGGCTACCTTTTTAAGGTGAGTGTAAGAGTCTGTGGTTTGTGAATATGTGTTTTTAGGCAGTGTTCTAGATGTCTTTATGTTTTAATTGGATTGCAAACATGTAGACATGTAGAGAAGGCTTTAAAAGCAGTGAATGCATCTCAGCATAAGGTCATTTTGGCTGATTTCAGTGGTTGTATGTGTTGATAGGAGCATAACATTAGCTTCTGTGAGAGTTAGTGTTCATAATCTTATCTGAGACAAGAGGAAAGGGAATGAGGGTACCACACACACACACACACACACACACACATATTTCATAAGAGCAGATCAGTCTCTGATACACGTAGCATTTTATCTTAGCTGTCAGCTAGATTTCCAAACAGTACACACCTGCAGAGCACTGGCAGGTGAGCTAGCAGTGAGAGAGAGAGGAGCTGAATGACAGATGCGTGTGGTAGGTTTTTCTATGTTCGTGCGAGACAGTTCAGGAGAAAAATGTGTGGTATCTCAGCTGTAGAGATCAGCAAAAAAGACAAGTCGTGTCACAATGAAGAAACTCTCTCTCTCTCTCTCTCTCTCTCTCTCTCTCTCTCTCTCTCTCTCTCTCTCTCTCTCTCTCTCTCTCTCTCTCTCTCTCTCTCTCTCTCTCTCTCTCTCTCTCTCTCTCTCTCTCTCTCCCTTTCCCTCTCCCTCTCTGGCTCAAGGATCATCTGCATAAAGCGATAGAGTTGAAACCTGAAGATCCTCTGTCATATTACCTGCTGGGCCGCTGGTGTTATGCTGTGAGTGACAAAACATTTGGCATATTTGTGACATTGTCATAGTTAAAGTCTATATCAGGGTTCCCACAGTCCAAAAAATCCTGGAACATACATAACCAAATGTTCCTTTCATTTATATGTGTGTATATATATATATATATATATATATATATATATATATATATATATATATATATATACAGTGCTATGCATAAGTTTAGACACCCATGCTAAAGTTGACTAAAAAGAGGAATAAAAAATCATCTTTGGAAACTGAACTTAATGCCTTAATTTAAAAAATTAGGAAAAATCCAACCTTTAAGGACACCAATTTTCTTTGTGAATGAATAATGTATCATAAATAAATGAATGTTATTAAAATAGCCCCACATCATCACATAGCCTTCACCATACCTAGAGATTGGCATGGGGTACTTTCCATAAGATCATCTCTCAATGCAAATCAAACTAGCTATTAGGCTAACTGAAATAAAACCATGCCAATCTCTAGGTATGGTGAAGGCTATGTGATGATGTGCGGCTATTTTAATTCCAAAGGCCAAGGGAACTTTATCAGGATGCATAGTATCCCAAAAAAAAAAAAAAAAAATACTTAAAAATAAAAATCTGCCTGCCTCTATGGGAATTTAACATAGGGGTGTCCAAACTTATGCACCCTGTATTTTAAGGAAGAACATTTATTTATTTACGATACATTATTCATTCACAAAGAAAATTGGTGTCCTTAAAGGTTGGATTTTTCTTAATTTTTTAAATTAAGGCATTAAGTTCAGTTTCCAAAAGATGATTTTTTATTCCTCTTTTTAGTCAACTTTAGTATGGGTGTCTAAACTTATGCATAGCACTGTGTATATATATATATATATATATATATATATATATATATATATATATATATATATTTAATATTACTATTTAATTAAGGAACATTTCTGTAGTGAATACACACTACCGTTCAAAAGTTTGGGATTGGTAAGACATTTGTTTACATTTTGTTAAGAGTTCTCTATATTGTGAAATATTATTACAATTTAAAATAACTTTTTGTATATATTTTAAAATGTCATTTTCAGCATCATTACTCCAGTCGTCAGTGTCACATGATCCTTCAGAAATCATTCTAATATGATGATTTGGTGCTCAAGAAACATTTCTTATTATCATCAATGTTGAAAACAGTTGTGCTGCTTTGCATTTTTGTTAAATTATAAATGTGTTTGCTAATTTTTTGATCAATTCAATGCTTCCTTGCTGAATAAAAGTGTCATGCTGACCTCAAACTTTTGAGCGATTTTTATAGTGAGTATAATCTGTAAAAAAAATAAAAAAATAAATGAAAGTATGTAGAGAGAAAAATCTTGGAAGTTGATGATCAAAAATGTGTGAACCTGCTTTATTCTGACTAAATGAGTGCTGCAAAAAATATTTTTAATTCAGCATATATATATTTTTTTTGAAGCTTCCTTAAAATAAGATAATTAATTGCCTTATGCAATTAGCTTTTCAAATAAATCAAATTTCTTGAATTAGGTGTATCTTAATATATCTATTTTTTTTTTTTGCTGTTGTTGCAGTAAATAGGCCTTATTTTCCATCTGAATAAGTTGGTATTGATAAGCTGAATTCTTATTTATGATTCTCTTATTAACATGTTGTGTGTGCAGGTGTCCCAATGTACGTGGATTGAGAGGAAAATCGCTGCTACTCTGTTTGGAGAGCCACCCAGTGCCA
This sequence comes from Rutilus rutilus, assembly GCF_951802725.1. Classification (NCBI taxonomy): domain Eukaryota; kingdom Metazoa; phylum Chordata; class Actinopteri; order Cypriniformes; family Leuciscidae; genus Rutilus; species Rutilus rutilus. Next base: position 24,448,547 of record NC_140225.1, on the reverse strand, counting down.
CCGTCCAGGACGCCCTGCAGAACTTCCTCAAGGTAAGACGTGCCTCTGATCACCTGCCCACACCGGTGATTGTGACTGTGTAACAAGCCTCTCTATTCAACACCCAAACATTCCATTAAAAGTATGAAGAGTATGTCATTAATATTTAGATGGCTGGTATGACTGTCCTCAAAAAAAAAAAAAAAAAAAACATATGTTTTTCTTAAATTGTCATCATTTTCTGGATGCCAGAAAAAAAATTAAGCAATTGTAGCCATTTTTTCTTGTACTTATTTCATTCATTTGTTACATTTTTACCAATTTGTCATTAAGTTTTTTAGGTAGACAGATTTTCACTTCTTGCTTCTGTAGCTCCAGCAACCTCTGCAATGAAATCAACCAGTCCAATTTCCAGATTTTCCCACCATAGACTTTCACACTGCAAGCCTTAGTGCTCAATTCTGATTTGTTGCTCAGATCTTATTTTTTGTTTTGTTTCGCTGTTCACATTATTTTTTTTTAAATGTGGTCAGTATCAGATTTGAGTGTGAACTGACAAGCATACACAAAATAACAATAACAAGATAAAAGGTAAACACAGAGGTATCTGAAGTCAGCATTTATGCTTTTATTTATGAGCTAGTGTGCTGTTGAAGTCCGCAACTTTATGCGCAAGCGATAAGGAAGACAAAGACGAGGATGATGAAAAAGAGAGTGGATTTTTTTCTAATTTTCATAGTTTTCCCTCAAGTTTTGTTTGTATAGAGCTGTCACTCACCGTGATACTTAAAGGTGCCATGTGTAAAAATTGAGGTAAAAATATCCAAAAAATGAGCTACACGCATCAAAAGAATGAGAAGAAATAAGGGCGATGATGTCATTAAAAAAATGACAAGTTATAGTGCTGCAGAGATATCAACCTGAATTAGCATGCTAAATTACTAGCCACAGCCTGACAGGTGTCGTAATACCAGTTTCGGCCATGTGAGGCGGTATGCGGGCAACATAACCACCAGCCCAACTGCAATACACGAATAACTCGCACGGCTTGTGGGCGTACTTGAACCTGATGTCAATCGTGTGGAAAATACAGCCCACTACTACATTTCAGTTCAGGGAAGAGAGCGGAAGAATGTCTGAAGCCCTTGGCAAGAGACCCTTACCACCACCACACCCACCCGCTGCAGGGATAAAACGCGCTCGGAATCGCAAATAAAATCTGATAAAAAAAGGAACAGAACCAGAGTAAACATTGGCACTGCTTTCCATCGCTGGAGACAACTAATGGACATGAAAGAAATGAGGTTCGACTCCGAACTTGCAACATTTCTATATACTGTTTATTATAACAACCTATATTATGTTTATTAAATGGCTTTCCTGAGGTAAATCTGACATAATTGTTCTCCAGCTATGTTATTGACCTTCACGCTGATAAAAAACACTGATTGGTCGATATTATGAATGAGGAATACATTTCGGTAAGTTGTAGCCTACTGTAGGCTATCTTTCAACAGTGTTCGTGTTTTTTACTATTAGCTAGTAGAGATGATCGGTTCACGTGTGCTAGGGATCTGTCGTGTAACATTTACAAGCGCCAAAACGGTATTTATTGTTTGAATTGCGTAATAAAATTGATAGAATCTGAGAGCTGAGATTTTTTTTATATCATAACTAACCTGCTCTGTCTAGTCTGTCGGTCTCCGTGTCCTCTTTGCTGTGCGATTTTTCTGTGCGCGTGAAAATTGATGTGTGGCGTGAGAGCATGTGAAAAGTGTCAATTGCGTGTGTCTCACGGTGAATGCGTGATAGTTGGCAGCTCTGGTTACGTTGGTGCTAGCTTGGTCAACATCAGCGAATGCTGTCTGTCAAATTAATGTAATTCAAACTAACGATAAAAATGTAATATGAACAAAACGAATATGAACATATTCACTGGTAAAGGTGAAGGGGAGTAGCTTGAAGATGTCATATATTCATACTCTAGAGTAGACACACTTTCTGGAGGTATACTGCCCCCATCTGGTATGGAATGTGGAGTATGAATTGATTTTTTTTTTACACAAGGCACCTTTAAAGTCCCACTGTAGTCAATAATTTTATCCCTTAAAGCTACACTGTGTGATATTTTCCCCCATCTAGCGGTGAAATTGTATATGACTACCCAGTGAATATTAGTTTCTGTTCCTTTCAATTTCGAGGGCGTTTTAACTCCTACGGTGGCCGTATTATTCCAAGATTAACATGGCTTCCAGTTCGACTTCTTCCAATTGCGCCTTTAAAACTATCACCTGTGATCCGTCGCAGCACAGATTTATGTTACAAGGTAAACAATACTTTTTCACCATTGACGTGAGGAAAAGTAACGCAAGTTATACTAGAGGTCATTGTGGCGTTATGCACAACCATGCTATGGTTAGACAAGCAACTATAAAACTTTGAATTTACACAAATAGGCTGAACCTGTCGAGAAGAAAGCAGGCAACTTCGGCGTCCATTTTAAAATCTTTGCTCCTCATGAGCTCTTTCCATCTGGGAAAAGTTACTCCAGTATTGACTTTGGTCTTGCTGATTTGCCTGTCGCGTTGACGTTTTAATTCTCTCTTTCGCTTCCTTGGCGACTCTGCTACATGTCCTCGAAAATAGGCGTGATCCTCCATCAGCAATCTTTCAAATCTGCCGGCAGTCGCGAGTAATCTCCCCCTCGCATTCGTCTCTGTGTCACTGAGTGTAAAGCGCGAAAGGCGAAGCTTGAATTTACAGGTATGTCCCTCTTTGGCTAATGTAGTTTCAAGATGGAGGGGCAACATGGCGACCGCCATTCGAACCCCTCACCCGTATGTACTTTCAATGGCAGATTATAAACTTACGAGAATACTTTATTACTTGAAAGAAGTAAATATACATTGAGCACTTATATTTGTGAAAGAACTAAGTGTTTTTTGCTAAGAATCAACTAAAAAAATTACACAGTGTAGCTTTAAAACTCATCTTTGATCACCAAAATGACATATTTAAACATTTGTTCCTTTCTGGAAAAAATGTTTCTCCATGCCTTAAAATAGCTTGAATGTAACTCTACACTCTTGCATCATTTAGTATACGCGGTTCTATGAATATGCAAATGAGCCCCGCCTCCACTCACTCAGAGATTCATATGGAAGTAAAATAATGACAAAGTTTTTGAAACAAAAAAGCTTGTTGAATTGCACTACTTGAAAAAATATGCATTGCAATAACCCTGCTTTTTAATGCGTTGTATTTTTAGGGCTTGCATTTTTATGGGCTGAAATTCAACATGGTTGTATGTTTAAGCTGTGAATATTTCAATTCAAAACATTTCACACACATTTTCATTATTAAAAATTCGATAATCCATATTCACCTTTCAGTGAATATTTCACATTTCACTTCCAAAATATTCATTATGTTTAAAAAAACAACCTATAATATTCGACAGGCAATTTTCGGTCCATTTTATTTCGCTTTACAAATTCGCTTCCACAAATTCAGTGGTTCAAATCCGACAGAAAATTCAACACATCTGAGAACGGCAGGAATATCATTAGATTGCTGATTTATAATCTCCATAGCAGTTAGTCGGCCTCACCACACACAGAAAGCGGCTGTTGGCGAAGAAAACTACAGAGCAACGGGTGAGAGAGTCATTCATTCATAAAAATGGATTTACAGAAATGGAGCAAGCGTAAGTATTTGTGATGATTATCACGGCCAGTATATATATGGAAAAGCTGATAAAGACACAAAAACTGTGTTTACATTTAAGTCAAAGTTATAGTTTTGCACATGTAAGCAGCTTTCTCTACCGTGAACGAGATTATAATGTTATTCCCTGATGCTGATGTACAGATAAAACGTTAAATCTGAGGCAGTAGACATACATTTCTCTCGGTTGCTTAGTTTTCTTAACTATTTAAGAATTTGACATTTAGCCTATTATAATGGGTTTATGTGAACATTGTTTTTTAATTCACTTACATTATTTTTTTTTGCATTTTTGCTGTAATTGTTAATAAATGATAAATAATAACAATCTGATCATTTATAATTTGCAGTTTATGCCGACAAAATGTTAAAAAAGTATGGCTTTCAATAAGGTTAAATGGCTATAAATACTTATTTTATGAAAAAAATAATTAAATAAGGGCATCAGTATAGGCTAACGTTTATACTGGCCTTCATTATAGGGTACTGTTGTTTCCTTAACATGTCTGAATAGTGTTCCCATAAAACTAGTTTTAAAGCCCTGGGAGTTGAGCCTAATTGTATATATTTTTTTTACTTTACAATTTTTTTATGGACCAGTGAATTTCCCGAATGGGTCAATGCAGTTGCATCAGTCATGGGTGACACTCAATGAAACTCAAGGGTGCGTTGAAGATTCAAGGGTCCGTTAAAGATGACACCGGGGCTTAAAGTGTAATACTCTTATTTTAAAAAAATTTCACTGTACCCATCCTTTCTTATGGATCTTTAAACTTTGCATATGGACAGGCAGATGAATGTCCCAAGTCATGTATGGGAGTTTTTCTCGGTCACAAAAAAGTTTTTTGGTTTTTCATTCACTGAAAGTTGACAACTTGACTGAGACTATTGCATATGCTATATTAATTTTCTTTTTATATTAAAATTGATTTCCATTAAATACCATCACGCTGTCAGCATGGCTTATGTTTTTAATTGCTATGTGCTAGCTTCCTTTATAGTCGATATTTCTACTATTGTCGTGTCTTTCTATTAACACACCTCCATGATGAACCACTTAGAGTTTTCCGCCTGTTCGGCATAAGTCCCTCCCACTTAGAGGTGTCGAGCTGCAGTGGTACATACTTGACCGCCACGGCTGTCTGCCATATTAACCGAGTGACCAAAAAACTACTGTTATGTAAATTCTTTGGACTGACTCCTGTCATTCGACCTATATCTGATTTAGCACCACATATGGAAGTGGCCCAAATCAGAATCTAAAAAACAAAAAAACAGATTCCATGTGGTTTGTGCTGTTTACATGTTGTGCCTCTTTTGTCTGCAGTCTGAACGTAGCCTTAGTATGTTCTGCAAAGGGGTCACAGTTTAAGTAACAAACCATGTTAATTTATGAAAGAGTGCTTGTGTTCCTACATTCACCGGTTTTACATAACGTTGCTCTCTCCTCTGATGTTTTCCTGTCCTTTGTATCTCACCCATCACTACTTATTTAAGGGGTCTGTGCTTAGACTTGTTGCACCCTGCCAAGACAACACAACATTCTGGAGAGTTATACAACAGCATGACTGATTTAAAGGAGAGAAATATATCGTTCTTCATCATTAATCATTAATAATCCAATAATTATAGAGAAAAAAAATGGAGCAGCTGTGTATGTCCAAATAACATGATATCTCTTTATCCACACACTGAATGATCTATCAGAATACAGCATTATATGCTACATGGCCAAAAGTATGTGGAAATCCCCTTCACAGTTATGGGTTTCAGCTACACTAGTTACTAGTGCAGGGTGTGCATACAATCAAGTATCGATACAGCCGTGCATCTCCTTAGACCAATATATTTAGTTGAAATTAAGATACCTGGTAACGCATGATAATTCACAAAGCAAGTTCCAAACAGAAATGTCTTCTAGAGGAAAGCCTGAATATTCTATTGGTTCAGCAAGAACATGCAAAAGTTGTGGTCGGTCAGATACGTTTTTTCCCTGAATGAAATTAATACATTTATTCAGCGAGGATGCATTAAATTGATCAAAAGTGACATTTAAATTGTTACAAAAGATTTCTATTTTAAATAAATGCTGTTCTTTTGAACTTTCTGTTCATCAAATAATCCTGAAAATGTATCACAGTATGTACCACTGGAATAAATGACATTTTAAAATATATTGAAATAGAAAACAATTATTTTGAATTGTAAAAAATATTTCATAATATTACTGTTTTTAACTGTATTTTTGATCAAATAAATGCTGCCTTAGTGGGCTTCTAAGAAACATTTAAAATATATGTCAACATTTTTAACAGTAATTTGAATAATGTTTGTCTGTCCACGCACTTTTGGCCATGCTGTTTATAGCCATGTTTGTGATTTTGAGAAAATGTTTTCCAACCCTAGAAGCAATGTAAAATATTAGATGTCCATGTTAAAATGGAAGTCTTTGTTTGTGTGTTTGATTTTTTTTTTCTTTTAATTTCCAGCGCTGGGAATCATGAAAATTAACAGTCCTAAAATTTTGAAAATGTTGGAAAAGTATATATATATAATCATGAACAACTAAAATGTAATCTAAAATCTAAACTATTTCTCAAAAGGTGTATGAACCCTGGAGTTTACTTTTGTAGAAAACATAAGCTCATATATGCGACTAGTGCAGTGTTTATATTTTGTGTGACTGTATAAGTCTCTTACATTTTGACTGTTATTTATTGCTCTGATTATAGAGTGTTGGTTTACACCCTTCAATTGTAATTGTTTAAGATCTCATTTAACATGCACAATGTTGGAGAATTCGCCCTAGACGTTTGCCTGGCAGCATTGCAAGCCTTCTTTAAAGAGATTGTGTTTTTCATGATCACATTTGAGTGTGTTTGCTTACTTTGTCCTGTGTTTGATTCTACAGGCAGAGGAGATCAATCCCAAGTACTCGAAATTCAACTATGTGTTTTTAGCCAAGGTAATGACTCTCTTGTTTGAGGTTTTGACTATTTATGATCAATATTAAGTTAATGACATTAGGTATTTTGTTGGCTCTGTTCCAAACCTAGTGATCTGTCTTGCTGTTTACCACCTATATAGATAACGACTTCAGATTTTTTAAAGCCGGCATTTATGTGATGAAATTCGAGTCGACTAGTCGCTGATGACGTCATTGATGAACAAATTAAGCCTGGACTGAACGCGGGTTGTGCACAGCTATGGCATATGATACAGCGCTCCTACATAACAGCTTATTTTTATCAGTTCTTTTGACTTTGGGTGATATTTCTGCTCATGCTAAATCAGATATAGATAAAGTAGCACAGTAAAGATTACATTTATATGAATGCATTAGTGTGAAGGGCCGTACACACCGGGACGAATATCGGCGCGCGTTATTTTTCAACGCGTTCACACCCAAGCGATTTTCGCTGACGATGAGCCGAGTGAACATGCAAATTCATTTCCTGACATTAGATGGCGCTTGATGTAAAACAGAAATACCCTGCTGTCGCGTTTGTCATATAGTTCTTTATGTTCTGACACCAACAAGACCAGCAGCTCTACATTCATCTTGCCTTGCATCTTCCTCGTCTTATTTCTTCCCGGCAGTGTAGACGCTACTTGGCGTATATCTTCTTCGCCGTTACGTATGTGTGCTCGGCAAGACCGTTTTGTGTTTGAGCGCCCCCCAAGTTGTGTTTTACTGTAACTTCAGAAGCTCCAGACACGTGAGCAAAAGCGCCAATCTCATTGGTCGGATAGTTTTTGACGCGGCGCGTCAAACCAAAAAAACGATCCCGAGGCGTTTTTTTTAAAAATGACGCTTTTATGCGTGCCGTTTTTCGCGTGGGTGTGCACACTCACATTGGCGCCCTTTGTTTAGTCACGAGGCGTTAAACGTCGGCGAATATCGTGAGCGAAATTCGTCCCGGTGTGAATAGGCCTTGAGAGTGAGCGATTGCGTTTTACTTGCACCTGGCAGCGTACTCTCTACTAATAGTGAAGCTGTGGGTTTTAGTCACTATGAAATATATGCTAGAACTTTCCGTTTATAAGCTATTTAATTGATAAATCATAGAACAGAGTTTACAATCCATTTCTGCGCTACTGAATGATTCTGTGCGCTCAATCTTCACGTGATATGCGCGCTACTGTCTGTGTGTTGTGTACGTAATGCAGCAGCAGTTTCGAACGCAATTAACTTACCTGTACAATAAGCTGTGTGTGCATTTTGGCAGTTCATTTACACAACAATGGCATTTTGGGGGCCTGAAAACGCAAACTTTTGAAAGCGGGTTTCAAAGTGCATAGATAAGAGACCGTTATCGTCTCCATGTAAACTACAAAAACTCGAATTTGTGAAAACGGTGACGTCATGCGCATGCATATTACGTGTTCAGTCTAAAGGCGTGTAGTTTTTCTTTACAAAGTGACATCGCCAACTACTGGTATGGCAACATCATAGAGCGCTTTTAGTCGTTTTCGCAGATCCGTGTGAACGGAGATGGTTTTGAGAACATTTTCGTCTGTACGTGAAAAACTCAAAGGAAAAAAAAATCAGTTTTTAGAACATAATTGTCGTGTAAACGCACCCTAAGACGAGAACAGACCAAGGACAACTCAAACTGTGGGCTATATATACACAGAGTAACAAAATGATGAACAAGGAACAGGTGGAACAAGTCAATCAATCAATGAGTAGCTATGTCAACAAATGAGAACTTTTTAGAAACCAAGGAAACAGTAAACATACAGTTACAAACTAAAAGTCCACATAAATGAAACTGAACATTACAATATCTTACTTGGGCAGAAACTCTTGTCATACAAATATGATGGCCATAAACTTAAAAAGAGGAAGAGAAAGACTGAAATCTCCTGAACTATCTGTAATGATTCAATTTTAATAGCATATGTCAAATCCACATTTAAATCTGACTGAAGTGGGATCATAAATTTTGCTTTTTCAGCTCCAGTTGCTCTAAAATAATGTATTTTTAGGCATGTTCAGCTAATCTGTGCTAATTACTATTTTTATTACACTGATTTCAGGTTTTGGTAATGAATGAAGTACAACTAGATTTGCACTACCATTCAATAGTTTTTAATACTTTTGCCATCACATGAATACGTAAAAAAAAAAAAAAAGAAATAGAAAACAGTTATTTAAATGGTTATAATTTACATTAGTGTTGTTTTTACTGTATTTTTGATAAGTGCTGCAATGGTGAACATTTTAAAAAACATTTTAAAAATAATACTGGCTCCAAACTTTTGAACATTATAGTAGATAATTGACATTTCTCCAATATCTTCCATCTTAGATGATTTTTTTTCTTTTCTTCTTTTGGAACAGCCTTTACATAGGCAACACACACATGTCGTCTACATAGGCAGCTCACTAGGTTTTTTAACTGAGCCAGTAAAGCCTTAAAAGAAAATGAAGAACATTGAAATGGTTGACTGTAACTGCGCCTACTGTATATCACTTTTCTCCTGTCAGTGTTACAAAGACTTGGGTCAGAGGAGTCGTGCCCGACAGATGTGTGACGCTGCCTCTGGGATGAGCATTGTGACTAAAGAGGTGTTTTTCTATCTGTAATGATAGAATTATTTGGATTAATCAGATTTATAGTTTGAGTCTCTTGTCATTGTAATTCTATGTCAGTAACTGAATTATTTTTGCACTTTCTCAAAAGGACGAGGAGGCACAGAAGGAATTGGACTCTCTTGTTGCATCACTTTAATGTACGTCTCCAACAGAAGGGAAAAAGGCTCTCTGTCTTTGTGTTCCATCTCTTTAGACTCGACTGTGACTGGACTGTAGCCGTTTACCCACAAACCAACATATGAACTATTAATGCTGGCCAGGACGCGTAATTTATTGTGCATCCATTAAAATGCACAATATACTGTATTTGTTTTAAGGACAATTTTTTAATTTTTCCCCCCAGGAACATTTTAGACATTAACACTAATAGTTGCAATGCACAACAACGCCATGACTATCAGTGGCTACCGTTAGAATGAATTTCACATTAATGATGTCTTCAAAACCCACAAAATCTTTTAGATTTTCTAAAAAGGATTAAAAAAAATTATAATTACAGAGATTATTTGGGTGAAATGACACTTGCAGCTTGCAACATATTCTGACCAAAAACCACGGGAAATTACTTTTGTTTTAATGTGCCTTTTAGGGGCATGTTTTTGTGTGTACTTTGTAATCAGGATTTCATCCAAAATTATTAATGTACCTAAAGATTATTTCATAAAACAGCATGGCTATAAAGTTATATTTGTGGAATCTAGTTTACCTCCTAATAAGTGTCTGATACAAACCTTTGAATATCTTTCGAAGAACTTCAATAATTAGTTTGTCCGAAAAGCCGCTGAAATTACACTGTGCATGAAAGCTGAAATTATTTCATATATATATATTATACTTTTTATAGCATGTATATCCCTCCTGTCTTTTACAGGTGTTTTTTTTTTCTTTTCTGATATATAAGCAGATGGCTTGTGTACATTTTAATTCATATAAAAAATTTTGACCAAAGATAATCGCTAAACCTCTACATTTAAGAAATTATGGGGACCATGTAAGTGGAAGAAAAGTTTTCCTCTTATGTAATTGCTAATATTGTTTTAATGTCATTTGTAGTGTTTGTACGATCCAGCATTAAGAATGTAATAATTGTTTGTATGTTTACATGATTTTACTTGCTGTAAATGGTACATTTTAGATTGTTGGTGATCTGTACAGAACATTGATACTGTAACCATGCATATGAAGATATTCACTTCGTTGCTGCTGCTCATTACAATATACAATAAGGTGAATTCAGACTGTGTTGTACGTTGGTCATATTTTTTTATGTTTTACTGTATGTTATTGGTGTGGCATGAATTGGTCATTTCAGCAGCATTAGCAACAGAAAACTATAATTGCAGTCTACTTGAGCCTAACTTAGAAATTAACCAGTGATGTGAGATTTTTTAATGTTTTCATTAATATTTTGAATAAGTTTTTTTGTTTTACATTTTCTGTTTTCATTAGAATTTTAAAGTCCCATTATTTTGCTTTCTTGAATATTACCTTTCATGCAGTGTGTAATATAGCTGTTTGTGAATGTAAAAAGATCTGCAAAGTTTTAAAGATCAAAGTGCACAACAAAGTTATTGGGCCCTATCTTGCTCCCAGCGCAATTGACTTTGTCCACTGACGCATGTATCATTCCTAGTTTGCACCCGCGCAAAGCGCGCTTTTCCCTCCACAGAAGCACGTCGCTAAACTAGGGAATGAACTTGCGCTCCCTGGGCGGTTCAGCGCAAAGAGGAGGCGTGTTCCGGCGCAAATGTTCCTTCATGCTATTTTGCAGGTTTAGAAAACAATTGCGCCACTAACCAGGAAAAAATAGTTTAAAGTCAGTGGCGCGTTGCGCATGTTATTCATATGCTATTTTAAGGGCGCATGCTTGGCCATAATCAATGTAGCGCACGTGCACAACATACACTTTGATTCTCTCATCTACACAGAAGCAGCAGTTTTCATTTTTGCAATTCATACATTATTACGATAGATAGATAGATAGATAGATAGATAGATAGATAGATAGATAGATAGATAGATAGATAGATAGATAGATAGATAGATAGATAGATAGATAGATAATTTATTATAAAAGCATACATCTAGCTTACACATTTACCCAAATTATCATACGCCTTTTTAACTGAAGTTAATTTGGGTGGGTTTCTCCATCCCCAACGTCCCTGACGAGAGCGTTGCTCTCCTTGGCTGTAAACCGCTCCTGGCGCGCGCCTGGCAAATCCGCCGTTATAATAGGAATCCGCTTTAGAACAAGAGCGCCTGCTCTTAAAGGGAATGTGAGATGTCGCTCTGATTGGTTTATTTCACGTTACGCCCAAACCACACCTATGAATAATGAAGCTACTTCAGACCAACCCATTTTAGATTTGCGCCAGGCGCAAGAGTCATTTACCCCGCCGGGAAAATAGCAACAGCGCCAAGACCCGCCCACAAAGTTACTTGCGCTGTGCGCTTTGACACTTGCGTTTCAGATCGTTAAAATAGGGCCCATTGTCTTCTAAATGAAAGAATTGATTCTGAACTTGCCGAAACGAGTCATCAGCAATTCCAGTCTCACTTCCTGTTACATAGGTATGTAACAACAAATTTGCATAATCGCCCGCAAACAATGTCTTCTTTTTTTTTCCCCGCCCTCAAACACTGTAGTTGTATTCTGAGGCCTGGAAGAGTGTTATTCATGTCGAGAAGACGCTGTTTTCAACTCAGCAAATCCACTTTGATATGGTATAATAGGCATTTCGTTTCTGATGTGCGCTGTAAGCGACAGACCAATCACAACAGACTGGGCCTTCTGACCAATCAGAGCAGAGTAGTCTCTCAGAAAGGAGGGGTTTAGAGAGAATGAATCTTTGAACAAACCGTTTTCAGGCTTTCAGTGTATATTATGAGAAAAGTGTTTTTGACCTTGGATGCATGTAAACCTGATGTAGGAGACTTCCAAAACAAAATTAGAAACCTTCAAAATAGCAAAATAGGGGCACTTTAAAGTTTTAGTAATTTTGTTGTTTTTGTCATTTTTATTCGTTTTCTTTTTTTAAATATGTATGTATTGGTTTTATTTATTTTTATTTTAGTTTTAGGTTTAGTTGTTTTAGTACATCAAGTTAAACTACGTTCAAATGAGAAATGTTGCCTTTGTCAACTAGATGAAATTAAAAAAATATATATATATATATTTTTAATTGTTGTAGTTTCTGTTTTTAGTTTTAGTCAACTATAATAACCTTAGTGCTGATATTACATGTAATATTATTCTTTTACTGGCCTATAAGTGCCTGGACATCATAAAATGTAAAGCATAGAGACACCAAACTTGATATGATGATGCACAAATTTTACCCACTACTCAGGCAAGTGTAATGACATTAACATTTTTTCTTGGGAATCAAATCGAATGTCTAGAATCAAGTTGAATTGGACTATTGATCATGTGCTCTTCATTTTCCATCTATAAAAAAATGCAGACATTTTCAAATTTCTTTGTTCAAAACTTCTGATGACTTTCTGTTTCACGTTGTGCTCAATGTGCTTGGACCTTAATAATTGCCATTATTTTTATTTGTACAATTCTGTTTAGTGGAACAGAAGTTACACTTCACTTTCAACTTCATGAATGTAGGTCGGGTAGTTTTCAGTCAGTATCATGCCTGTACACTCTTGTCCAGAGAGCAGCCAACCATAGGCGATGCCAGGAAGACAGGGCTGATTTTCAGGTGTCACAGGTGATATTACAGGGCACTCATACTGACTCACCCATCAGTTGTAAACAGAAATAACCTTTTCATGTCTGGACACCTGAACCAAGCACTGGATTAATAATGTCTTCAGCTGCAAACAGCTTCTGATTAGAGACTCTTCTGTACTGACATGTTTTATGTGAATTGACATCATGTAATGAAAGGTAACGTTACTAATGTATCCCCCGTTCCCTGAAGGAGGGAACGGAGATGTTACTTCAATGACTGACCAATTGGGATCTCGCCTGAGAGCCCAATCACCTTCGAGTGGAAACAAAACAAGCCAACGGACATTGGCGAGTGAGATTTGCATCGCGAACCACTCCCCGTGATACAGGGATAAAAGGAAGTGTGCTGCACTCACTGATTAAGTTTTCGTTGAGGAGCCGAGACAGTGTCCTGACCGCTCAGCTGTGGATACAGGGATTGTGGCGACAGGACGTAACATCTCCATTCCCTCCTTCAGGGAATGGGGGTTACATTAGTAACCTAGATTAGTAACCTCACGTTTGACGTTACGTCAGTGACTGACGAATTAGGATCCCTAAGAAACACAATTGAAGTGCCTTCCCAACGCCCCGTGTAAGCTGCCTAATCTCTCCGCACTTGCTGGGGCGGAAAAATGGACAGGGCTGTATGTGTGGAATGTCGATCACTGCTGTTCCTTCTTACCCTAGACTAATTGGATAACACTATTACCAATGGAAAGGAATGCTACAGACACTACATCCTGCCTGTATGGAAGTAATATGTGGAGTTACACATATGGACTGGCCATTAGGGAAGTGCTACATATGGAAGGTCTCTGTGGTAGATTCTGCCTTGTCAGGGATGAAGTCAGAACCATTATAGAGATGGCAGAGTGGACCTTGCCAAGGGAGAGACACTGGCTGTGTGCTATTGCATCCGTGCAGAGGGTCCCCAAGGTCAGGGAATAAAATAACTGTCAGTGGCACATGTCCGGAGAGGCAAACAGGTCTACCATTGCGTCTCCAAAGAATCTCCAAATCAGCTGGAACACCTGGGGGTGGAGTCTTCACTCTCCCGGGAGCGTGAGCTGTTGTGAGAGCGTGTCGGCTGCATGATTGAGCTCGCCCGAAATGTGAATGGCATCCCATGCGATGGTACGGGACACCCGCTGGGGGACGGCTCAACGCTCCTCCGCCTTCTGGCGGACGTCGATGGCTCCTCCGGTCGAGGGCAGTCGGCAGTGAGTCCCCCGTTCCCTGCTCCGCCCCCATCATGATGGACGGTAGCAGGCTCCGGCCCACGGCGAACGGGAGCGACGACTCCGCTCCCTTTCGGACGGCAGCCACACCTCCTCGACCCAGAAGCATGGCAGCAAGCTCTCCATCCTACCTGCTGTTCAATTGCTCCAGCACCACCGCCTCGGGCAGCCATCGGATTCACCGCTCCTTTGCTGCCTGACCTCCTCAGCACTGCGATTCCCCTCAGCAGCGAGGGCTCTCCGACAGCGTGTCCCTCCTTCCTCCTGGGTTTCGGAAACAATGTAGCAAAGTTTATTTTTATTTATTTTTATTTATAAGTTTATTTGTATAGGGACAGTACAAAAAAACATGATCCCAGTCAAAACTGGAAAATATGTATTGCACATAGAGAGTATAGCAAAAGCTAATTTGCATCTCAGGTCCCTAGAAAGGCTTTTCTAAACAAAACAAAAAATCAAAACAAAAAAACAAAACTACTACTCATAGAATAAAACTACCACAATATGTTACTTATAGACATTCAAATACCTACCTAAATTATACATATTAAAACGGAGCTATCGACTCTAACATTAAAAAAGAACGTTTACATTACAGTATACTATTACATACAAAAAAAAACTACATTTAAATATGCGCGCAGTTCTGGTTTATTTTAAACCACCGCTTTACCTTTAATGTAAAGGACTTCATTTCACGTATTGCCTTAAACTCATTCGGCAACAGGTTCCAGAGTTTGGAGCCCTCAACAGAAAAGGCTCTTTGCCCTTGTGTAGTTCTACGAAAATTAATCCTACAATTCCCACCTGCCGAACTCCTAGTGATTCTATTTATATCATCCTGTCTCTTTATCAAATTACATAGAACAGATGGTGCCTTATTGTGTAAACATTTAAAAATCAATTTTATATATAACAAATTTTTTAAATTTGTAAAACTTAACATATTCAATTTTTTTAAAACGTTGCAGTGATGCCATCGATTTGGCTTTTTATCAATTATTTTCAGAGCTCGATTATATAACATTTCAATTTTTTTAATTAAGGAATCACTTGTTTGAGTCCAAACTGTAATACAATATGAAATGCGGGACAAAATCATTGCATGCAAAAAAAGATGTGCTGCCTCAATTGAGATATATTTTCTAATAAGTCTGAAACAATTTAGGTTAATCCTTACCATTTTTGAGAGCTTTTTTATATGTTTATCAAATTTAAGTTGTGAGTCTAAAACAACACCTAAAAAATTAAACTCATCTACCTCCTCTATTTCTTTATTATTTACTCGAATTATTACTTTATCTTTTTGCTTTCTATTAGAAAAGCACATAAAGACAGTTTTCTTAACATTCAGAGTAAGATGATTTTCCTGGAGCCATATAGATATCCTTTCCATTTGTTCATTTAAAACTGCAGCAACCTTGGCAGATGACTTAGCCGATGTATAAATGACTGTGTCATCAGCATAAAGCTGACATTCAACATCTGGACAACAACATGGTAGATCATTTATAAACAAACTGAAAAGCAAGGGGCCTAAGATTGAGCCTTGTGGTAAGCCCATTTTGTTTCTCATAAGCATTGATTTTGTATCCTCAATTTTAACACACTGATCTCTTAGATTTAAATAAGAGGTAAACCACTCAATTGAACGTTTACTTAAATTAAATGCACTCAATTTAGATAAAAGAATAGTGTGATTAACTGTATCGAAAGCCTTTTTTAGGTCAATGAATACTGCTCCCATCACATGTCCCTGATCCAAAGAATGTCTAGCTTTTTCCAAGAAATAACATATAGCTGTTTCTGTGGAATGCAGAGCTCTAAAACCAAATTGATGTTTATGTAGGAAGTTATTACTCTCTAGATAGTGTATTAATTGTTCAGCTACAACCTTCTCCAAAACCTTTGACATAACTGGCAAGATAGATATTGGTCGATAATTTGAAATCAGGCTTGGATCCCCAGATTTAAAGAGCGGTGTAACTACAGCCTTTTTGCAAGTGTTAGGGAAAACACAATCTCTAATTGATACATTTGTCAAATGAGTTAACGGAGCTATCATCACGGAGCTATATTTTTTTATCAAATTAATATCTAAATTGTAAACATCTTTTGCTGTTGAATTTGGTAGAAGCTTTACAATTTCAGTTATTCTATGTTCTTCAATCTCCTTAATAAAAAATGAATTTGGTAGCTCATCCTCCACCTTATTATTTAATGATATTGGTTTAAAATTTTGAGCCAATTCATCTACTGAACTTATAAAATATGTATTAAACTCATATGCTAATGAACCTTTATCATCAATTACTTTTCCATCTATTTGTAGCTCTTTGATTGGTTGCTGCTTTTGAGTTTTATTTGTTAAGTTATTTAATTGTTTCCATAGTGTTGTACTTTGACCTTTGGCACTCTCTATTATTTGAGTATAATGTGATATTTTTGACTTCCGTAATTCTTGTACTACTTTGTTTCGGAGACCTTTATAGATTAAATTATCTGTATTTAATTTAGAAGATAATGCCGTTTTTAAAGCTTGGTCTCTTTTTTTTCATAAGATTACGAATATCACTGTTTAACCATGGTAATGATACAATTTTCCTTGAGCATTTCATAGGGATATAATATTTGTTTACCAAATTAGTTACAATTTCAGTTAAGGAAGTGCAACACAAGTTTCCCTCATTCCCTCATTTGTTGTTGTAATGGGGAGGAGGACGTGGGAACCGGTGAACAGTTAAAGACTTTTAATAACAAAATAAAACAAATACAAAACGAAATTAAAGATGGCAGCCCCTCACGGATGACTGCTGCCACATATAAACAAAACATAAAACAAAACAGCCCAGGCCTGGTCTTCTCTCGTCCTTCACTGTCGCCGCTCCTCCTTTTATACTTCTGCTCCTCCGTGAGAGCCACGAGACCGGTGCGTCATCCAGGTGTCGCTCATCATCAATCACGCCACCGGCCTCGTGCCATTCTCTCACAGCCCTAAGCCTCGTCCTGCACGCCACACTTCTGACTCCAAAGGAGATGATGGCAGGCGAGTTGTGACATGGGTCGAGAGTGTAGACTACCTTAACGGTTGATGTACGCAACACTCAACGTGTTGTCCGTTCGGACCAGTACTGCTAGCAGTTCAAGGCAATTGATATGCCACTGCAGTCGAGGTCCTGTCCAAGAGCCAGAGGATGCATGCCGTTGCAGACAGCACTCCAGCCGGTGGTGAAGTCTGTTAAGACAACAACATGCCTGGACACTTGTTCTAGGGGTACTCCTGGCCATAGAAAAGTAATGTCTGACCTCGGGCTGAAAGCTCGGCGACAGGCCGGTGTGATTGCCACCCAGTGTGTGCTTCGTTACCATGCCCATCTCGGGACTTGGCCGTGTAACCAGTGCTGAAGCGGTCTCATATGAAGCAATCTGAGTGGCATGACCATGGATGCCATATGCCCCAGAAGCCTCTGAAATACTTTCAGTGGAACCGCCGTCCTGCCCTTGAAATAAATTCAAGCAGTAATGTACTGCCTGAGCGAACTCTCTCATGCGACGCGCCGTCACGTTGAACAAGTCCAACTCCATACCGAGAAAAAGAGATCCTCAGCACGGGGACGGTTTTCTCTTTTTCCAGTTGACCCGAAGCCCAAGATGGCTGAGGTGCCTGAGCACCAGGTCCCTGTGTTCGCACAACTGTTCTCGTGAGTGGGACAGGATGAGCCAGTCGTCGAGATAGTTGAGAATGCGAACACCCACTTCCCTTAGCGGGGCAAAGGCAGTCTTTGCAACCTTCGTGGGACAGTCTGAAAGGGAGGAACTTGTACTGATATGCCCGCCCCTCAGATGCAAAGCATATGAATGGTCTGTGTCGAGACTGTCTCCTAGACGCCATGTAAGTAGGACCTGTGGGACTACAGACGTACCCTCAATTGTGCAGCGAGATGAAGCACAGAGGCTGGATCCAGAAGGCACAGCGTCCCAGAGTGGGGACTGAGTGTGCGGTGCAACACTAAGCTGGCTCCATGGCGCAGCTTCATGGGTACCCCCGGCCTGCGATGGGGGTACGTGGCAAGCAGGACAACGCAGAGGGCCGTGGAAACGAGCTAGGCAGGGCAGCGCGATTGTTAATGAGCGTCACCTGTGTGCCCCGCTCCAGGCCTTGAGTCTCATGGAAGGAGATCCAGATAAATAAAAGGAGGAGTGATGACAGTGCAAGAATAGAGAGGACCAGCCAGACCTGGGACTTTACCTGATGTTTTGTTTATGTGTTTACTTGGTTTTATGTTTGTTTATTTTATGATTAACGTGTTTAAAAGTTCACTGGTTCCCGCCTCCTTCCCTGAACAACTAACCTTGTTACAGTCAGTCATTGATGTAATGTCGCACGTGAGGCAGTCTTCATTTATTGATGCTTTGCTTTTGATTACCGTATTAGCCATTTTATTGTTTCTTACTTTTTGGGTGGGTTGATGATATTTTTGAAAGAAGGCTCATTAAATAAGGAGATGATTGTGGACTACATTAACCAGCCAATGAAATCCTTTGTCATTCTTTCAAGTGAATGAGAGGCATTGTTTGTCGCCACATCACAGATGAAGAGGGCAAAGTCTCCATATAGGATCCTTTAACTTCATTGTGATTTCTCTGTACATTTTACCATTTCCGTGTGTGGAAGTATCATATAACAGGACAACTGTTCATCCTCAGGAACTGAAAACCATCTCATAGTCGGTTCTCTCACATACAGCACATAAATAATACTTGAAGGCCATTACCTGGAATCCTGGAGGTCTCTTCTAGATCTGAAGACTTAGAACTGGCAGCAGAGCAAGCAATGAGACTGTCAAAAAGTCTGTAATTTCTGAGCTTTATGCAAATTGGAGAACCATGTGTTCTACCATAAGTATTTCAAAATTGAACTGTTGCTGATGCAGCACTTTTTAGGAATCAGTGCATCCATTACATTGCTATACTTGCTGTATTTCAAATGCAGTTTGGATGCTTTCGTTATAGTTAGATTTTGTTTGGGTTAACAAAATGCATTCAATTTACATCATATTTTAAAACTTAGGTATTTTAAAAATCCTAGAAGACAATCACATTAACTTAAAAACTTTTTTGTTAATTGAATATATATAGAAAATACCATAATACTAAAAGCAAAACAAGAAACCAGAAAATATCAAAAACTAATTTGAAATATCAAAAACAACTATGATATAGTATATGATAAATATAAGTCATTGGTGGTTGTAGTAGTACCGGTAGTAGTTTCCTTGGCGAAAGCACTTCTGCCACAGTCCTACTGTTGATCCTACAACAGTGAAGTGTGCTTTCTCTTCTTTACCAGGGATGGGATCTTGGATAAGAGCAGGCGGCTGTTGGTGTATCAGTAATCAGCTGGCTTTATCTGGACTTGTCACGCACTCAAACCGCTAATCAGAACAGGATGTGCTGGGAAAGCAAGATAAAGCACTTCATAGGGAAGGGTATATCCTACTCACTTTCCTTCTATTTTAATTTCCCAATTGAGTGGCTGCGCTCAGATATGTGTGTAATAAAGTTAGAATGGTTATTTTTTACTGGTCACTATTTCCCTAGGGTAGTAGGGAGCCACTTGTTTTTATACAAAATTAAATCAGCCAGTTTTGTTTTACAGTCTCAGATTTTTTTACTTTTTTTTTTTTTTACAGCATTTATAAAGCATTTACTATCATACAAGACTGAGTAATGATATTTTGATTTACACATTTATTTACACATTCATATATGATATATATATGCACTACATTTAATCACAAAACTGTAAACTGTATGCAGTTTAGAATTTCAAATGACAGAGCTTAAATGAAGTAGAAAAATATAATATTTCATGTTGGCATCACATGGCCTGGGAACTAAATATTAGCAGTTCAGTAATTAACTAACATATTAATGTTTTGCACAAAAATATGTAGTAGACATAACACAGTTCACCAGCCTATTAACATCAAATGTTATTACAGTACAAAAAGATATTACCGCAAATCAAACATCGCTATTACAATTCAAAATTACATTGCAGCACTGCAGTTAGAAGCGAGAAAATTTTTGTCACAACACACATACAGTTTAGTTAACAAACCCTGAAATTCCCCTTCTGGATTCCCCTAACTAGAAGGGACCCAAGGGATACAAAATGTAGAGGAAGGAGGAGGCTGTGGTGAACACAATGGAAGTGGACTGCGTTAAACTCACCTATGTTTATTTGGTAATTATAGATTAATGGTAAGAAGTCAGTAATAACAAGGCATCGACTTCAACAATGCTGTAATGCACAGGGATTAAGAGGAACAATAAGGTGCTGTAAAAGTATACTGTACAAATTTATCATTTTATGAACATTATATAGTGACGTCTACAATGCAGCACAGGGCTAGTTTGAGCTAAAGGACCCTATACGCAACATCTAAACAAGGAAAAAGTACTTTAAGCTCAATGCAGTCATGTAAAATATTAACAGAACATTGTTAAAGTCAACATAAATAGATAAAAGCAATTGTATGTCTGCATGCTATATACAGACTAGGAGAACTAGAATTAGTAACATACAAATCTCTCGACTAAATAATGCTATGCATGTAAATGTCTCAAAACTCTCAGAAATCAAACATGGAAGCTTTCATTTGAATGAATAAAGCAAGCCACCATGTAATGTCCTGTTATGTAGCTTTTGCTTTGCTGCTCTTGCAGAATATACCATAAATCAGTGCATTGTGCAGTTACAGTAATGCATGAGTGTGTTTTTATTCCTGTAGCTCGTTCTGAGCAGGAAAATGTTTTGCCTGAGTATATGACGTCTTTAAATATATTTATATTTATATTTCACACATGCAGATGTGAGATATTCTTCAGTGTTTGCTTTCTTATCCAACCTTCATTTGCCAGAGTATTTAAGTTGTGTGCTTTGATTTCACTTCAAACTTGAGGTCTTTGTCTCTGTTCTGTAGGAGTCTGAGACATTTCTACCAAGCTGTCCAGGAGTTCTGCACTGTCACGGAGTGTGACAGACACTTTAAAGGCTTTGGGTTTAATTGTGAGCCCATACTCATAGTCCATGCTGGGGATACTTTCTGCTGTAAAGCTACACTGATGTAGCAGCAATGAAGTGAAGAGGAAGAGCTGTATCTTGGACAGGTCTTCTCCAATGCATCTGCGCTTCCCCGCAGAGAAGATCAGCACGTTGGTGGTTAAGTCTTTGTTGAGGGCTCCATCCTCTTCCAGGAATCGCTGTGGGTTGAATACCTCAGGTTGATCCCATTTGGTCGGGTCATGGTTCAAAGACCATTGGTTGATGAAAATGATGGTATCTTTGGGGATGCCATAACCATTGATGGACGTATCCGTGGTTGTGCTGTGGGGGATCGTTACGGGGATGAACGAGGTGAATCGCATGACTTCGTAGATGAAGGCTGTGAAGTATGGAAGATGAGGCTGGTCTGCAATGGTTGGAAGGCGACTGCGATCCACCACTCTGTCTACATCCTCCTGAAGACGTTTCTGGACTTCTGGATACCTGTAATATAAGTGAAGACCTCTTTCAGCATTTTCAACTTTCTACTGCTTGAGTTCACCCAGTCACCAAGAATTTATTATGGATATTGAATGTCGAAATTGAAAACACTTCTATTGCGAAGCAAAATAGCTGTTTCATCGAGGATTTAAATGATGTTTTATTAACAAAGTTCGGGAGGAGCACGTTCAGATAATTAACACGAGTGGAGAGCACTCAGCAATCAACAATAAGAGGTGTATATATATATATATATATATATATATATATTCAGCAGTCTCACCTCAATTCATTGACAGTTTAGCAGCATCCCTCCACCACCCCTTATCCACACTTCTAGTCCTAACCATTTAAATACGGGGGGAGTACTCTGGGTTCGGGCCGAAGTCCGAGCTCCGAGCCCTCCCCCCGGACAGCACGCCAAATACGCATTAAACTTTACACCCTCTAATTGTATGTAAGTGTGAACTTGTGAAATGTAATTTGTGTCCCATATCTGTTTATAAAATATGCCTAAAGTCTCATCTGTACTAGAATCCTGCATGAAGCAGTCATTGTGCTGAGTTTCACAGAGTGGCCTACATGTTTAAAAGTGTTAGTGGGTCAGATTTCATGTTGTGTTTCTGTAACCTGCCCTCATTATTTGCTGCCAGTACCTGCACGGAAGAGTTACATAACACACAAAAGCTGTTGGGTGTTATTGAGATCCGCCTGTCTCTTGTGGACTCTTGTAAATCTGTAAGTTGTCATACTGCAAAGCTAGAGTTCGCCCAATAATAAAAATGTTGTCGTCACTTAATGAAGTTTTATTAACTAAGTTCGGGAAGAGCACGTTCAGATAATTAACACGAGTGGATAGCACTCAGCAATCAATGATAAGAGGGTATATATAGACTCAGCAGTCTTACCTCGATCCATTGACAGTTTGCAGCATCCCCCCACCACCCCTTCTCCACACTTCTAGTTCTAAACACTTACATGCAGAGGGAGTACTCTGGGTTCGGGCTGAATTCCGAGCTCGGAGCATTAAATCTTACTCCCTCAAAATTATATGTAAGTGTGAACTCGTGAACAAACCTTCATGTTGTTCTGAACCTGTATGAGTTTCTTTCTTCTGTTGAACACAAAAGAAGATATTTTAAAGAATGTTGGTAACCAAAGAGTTAATGGTAGCCATTGACTTCCATAGTAGGAAAACAATTATAATATGGAAGTCAATGGCTACTTTCGTCAGCTGTCTGGTTACCAACATTCTTCAAAATATCTTCATTTGTTTTCAACAGAAGAAAGAAACTAATACAGGTTTGGAACAACATGAGGGTGAGTAAATGATTACAAATTTATACATTTTGGTGAACTATCCTTTTAAAGCTAAATAAATAAATAACAATGCTGTTATAATGTACTAATGTTAGTTTCAAACGGTTTTTTTTTTCCCTCTTTTTTTCTTTTTTTTTTTTCTGGGCAACATAAGGAGATTCATAGCAGCGGCTCTTTTTCATGCAATGAATGTGATTGTTGATTGATAGTGTCAAGCAGAGTATATTGAATAAATCATGTTGCTTTTTTCCTTTTTGGAGCTCCACAGTATAAATCATTGTCCACTGAGCAGACTGAACGTCCAGCAATATTTCTTCTTTTGTATTCCCACAAAAGCAGTTTTATGTGATGTAAAAAATAATGTATTTAAAGCATTTACCTGACTAGTAACAGAATGATCCACTGTAGAGCTGTAGATAGAGTGTCTTGAGCGGCTCCAAAAATATCTGTCATGGTCGATGGCACGAACTCCTCATCCAGAAAGACCCTCGGCCCCCCTGACATCCCTTTATCCAGAGCTACGATGAACGCGTCAGTCATGTCACGGACAAAGCTCAATGAAATAGTCTTGCGGTGCTCCACCACTTTGGAATGAATAAACTCGTAAAACTCCACGTTGAGTGCTTTAAATTGGTCAAAGAGAGTTTTGATTGGGTTTGGGAAGTACTGCAGCCAGGGCATCACATCCACGATGCTTCCAGCTCCGACTGTCTTGGTAAACTGATCATTTCTGCCCACCACCTGCTGGAACTCCGCATCATCAAATGAGTACCGGTTCCCGAAGCACACGGCGCTCATGGTGTTCGCCACAGACACCACCAAATACCGATGCGGTTCGAAGAATTGCTGCTCGCGTGTTTTAGTCAGAAACAAACGGATGAGCTCTCCGATCTCGCACACTATGTGCTTCTCAAAAGTTTGTTTGGTGTGGATGTTGATTGTGGAGAAATTTCTCACGGTGCTTTGGGCGATCTTTCGATGCAGTTTCCACCATTGGCTGTAGTTACCGAACGCCAAACTTTTCCCATTGGACACGAACCGGAACGAAGCGAAGTCGGGTCTGCCGGCAAAATCGACAGCTTTTTTTATAAGCGCCACTTTAATCGCGTCTCCGTTCAGAACCACCACGTCTCGGCTGCCAAGTTTGATCTGAAACACGTCGCCGTATTTCTGGGCCATTCGGGTGAAGAAAACGTGAGGACAGTTACCGAGCTGAGCGGCGTTACCGATGACCGGCCATGGGAACGGACCCGGTAACTGACACCGACCGGGTCGCCGCCAGACCATGAGCGTTAAACACACCAGCAGAGATAGTAAAGCACTCCGCGACGAAAGCTGGATGAAATCATCCACAGCCGCTAGGAAATCCATTTTTGATATATTTGCAAGCCTCGAAATCAATGCAGAATCACTATGAAGTGGTCAAACACAATTTACCTGTTGAGCATCAATCACTGTTAAAGTTTCCAGCGCTTGCGGCGTGTCTGAGTGATTCATATGAAATTATAGAGTGGGGATAAAGTTAGTAGCCTAGTGTTGTGATGGTTGGTCTAAAATGAAATGAGTTTATCCACGAATTGATCCACGACTAAATCACATCACTGAGAGTCTCCTCCTTTACACACACACACACACATACACATGCACGCTCGCACTCTCTCTCTCTCTCTCTCTTTCTCTCTCTCTCTCTCTGAATGCGTGACTTCAACTGCTATGCATTTTGAACTCTATCTATCTATCTATCTATCTATCTATCTATCTATCTATCTATCTATCTCGCGTAAAAAAAAAAAAGTCATCATGCTGTTAAAAAAAAAAAAAAAAAGTAACAAAACCTGGTAATCGTAATTTTAATTCACCAAAGAATTTCTCAAATTAGGGAATATTGCAAAGAAAAAAACGTGAGTCTAGCCTATATAATGGGCTAAATTTGAGGTGAAACTGTTTAACAAGGCAAACCATGTAGCCTTCCAGGGTAAAATAAATGATATGTTATCGTTTAAATCTAGTTATCCACTGAAATGGGTTAATATTTTTGCTTAATTCAAAGCTGTTACGTTTTGAACATTGTAATGAGGATGCTTTAGTTTTCTCGTGTTTGCAACTTCAGTACCGTGCAAGTCAGAACAGATCGTATAAAGAATGATGATGTGTGCTGAAACTGTGCTTCAAAACTAATGTTTGACAGGACAATATACAGTAGTGTACTTCCTTCATTACTGTGGAAAATACAATAGAAAAGATAACAAGTGATGGAAAATGATGCAATGCTGGAGATTTTTGATAGCATTTTCCTCTTTCTCTGTTTCCACCTGTTGCCACTAGGAGGACCACATTCCCAACCAGCGCCAAATTATATGACACTTAAATTAAGTAATGAAGGGAAAATAAAGACCTGATTTTATTTGTTTGTAATTCTACAACTTTTGTCGTCCGTATTTTGTATTTAAAGTCTTACTTGGGATGCAACATTATAGGCCTACTTCAACAAATGTAAGGCTATACCTGTAACTTTATATCTTATTATAAATTGAATTAATTAATATTTACAATAAAAAAAAAATCGAAATATGTTAAAAAAAGGGAAAAAAAACATTTTTTTTTATTTTTCTTTAGGTCAAATAAATCACATACGTATTTTTCTTACAGGAGGACAAACTCCATTCCACAATGTTTGTTATGAAAATATGATGATCACGATCCACTCTGTTTTCACAAAGCAGATGCACAATTTCAAAGTGTGCTTAAACAGCTCGATTAATGTGTTCCGAGTGAATCATCTTTCAAAATCGAATCATAATTGTTGTTTTTTTTTTTTGTTGTTGTTTTTTTTAAACGTAGGCTATATAAAAATAAATATGCCTATTATTACAAAATATTATTATAATTATTATATACATTTTAACATTATTATAAAACAGACACATTTCATATAAAGAAATGTTCATTAAAACGAAATACTTATCTAAAAGTAAGCCGAATTAGTCCAGCGGCATCTCGAGAGTTCAGTACCACGGACAGCGCGCGTGTGGCGCGCACTGATCACGCAATGACACGTCAAATCACTTAACAGGTTTTAAAGAACCCTAGAAGAACACTGACTCTTTACAGCAATCAGGACTTGACAACTTCAAATGGGCTATTATAAATAATAAAATACGATAAAATAGTAGGCCTATAGGCCTACATGTGCATCAAAAAGTGGCTATAGGCTATGTGCACAACACACCTTATTACATTCCATTATTTTCCACATTTTGAAATGCTGTATATTGATACGCAAATATTGTAAGGCTGAATTATTATTCTATTTTGTTTTTATTTTGTATTATTCGAATTTTTTTATATATCTGTCAATGCGGCAGTGACATCGCTGACGTCTTGTACTTGGTTATTTTTATTTGACGTTTTAACAGATAATGATGTATGCCAGTGTTATGTCTTTAATTCTTCATTTTATAACATTAAAAAAACAAACAAACAATCGAAACCCATCCCTGACTGAAAGTAGCCTATCCATTATCCTTTTTATGTGTCAGAGCGGAGGCTTTCGGGACCGCGCGTAAACGTCACATATTTTTTATTTTCCCGGAGAAAACGACCCGAGTCCTTCACGATCAGTCAACCGGCTTTCATAGAAAAACCTAAGAAGTCGCGGAAGGTTATTTTTTAAGTTTCGTTAGAAGCTGTTCACACATTTGGCAATAAAAAAGCGATTAAGACATGAACATTCTTACATATAGGCTCTTTCCGATCTGTTAACATAACATAATGCACTGTAGCCTAAATTAGCATCGATATCAACAATGTTATTAACTATAAGAAAGGTTAACAAATGCTGTAAGAATTGCTCATGACACGGACACGGACACACACACGTCAAGTCAAGTCACCTTTATTTATATGGAGCTTTTTACAAGATTGTATCACAGCAGCTTCACAGTGAAAACATGAAAATAATACAACAAAGTTTGTTTCTAGAAGAAAATTGCATCATCGTCCATCTTAAGTAAGGCAGATCAATAATATTGTTGAATATTAAATGGCCCCAACTAAGCAAGCCAAAAGCCAAGGCAACAGTGGCAAGGAACCAAAACTCCCATCAGGTGACAGAATGGAGAAAAAAAACCTTGGGAGAACCCAGGCTCAGTCAGGGGCCAGTTCTCCTCTGACCAACGAATGAACAGTGTATGGTTATGATCTTTGTATGATTATGATTATGACACACACACACACACAATTGATTAATTCATCAAAATCATCATTCATTTAATTCATATTCATTCAAAATATACTTTTAACCTTTTTTTCTTTTATTACAAATAAATCTGGGGAACTATATTTTTGCTAAACATACACTTACAGTTTTTGATCGCTGTGATGTATCATAGGCTATCTGTTTGGAACAACCTAATTTCAGGTAGAGATTCATTTTTATTTTATCCATTAGATTCATTGCTTCTGTTTCGTTTAGTTATAGTCAGTTTACCTTTTTGAGGAAAATTGGAAAATTTTGACTTATGGTCCCCCTCCGAACAAACTCTGGACCCCCAGGCCTTTTTACTGTATCAAAGATACAATTGGGCAGGCCATGCTGAGACAGGCCTTGACAGACACAAGCAACACTTTGCTGCGGTCCAGGTGTTTCCAGGTAATTGTAAAGCTGTTTGTTGTCATTTTTATGTGCATGTTTTATATAGAGCTGGTGTCAGTTTGACAGACTGCATCCTGTGGAACTCTAAACATACAGGTTCTATATTTATCCTTAAAGGATTCTGTCAAGCGCTTCAGCTCTTACAAAGAGCTTGTAAAAATATATCACTAGAAAAGATTACATAAACAAACCATTAAACTTGAATGTATTATGCAATCATTTAAGACATTTCTCCTCATATTCAACCTTATTGGCATACAGGTTCTTTAAAACTCAGTCAAGAACCCTAGGGTTCTCTATAGACCCTTTAATAATAATAATAATAATAACAATAATAACAATAATAAATTATTTAAAATAATTAACAAGATGGCCAAAATATAATGATTTAAAACTAGTAAGATTAAAAAATCTTAGATGATCTAATAACTTGAAAAAATGATAGAGCATGCATCAATTATGATAAAAATATTTGTTAACACTTTACAATAATGTTTTGTTTGTAAATCTCAACATTTTCTAATCCATTTTTAAAGGGGCTATATGTATGTAGAATTCAGAAACCATTGTTATTAGTGACACCAGTGGCCGTTAAGTGAACTGCAGCCAGCAACTTACCTTTTGCTTAAAAGGTAAAAAGAAGTTGGAAATACCTTTGCAGGGATATACTGTTGACGAACATCCCGACATCATCCACGCTGCCAAGAGCGACGTTTAAGTAAATAAAATCCTTCTCAAAAACAAAATAAACACACAACAAAAATGACAGCGGTGAGAAAGCAGCAGTTAAGAAAGCATCTGGTCATAGCTATGTGGATATGTTTGCACAAGCTCTGCAATTCACCAGCAACATGTCTTGTCTGTGGACTCGGAGGTAATTGAAATTGCACGTAGCCTATGTTTGAATTTTACGAGGTGGCTAATTCTTACGAATTCGTACAATTTTTGCTAAATCGTACATATTTTACGAGTTGCCCAATTCGTATGAATTATTATGAATGACCTACACCTGACCCCGCCCCTAAACCTACCCATCACGTGGGTTTAGACAAATCATACAAATTCCTACGAATAAAGCCGAAGTAGTAGTTCGGGAGCTGCGTGGAGTTCCGATCAAATGCAGATCCGACGAAAATTTCAGATCCGAATTTGAGCTTTGGGTGCGTTGAAATATCTGTGATGTATTCTAATCAAAACTATGAGTGCAAAGCTAGAATTACCAATATTTTAACACTATTTCTGTAAAATGGTGGTTATTAATAATTATGGCAGAAATAACTATTTTATAATTATAAAATCAATGTTTATGTTGATTAG
The DNA here is from genome assembly GCF_951802725.1 of Rutilus rutilus. Taxonomy (NCBI): domain Eukaryota; kingdom Metazoa; phylum Chordata; class Actinopteri; order Cypriniformes; family Leuciscidae; genus Rutilus; species Rutilus rutilus. The sequence continues at coordinate 24,419,429 of NC_140225.1, read as the reverse complement.
CTCTATAAAATCTACTATGTTTTTTTTTTTTTTTTTTAGATGTATTGAGGGTCATTTGTTTTTATGTGGATAGATTCATGCATGCATTCATTAAAATAATTCATTTTACCATGGTAAATAAGCCGGGGGGTAATCCCGTTTCACGACCAAAGTTAAAAGTTCCGAGCGACTGCCACTAGGGGGCGAAATGCCACAATCGTATGTGAATTTGGTCTTTCCCTCCTTTTACTCACTCATACGAATTTGGTCGTGAGATAGCGTTAATATAGCCTATTTAAGACTTTAGACTATGCAGATCTGGCTATGTGAGAATATAGTTTTAATTAGGCTGTTCCCTTTTCTTTATAGGCTATGACACATTGGTAAAGTAGGCCTACAGTACCGTATAGCTCTTTCGGTATTATTCTGAACATTGCACAATCATTCGTTTCATGTGTCATTGAACTGAAGAGAGACTTTCGGGAGCGCTCGTAAAAGTCACATCTTTTTGATTTTCCCGGCAAAAAACGACCCGAGTCCTTTACATAAAAGTCAGCCGCAGGCTTTCATAGATAGAAAACCTAGGAAGTCTGGGAAGGTCTCGTTTTTAAAGTTTCGTTCAGCTGTTCACACAATGGCAATAAAAAAATTAGCTTAATAGGCTACATGAAAAATCTTTAATATAGCCCCTTTCAGATCTGTTAATATTAGTTAATGCACTGTGAATTAACATATCAACAATTTTTTAACTAAAAGAAAACGCGCAACAATATTGATCATTGTTAGTTAATGCATCTAATAAAACAAACAAGGACTTTTTTTAAAGTTACTTTCATTTAAGGCATTTAAGCATGACAGTGTCGTGTCATTGAAGTCACTCAAAGTGAAATGTTTGAGTGAAGTAATGATGACCTAATCCCTTGAACAAACAGGAAAAACCTGACATCTCCTTTCTGATTGGACAAGAATAGTATGATATATGGAAAATGTATATAAATAACTGATGAGCAGTGTTACTAGGGCAGGCCAGTGACTAATATGAAGTAACAAATCAGGAAAATGTACAATATTTACATAATAATTGCAATGACTGCCGAAGTTGTCTCACGACTATGAGCACATTGATAAAAAAGTGCGTGCTTGAGACTGGCTTATCTTCTTTGCTCAGTCAGAACAGTCAACTTCTGGAGGAAACAGACTAACAGGAGAAATCGCCATGGGGCGTTGAGTTGAGTGCTGCAGTCACGCACAGGCACTTTATCATGAGAGGTGATATCAGACACAACTGGAGCTGCCCGTTTAAAGCTTACAACTGTTTTTTCTGTGTTGCTATGGCTTAGCTGATTAAGTAGATCCTAAAGACTGGATTGCCTGAGTTATTTACAGGGTAAATGAACAGGAAGGGCCTGAGAATGCTAACATGCCATATTCTGTTTTGTATTTTTTTGTACATTTTTCAAATAATTTTGGTGGATAAAATTTGAGTGGAAATTTGTGCCTTTGAGAATTTATTTTTTTAACAGTGTCAATATAAAATGATAACCGGTAATACGCTAAGATTAATCATTAAGAACAAAACAAATATTAAAATACTAATTCATTATTTTTACCTATACAAGCGAAAAGGTTTTTTCCTGTCACTGTCTGTGTAACTGTAAACAGTGTGAAATGTGATATTGTAATTGTGTTGTTGAATAGTAGGCCATAGGAGTTCATTTAGCAAATAATATTTTACTTCCTCCCTTATAACAATATACTTGCACCAGGAGAAAATGACAATTGGTGATCTTTTTTTTTTCTTTTTTCACATAGCTGATTTTAGAGCCAGAGACCATATGTGAAAATAATTAATACATCCTTAATTTTCATTGCATAGCATTGTGATATTTCATATATTTTCATCAATATTTCATAATGTCCATTTTGGCTTAATTGACTGATGATTTGAGAAAAAAATCCAAAGATCTTCAAGCTATGAAATCTGCTTTGCTTTCATTTGATTATTATCCTAAAAATAATGCAGAATCTTAAAGGTGCAGTAAGCGATTTTTGAGAAACACTGTTGATTTTTGAAATATACCTAAACAAACACATCCTTCCTTTCATTGCTCCGCCCCCAAATTGTACAAACATGCAATGCAAGAGTGGATGTCTATTTATCATAGCTGATATAATGCTTTGCAAAAAATAAAGCAAAGATGACAAATAAATGACAGTGAGTACATTAAATAGACATACAGTACACCAGAGTATATACAAGCAAGAGAACTCAAAACAACAACACCAATGTTACTCATGTATGGAAAGTGGACTGGAAAGCTTTTCTAATATTAACGCGGGTCCTAAAGCTCTTGCCTGATCATAACCCTTTTTTTCAGTGGTATTCCTCTGATATTTTCTCATTTGTAATGTCTCTCAGCCATCTCTCTTTCTACAGTCTTTCTTCAAATCTCCCTCTCTCCTCCCCCATCATGAGTGTATACGCCCTAGGGGCGTACGACATTGACAAAAAATGATATCTCAATATTTTCTGGGATTTCATTGATAACAATAATTTGACGATATTGTATATTATAAAATACGATATTATGGCGATATTATGTGTTTTTTATGTTGGTACCTTGGTAGGTTTAGGACTGCTGTGGACAGCTGACTCCTAAAGTTTTTGATATTCTTTATATTCTGTGTGGTGGTCAATCAGTCGCAACAGTGACAGAAATTATAATTTCCAATAAGTTTAAATCGTTTTTTTTACCTTTATGGGCATTTTACCTTTATAAAGCCATTTTAACCTAAATAAATGTATGCATCATATATCAATAAATCGAATTAGAATAATAAATCTGTATACAATGCTATAATGTTACAATCATCTGAAATCAGTATCAACAAAATTCATTTTTGCAACGCAGAGGAAACACAGAAGCTGCATTTGAAGTGAGATTTAAATGTATTTATACAGACTGTTTAATGCAGCTCAGAGGGGACATAAGTGCATTTAACCGGCAGTTACAAATGCATAAATGTCTTGATGTTTTAAACATCAAATGTTTTTTTTTTTTTTTTTTATAACCGCCAGTAGGTGGCAGCAAGTCACTGTTAATGAGTGAGTCTACAGCTGTCTCATCCCGAAAGCTGCGTCCTCCGGAGGTTGCATTTGTCGGGCTGCATACGTCATTGAGGCTGCTTCGTTTCAGTATACTGACCACTACATTCCATAGTCATTTAGAGATTACAATTTATGCTTCACTAGGAATAACGGTCAATTTTATAATGGTTACGACATCATTTATTACGTATGTGGTCGACAAATGCGACCTCCGGAGGACACAGCCTTCGAAATGAGACACACATTGAGTTTCAACCGATTCATTAAAATGGCCGATTCATTCAGGAACAAAGCATTTGACTGTCTAAATGAGTGAGTCATTGAATTATTCATTCAACCGATTCATTCACGAAACATCCCAGACAGCAACATATAGCGTCTGCCCAGATCCGGGCCACATCTGGTACATGTGGATTCAACGTGTGCCAGATGTGGGCCGGATCTGGGCCGACACTATGTTGCTGTCTGGGATGTTTCGTGAATGAATCGGTTGAATGAATAGTTTGTTTAGAACTATTTTTGTCTGCATAATAGAGCAAAAACAGGCAATTTTGTTTCTTAATATTAGTCACTTAATATCAACTGCTTGTTTATTGAACTGTTGTATGAAATCAATATGACATTTGTAATCATGCTGATATTTGGAGGAAGAAAACGGCACTCTTCGTGTGATATTGATTAACAGTATTAAATTATATAAATATAAAAGACATCCAGAGGTATTTTTGGCCCCTTATCTTGAATATTGTGGGCATTCTAAATGCATTTTAATAGACTAAATCATGCAGTGAAAGCGTGCACTCTCTAGGTGTGTCTTTGTAAAGTGAGGGACAATGCTGATACTGTTCAACATCAGTCGGCGCGTTTGTCGACCCTAGAGGGTTAAGCAGTAATGTACATAAAGTATTGAATGAAAATGTCTCAGCTGTGGTAAAGTATGCAAACAACAGCAAGCGTCACTATTGGAAGCAGAAAGTGTCCGACTTCACGTCTCCGTTTTCAGCTCCTCTCGCCGATCGGTTACATCCAGCCGATGTCGAACACACCTGATATATATCGCACACCTCTAATACAACACCCTACTGCTGATCGGCTACGACCCTATCCACTTACTCCACTTATCGCCTTCTGCACCTTTAAATGTTTTTAAACTACTTGTTTGTTTGGTTGAAATCCATTTCAAATTATAACGGAAAGAAAATATTCCGATTTGAGAGTGTTCTTTTGGGGCCCCACTGTGTGTGACCGTAACTTTTTATAATAATATTTGCTGAATTTACGCATTCTGCATCCTGTGATACAGTTGTGTTGCCAGACCGTCTGATTTCCCCTCTTTGTTTGAACTCACACTCATACAGACACATCTGCAAACGCATGCAAGCAGGATATTTGTATTTATCAGCTTCACTCTGTGTGATGGTGTCAGAGAGTTTAATCCAGAGCATCACCCTGCCGCTGTGTTACGGCCCTGTTTCCCACATTACAGCACAATGACCCTCGTGACGCCACGCTCTCTTCAACCTTTAGTTTCCCAGGAAAATGATAAAACCCTTTCTTTCCTCCCCCTACAAAAGCTCAAAAACATACTAAAACGATTGAAAAGGCAAACAATGCTAATGAGTCTACGAAGTATCCTAACGAACCCACAAATTAACAACCAATTGAGGTACAGCTTCCATCAGGCTGCGCGGCTTTTTTTGTCTAGCCAACTGTTGCGGAGGCCCTTGCCAAAGCGAGTCACTAGTCCGTGAAGGCGTCTCCCTCTTCCTGACACTAGGAGGGCATTTTTACCCCAGAATTTTGAACTGTCACCCATGTCAGATTTACATTCTTTTTGTTTCTTTTCTCTCCTTTCTCTTTTTGTGGAGGAAACGTTTGCAGCCGACATCTAAAAATGGGCAGGAAGCGACATGGTGGTACGTGATCAGCCGCATGACTGCACTTTAATGTCAGCCCACACTATTTTCAGTGGGCGTGATTGCCCAATGCTGTTTTTTTATTTGACAACACATATACAGTAAGCAATGAATGCTTTGAAAAATCGTTACAGTAAATTGTGAGCATAAAATAATCCAGACTTGCGGCGACTTTAGGTTATTGCTAATTGATAAGTGAATATGTACTTTTTGAGTAAGCGTATTGCATAGACAATATCTTTTATGTTAAACAGTGATTTAGTGGGTCTGAATCTATACTACAAAAACAACACTTATCATGTGAATCTGGTGAGTCTGTGATGTTGAGGTTGACTAATATTTTCCAGTACTTTATATACAGGGCTGTAACCACTATAGAATTATTTATAGTACTTAGATTAGTGGTTAATCTTTATTGAGTTTTCAATTGTAGATTACTAAAATATTAACTTTTGTCTCCCTCAATATTGATTATTTGATGGTAGTCTTGTGTACATGTAAAAATTGTTTTAAATTTTTCATAATAGTTTTGAAAAGTATTTTTATTGTTCTGTTTATATGTTGTCTACATAAGTTCCCCAAACCAAATATGAGAACTAGAGCCTTGTGACTGTGTTGGTGTCTGTATAAAAATAATTCAGCATGAGACTGAGTTTTTTATTTTATTTATTATTATTATTATTATTTTTATTTTTTATTTTTTTTATTGGGAATCTACAGCCCAAAGTACTATGTTCCCAGCATCCACTGTGGCATGAATACATTAACCAGTTGATTTTTTTTATTTTATTATTATTATTTGCAGGTTTATTTTTCTGTTGTTGCAGGTTTGTTTAGTGTTTAATTTAATTTAAATTTTTTTTTTTTTTTGTGCTCCAAACCTATGACTTTCTTTCCATGGAACACAACAGATATTTGCAGAATGTTGCAGAGACAGGCTACCTAAGGGTACATTTACATGTCAACAATGTACTAAAGAGGGAAATTTTTTTCTTTTTACACTGTCCAAAATTTTCCAAATGATCTCCGTTCACACGGATCCGCGAACACGATTAAAAACACTGTATTATGCTGCCAGGCCAGTAGTTGGCTATGTCGCTTTGGAACACTACACACCTATAGACAGAACATGTAATACGCACAAATTCACGTTTTTATGGTTTACATGGAGATGATAATGGAATCGTTTTCACAAACTGCACTTTGCAACCCGTTTTCAATTTCAGGCCCCCAAAACGCTGTTGTCGTGTAAATACAGCCAAAACGCATAAAAAGTTTTCCGTTATCGTGTAAACGGCCCCTCAATCTCAATTAACTTTCTTTGCATCTTTTTCCATACAGTGTACATTACTACTCATTTTGTGTTTAGTTGTCATTTTGTTCTACGGAAATTTTGGAACGACATGAGGGTAAATAATGTTTGGGTGCAAAATCCCATTAATGCTGTTGCCTAACAAACAGTTCCTTACACCTGTTTTGCCATTCATATCAAGCTGTGTTGAGTTGCCAAATGCTAATCCTATTGTGATCCAGCCTGAACAAACTGAGTTTTCACGTGTCAGTGGACTTCAACTCTTTACCTCCTCTATTTTATCCAGCCCCCTTGGAAGAGATCAAAGGTCACCCAGTGCTCAAAGAGATGTTCTGTCTCCCCACTGCAAGCCATGACGGCAGTGTTTTCATTAGCAGTTAATGATGACAGACGGTCATGCATGAGTGACACCAGCCTTCAGAGTCACGCAAGGCCTCTAAGATGGAAGACACACCATGAAAGTGTTTTTTTTATTTTTGTCACGAAGAGCTTCTAAAAACATAATCCTAGGAAATCCAGTCACCATGAAATGAGGAAGTGACCAAATGTATCCTCCACATATTCTTGGAATACTTTTTTTTATTAAAATTTTTTGGATAGTTGCCATACAAAGTTTTTACAGTACTATTTTTTTTTTTTTTTTTTAGTTTATTAATATTAATTGAAAAATCACAGATCAGACAGCCCATGGTACTATGCTGGCACTTATTCCTACCATGCATTGTGACAATAATAAATTAAGCGATGCATTTTTTACAAATTATTTGCAGGTTTATTTTTCTTTTGTAGCTGTTTTATGTTGTCATTTATAGTTTGGTTATAATCAGTTTATTTTATTTTATTAATTATGTTTTAATACTTATTTATTTAATTATTATTTTATGTTCCATGTTTTAGTTTTTAATTTAATTTAATAATTTAATTTAATAATTTAATTTAATCATTTTATTTTATTTTATTTTATTTTATTTTATTTTATTTTATTTTATTTTATTTTATTTTATTTTATTTTATTTTATTTTATTTTATTTTATTTTAATTTTTCAGTGTGTTCCAAACCTATGACTTTCTTTCCATGGAAAACAAAAGATGTGATTACTGAATGATTATTGAATTTAATTTAATTTTATTTTATTTTATTGAAGTATATATATATATATATATATATATATATATAACACGTACATACACAAGCTGTTCCTCGGAAAATACTTCAACGGCTCAATCTTCTAAAAGTACCAGGGCATTACGTAGACAAGACTGTCCGTCGCGTGCAGAGAGGGCAGAGATGTCACTATTCAACATTGTTATTATTTCTGCACTGGCATGAATTCTGTTTTTCTAGCGTTTCTTCTCTCGTTATTTCTGTCTAGCTTTTGTTTCAAGGAACTTGCGTGACATTGTACAGAGTGGGGAGGAGGAAGAAAAATCCCCTCTTGGCAAGACACGGCTACATGCTGAATTTTCCCTGCAGCTAGTAATATCTGAGGCTCTGCCTGCCCTCACAGTATTGTTTCAGGGAGGAATTTGTATCATTTCCTCTGGACTTTTTTGTTGTAATTAATACATCACTCTTTTTTTCATCAGAATAAGTGGTAAGATATAGAGGTTTCATCACCTTTGTTACGCATACTAAGAATTACACAGACCTTTGTGTGTAAAACAGTTGCTAAACGTTGTTGTTGACGCTCTTGTCTGTTTTATTGTGTTTGTATTTCCAGGTTTACGGTACAGTCGTGCGCGTGGTACCCCTCCAACAGCCCGTAAGAACAATGCAAGGTGAGTGCTGAAATCGCACGTACACATGCTACAACCAGTTGGCACGAGTCCACGCCATCCCAAACAAACAAGCCACTTCCTCTCCACCCATACAATCTGGCTCCAAGATAAAGAATGTACAGTTTTACAGGAGGACATCAGAATAGACAAAACCATGTACAGGTACCAACAAATTGTTGATATTTCCAGATTCAGCTTAACCATCACAGGAATAAATAACATTTTAAAATACATTCAAATAGTAAAATATTACATTTTAAACTGTAATAATATTTAACAATATTACTCTTTTTACTGTACTTTTGATCAAATAAATGCAGCCCTGGTGAGCATAAGAGACTTTTGGAAGCATTTTACTTTTGGCAGCATAAATATTTGTATAAGTTTTATACGTTTTTGGAGACTTGATCTGATGGCGCACATCATGGCAGAATCATTTTTTTACTAATTGCATTAAATAAGTAGGCTTAGTTATTTTATTTTACATTATTTTATTTATCCATGATATATTTTTTGAAGGATATTGGTTTACTTATGGCCATTTCGAGCACTTCAGGTTAACTGAGACGAGTATTTGTAGACATTTAAGAGGAGGTGTTTAGTTTTATTCGGTCTTCACAAATCAACTGTTTCTTGTTTTTCACTGGCATGTCTCTTAGGCGCTGAGGACTAGTGCATCTTTGAGCCTACATTCAGTAAGAGTAAAATACTTAAGTACTGTTAAAATCTAACCCCCGGTTTCACAGACAATGCTCAAGCCTTGTCCTATACTAAAATGCAAGTTTGAGCTGTTTTAACTGAAAGCAACTAAAGTAATGTTTTTTTTTGTTTTTTTTTAAGGCACGTTTATAAAAGCTATGTCCTAATCGAACTAAGCCCTAATCCTGGCTTAATCGAAACCCTGTCTGTGAAACCAGGTCTATAAGATTTTACTCAAGTCGTATTAGAATTTGTGACTTATAACTTGTAATGCAGTCTTTTTCACTGTATCTCTAGTTTTACTTAAGTATGGTTTTCAGGTAAAGGCCTACTCTTTAGTCAAGTCAAGTCAAGTCACATTCATTTATATAGCGCTTTTAACAATATAGATTGTTTCAAAGCAGATTTACAGTGATAAAAGGAAATTAAAGTAACAGAGATTGCTTTGGTTGAAAAAATCACGGCTGAAAATATGAAACAATTGCATTGATTCTATCTGGACCTGTGTTTGTGTTGATGAGATTCACCGCAGCTGAACGGATATACCTGCACACACAGGCACTAATGAGCGTTCGGCTTCACTGGCTATAAAATCTTTCTCATGTCCAACTGAGCTGTTAAGGAAACATGAATCTCCTCTAACAGCAGGAGCCAGACTGCTCAACCAAGACCATCTCGCACTGTTGCCATAACATGGCAGGAATGTCGGTGAATATGAATATTACAGTAGATGCCAAATATGATTTTGCAGAAATGCACAGAAGGACAGTGACCTTCATCTAAACCCGTTGCAGACGTGCAGGATTTCAGAGCATGTGATAAACAGCCAGATGTCTTATTGGGATAAAGGTAAAATACTCGTATGGTGTTGGATGGCAACTGGTGGATTTGCAGGCTAGTAGATCAAAGATTTCATACATATCCTGTGTATGTGTGTGTAATCACACTGAGCATCTACAATGGCTCAAGCACCTGTAATCATGGAACGCGGAAATTTCTATTTGCAATCAGATAATTTTAAACCGCTAAACTCCTGGCAAGTTCAATGATCACGTAAGAGGACACACTTAACGACTAGCTGAAACATTCTAAGTCTGAACTGAACACACGTACAGACTTTTCCCAACAACTGGAGCAGATTTTAAACACGGACTGAACGCGACTCGGCGCGTTTGGTCATGATCAGTCGTAAGTAATCGGCCTTACAGTCGTTAAGTGTGTCCCCGACTTAAGTGATTTTATTCAAACAATCAGTCCAAAACAGCGCCAATATAAAGAAAACCAGGCTGATTACATCAGAGATTGCAGACTCAGGCAGAGAGTAGACTCACGTTGCGTTTTCAGTGAATTATTCATTCCAGTGTATCATGTTTCGAGCTCTGTCATAGGCTGTGATTGTTTCTGAAGAGCGCGAGCAGCGTTGGAATGGAACGTCAAAACATCCCTCCGCTGTATGGCCAGATGATAGTAGCCTACGCAAATTGCCCCAGCAAACATTGGGCCGACGTCAACGTAGACCGTATTCCTGTTTAAACATATTTTAAATGTCCGTAGGACGGCATAAATCGGTAAAAAAAAAAAAGAAAAAAAGAAAGAAAAGGACTCGTAAAGTAAGCACGAGTGAGTGCGTTATTGATGCGAAAACGAACCGTGAATGTGTGCTCTTGATGCACTGCTCGCACATTGTATTTGTACACAAACTCATTTCAGTAGCTACACGTCGCAGTTTTCACGTTGTTTTTAGTTTTTTGGCATCTCCATGTTGTATAAAATGTAAACAAGCTTTGCTGATGCACACATAGCCTACTATACACGGTAAATTCTGGAGAAAAACAAATATCTGTAATGGTTTTTTGTTTTCATGGGTGCTTAAGTGCATACATTTATGAATTATATGAACCCTTATATAATTTGGTTATTAAAGTGTCCTTTTTTGGAAAGACACCTACATTTACCTTGAAAAAAGCTTGCAGAAAATAGTTTTGTGAGACTCATCCTTAAATCCAATCTCTACATATGCTTAATTTATCGACAAGTGTGTGATTCATTAAAAAAAAATCAAAAATGTAAAAAAATCTATTAACACACTGTGTGTGAAGAAGAAGTCCAATAGAACAGCATTTATTTGAAATAGTGTTTATGTATGATATTATAATAAACACTATTGGCTTTTTTTTATGTTCTATTCATCAAGGAATTCGGAAAAAAAAATATGTGTCCAATATCAAGCAGCACAACGGATTTCAGCATTGATAATAATACGAAATGTTTCTTGAAATCAGCATATTAGAATGATTTCTGAAGGATATTGTAACAAATTACATTATCATTTATATCAAAATAATTTTAGTGAGCTTAATAAGAAGCTTTTTTCAAAGACATAAAAAAATCATATCGACCCCAAACTATATGATTTTATATCAAATTATTATTATTTCTTTTTTTAATTCGTATGTTTTATTTGTTATTTATTATATCACTTGTATAGGGACAAATGGCAGGTTTCATGTGAATGATCCAAGAATATTTAATACTTTTATGGTTAGATAATGCATTGCCCCATGTTTTTAAAACAGAAGAGAGGAACTAATTACTGGACCATGACCCTTTTGTTTGGGTTTTTGCATTCCCGAGTCCTCCAAAAGTAATATGCTCTATTAATTCTGATATTTCTCTAATTAGATCGGCCATTTGTTTTGTCACTGTGGACTGCAGTCCAGTCCTTCTGTTGTGAAATGAAAAGGTCTCGGTGGAACAGAAGCTGCCCCACAGCGGCCCCAAAAAGCAGAAACCCGAATTCACCTCATCACAAATCCTCTGCACACAAACACATGGACGTGATTTGGGAGTTTTATCCTTTTACAAGGCCTCCCTCGTTCCATTATGTTTTCTATAAAACAGAACCGATTTGATGTCAAGCTTTAAAGGCATTGTATCATAAGGAATCAAATGTATGTTCATTTATCAACATTTAAAAATTCTTCCTCAGTAAAAAAAAAAAAAAAAAAGTTACCTATAGTCAGTAGAATATCTTTTGGTGGACCATCAAAATAAAGTGTTATCAGATATTAAGCACACAGTCTACTAATACTCTATTGGCAGTTAGTTGACATGTAGTTGCAAAGTTACTTATAAGTAGAATGTCTAAAGTGGACCTTCGAAATACCTACTTTTAAAAACTGTTTTCTATTTTAATATATTTTAAAATGTACTTTTTTGCTCTGATGACAAAGATGAATTTTCAGCATCATTACTTCAGTCTTCAGTGTCACATGATCCTTCAGAAATCATTCTGATTTAGTACTCAAGAAACATTTCTTACTATTATCAATGTTATAAAAGCAGCTGTGCTGCTTAATATTTTGGTTGAAAAGGTTTGTTAAAGATTTTGCAAGCAAAATGTGATTTGTCAATTGTTTTATTTTTGATAATGCAATATAACATGTCAAAAAATGTGAGGACATACAAGCAAACAGGAACACATGCCAAAACAAAAAAAGCTGTATTATTTATTAATTATGTTGTAGTCAATGCATGCTTTTTCCTGTGAGCTTTTTGTTTTTCTATGCTTTTTTTTTTTGCATAGTAAAATAAAATATGTAACTGTAGTTTGCCCTTTTTGCCATATATTTATTTTGCCCTATATATTTCAGTGCAGTACATCCTTGAATTCTGACAGCTCGCATGTTTAAGGTTGGTCACCACCGTAACGGTTGCTATAGGAGTTGTATTTGGTTGCTTTGTTGCTTCAATGAGCACGAAAGGAGAGGTGTTGCCACAGGTAATCTGAAAAGAAGAATGGCTGGCCTGTCAATCTGGATTATATGTGTCTCGCTGCACTTTGATGTGCCATGACCGTCTGAAGCACTGCACACACACTGCTTCCTTCCAATGCTGGCCTGTGTGAGAGTGTGTTTATACAAACTTTCTTAAACTAGAAAAGATTAGACAGCTATGAACTATTTGCATGCTAATTATCATGCAGAAAGCTCTTCCAAACCTGTATGTCTGATTCATTTAGCTGAGACATTCAGCAGAAAGTTCACCCTGATATTTCTGTCCTTTCAAAGAATTTGAATGGTGGCAAGGTGCTGTCAAGGTTAAAAATGACAAAACACCATGAATTTAATTTAATTTAATTTAATTTAATTTAATTTAATTTAATTTAATTTAATTTAATTTAATTTAATTTAATTTAATTTAATTTAATTTAATCATTTAATTTAGTTGAATTAGTAATCATTTTAATAATAATTCATGTATTTTGTTGTATTTTTTATTATTATTATTTTTTATATATTTAATAAATATTTGAATATTAAATACATTTTAATAAATATTTAAATCAAATCAAATAATCTACTTTTGTTAATTTAATAATCGTTCTCTTGTAATATTTTAACAATACATTTTTAAATGTAATAAACTTTTGAATATTAGATAAAATGCTAATAAATATTTAAATGAAATAATTACATTTTTAGTGCAGTCAAAATGATTACCGTACATATACGTACATGCGTACATACAGTATATACATACACACACACGCGCGATTAATCAATGCGATAGCACTACAGTTTTTTTCAAATTGCTTACACACTAAAAGTGATACTTACGGCTCACTCAATTAAACCATTCACTCATGTACCGAATCTTCAGACCAAGTCTGCAAAACTGCAAGCACATTATCTGCTTTACACTCAGTTTGCAATTGAAAAACAACCTTTTTGCAAACCTCTAAACACAGTTCTGTACATTATTCAAAACTACCCGCTCTTTTGTTTCATTTGGGAAACATTGATGACTTACACCCAATGATCATGTGTGAAAACACTTATACATAAATTGATCACTTAGATATCAAAAGTCAGTGTTTTGAGATGTTTACCCCCTTAAATTTATATTTATAGTGTAAATATATATGTAAATATAAATATATAGGTAAATATATATATACATATACACATACACATCGCTTTAGAAATAAAGTTGACTTTCAGACTTGGCTTGTATGCATATTCAATGTGTGTGTGTGTGTGTGTGTGTGTGTGTGTATGTGTGTGTGTGTGTGTGTGTGTGTGTATATTATGTTTATATATATACTGAATATGCATTCAAGCTACAACATATTGTTCTGCTGTAAATTCTGCTGTAAAGTATGTGTTCAATAACTGTGTAAAGTTCATCAATTGTGCATACATACTGTATATACAGTGTATTTGTGCACATACATACGTGTGAGAAACTCTTGTAACTCCACTGCACACTGAACAAGCAAAAGACACGAGATAGTAGTGTTTTACATTTTTCACATTCGTGTGTAGTTTGGTGTATATGTGTCTAATCATTTTATGTTTGTGTGTAGAGTTACTATGCCAACATACCATTTTTGGAAGAGTTAAAATAGTTTTGAACGAAGTGTTTGCTTTTGCAAGAGATGTCTGATGTTTTGCATGTTTTGTGTGTGTTTTGTGGTTTTGTGTGTAGAGTTTCGAGAAATGGAACCATAGTTTCAGAAATTGTGTGTAAGCAATTGTAATTTTGTTAATTTCAGAATAATTTAATATTTTAATTTTAATGTAACCATTTTCTTTAATTAATGCATTTATTTACAGTTTTTTTTTATTCGCTTTGGTACTATTTTCACAAGTAAGGTGTACATTTTCAAAACTCTTAGTACAAAAATCCAAACTTATCACACTTGTAACACAGCTAGTCATTCTTTCAAAACCTGATCTCATGCTTTCATTACAGTTATACACTTTTCAGTCCACATAATCAGTTTCAAACACAATATTATTGTAATGTAATGAGAACATTTGGTTTAATCACAGAAACACAACAGTATGATCTTCTTTCAATTTAGTACTTTTAACAATCAGTTCATTCAACAGCAAACAATGCAAGATACATGTTTCAAATCACCGCTGTTGCTGAAATAATTACAGTAATACAGGCTACAGTTGCCACATTAGAAGTAATTGAATCCATAATGTTTGTAATAGTATCTATCCAGTGTGTTATCAAAAGGTGTGATGAAGTACAGCCATGAGGTTCTGTGCTAACAGAGTTTGCTGGCAATACAGTAAATTATCTCACTCTATATAGGCTACCATTTGACTGAATCTATACTGTAGTGGACCTTTACAGATGAAGGTTGAGTTACAGTAATTCGGCAGTCTCTACTATGGTAATCTGTTTACAGTATTGCATACATACTGTAATGTAAAATGCTGTATTTGATGCCATCTGTCTCCCTTCTACTGATGCATCTCTGATCAATCTGATGTTTTACAGTCATTGACTGTTTCCTCTCCCTTATACTCTATTCTGCTTTACAGTATTTGCACAAATGGCAAATTTCTCTCTCTCTCTCTCTCTCTCTCTCTCTCTCTCTCTCTCTCTCTCTCTCTCTCTCTCTCTCTCTCTCTCTCTCTCTCTCTCTCTCTCTCTCTCTCTCTCTCTCTCTCTCTCTCTCTCTCTCTCTCTCTCTCTCTCTCTCTCTCACACACACACACACACACACACACATGCATGTGCACACACTTTGAACATCATGGTGGTTATTATCTATAAATCACTTAAAAGAATTCATTACGTAAGGGTTAATGCCCGACGAGGTGTCCATTGTCAGGTATTAATGGACGACGGCGAGGCGTGAACCTGGCAACCGTGAACCGTGAATCCATTAATACCTGACAATGGACACCTCGAAGGGCATTAACCCGCTTATACCATGGTCACTTGCCAAATAACACATTTTTAAAACATTAGTTTATATTTTAATTAGTTTTACAATCGAAATCTAAAGTTTTTACAAACAATAACTTGGTTTCCCTGGTTTGGTTGTATTTTATTACTATGGTCCTAGGGATAGTTCACCCAAAAATGAAAATTAGCCCATGATTCACTCACCCTCAAGCCATCCTTGGGGTATATGACTTTCTTCTTTCAGAAGAATACAATCAGAGTTATATTAAAAAATGTCCTGGCTCTTCCAAGCTTTATAATGGCAGTGAATGGCTGTATATTTTGTCCATCATCAAGTCCATCAAAGTGCATCTGTCCATCATAAAAGTGCATCTATCCATCATAAAGTGCTCCACAGGCTCTGGGGGGTTAATAAAGGTCTTCTGAAGTGAAGCGGTGCGTTCGTGTAAGAAAAATATCTATATTTAAAACTTTGCTGACTAAAATAACTAGCTTCCAGCAGACGGCCGTACACAAGTCGACTTGCGCCACAAGAGTAACACTTGACGATGTATGGCATAGGATGTAGGAGTAGCGTAAGCTTCGACGCCTCTCGCGGCAACAAACTCAAGCTCCTTCCACATTTCTCTTTAAATATTGTTGTTTTAGGCTTCTAATTCGTGACTGGTGTTTAGTTTTGCTCTATCCTCTGCGCTTCTGCGTTCGTCATTACGTCGTGCATCAGGTCAAGTGTTACCCTTTCGCCGTAAATCGATGCGTACGGCCGTCTGCTGTATTTTAGTCGATAAAGTTTTAAATATGGATATTTTTCTTACACGAACGCATCGCTTCAGAAGGCCTTTATTAACCCCGGCAGAGCCGCGTGGAGCACTTTAATGATGGATAGATGCACTTTTATGATGGATACATGAGCTTTGATGGACTTCAAAACTTAAACGGCCATTCACTGCTATTATAAAGCTTGGAAGAGCCAGTATATTTTTAATTATAACTCTGATTGTATACGTCTTAAAGCAGCACTATGCAGATTCGCTGATTTCTTCGCTGTTTTCTCGCTTTTTGCTCGCGGGTTTCTCTATAGAGCTCCCCCTACAGCTTCGGAATAGATATTTGACAACACTGTCGTCAAAACTCGTTGGCGACTCTCCCCCCTCCCATCTTCTCCCGCTGGTTATGTGCATTTGTTTTCAAAGAACCCAGTGAACGCACGGAGCCATGTCCACTGAGGTATGTATGATACACAGAAGGCTAGCAAATAAATGTTTAGATAGTGTATAGTGTAGGGCGGCCCGCCGGCCCAAAGTTGCAAGTGTGGTTTTTCGGCTCACAGGCGCTCGGGGGATGCGAGACGACCACCATTCAACCCGAAAAATGTCATATAACCATTCCAGTGACTACGAAGCTGTTCAAATTAAGCTAAAAAAACTGCATAGTGCTGCTTTAAGGAAGAATGTCATAATCACCTAGGATGGCTTCAGGGTGAGTAAATCATTGGGTGATTTTCCTTTTTGGGTGAACTCTCCCTTTAACCCTGGTGATGAAAGTTAATATATGCAAAATAAAATTATATATTTAAAAAAGTATTTTAGTATTTTAAATACAAATTACAGTCTCTCTAAGTATTTAATTACAAATTACATTTAATTTATTTTTGTTAAGGAAAATACAAATTACAAAATACTCAAAAGTAATTAAATACGTATTTCAAATACATGTAATTAAAATACTGCCCATCTCTGCCTGTTGCTATGGTTACTCACAGCTGATGTAGCCAGCGCATTTATTTATTAATTTCGAACGGTAATCAGTTTCACCAGAACTCCTTTACTAGGTGTCCTCTATCACTTTTTAATGGACACCCTGCAGCCAATCAGAATCGATTATTCACCCAGACCATGGTATAAATTTGGTTATCCATATCAGAAATTGCAAACAAGTTCTATAGAAACTGTGTATTGAATCAATATATATAGAAATCTATAGGTGTACCAAATGATTCATTGATTAACCATTAAGATCAGTTGGATTAAATAATAGACAAATATATTAAACTGACCAAGAAGAGATGCAAATCAAAAGTTTGATAGTAAGAGCTTTATGAAAGGCAGTTACTGTGAATGAAACATTTATGTAGATGAAACACTTATTTTGTGTTGTGAAAAGGATACTTTGTGATTTTGAGTATTGTTCTAACACAATTGAAAACATGAAATGTTTGAAAAAAGTGCACTTTTGATGATCTGTTGTGATATTAGCGCTAAGAGTTTTGAAAATGTACACCTAACTTGTGAAAATAGTACCAAAGCGAATAAAAAAAAAACTGTAAATGTAGTACATACATTCAAATGTATATAAGATTAAAGAAAGATTAAAGAAAGAGCTTTGAATCAATATAAGTTGGGTATTTCATCATAATTAAATGAAATCATATTTGCACTGCAGCCACAGTCTGACTAACAGCATTCAGGTGAATTTATGAATGGCACATGAAGTACCTTCCTCTTGTTTCCATTGATGAAAGGTTTTTCTGATGTGTGAGAAAACAGCTGTATATGTGGGTGTGTGTGGGTGTGTGTGTGTCTGTGTGTGTCAGTCAGTAAGCTCTGTGGATGTTTTTACAAGGCAGCACATTTAGTTCATTGTAGTTTACACTAACTTATGCAATCATGTAATAGAATCGGTGTCAGTGTGAATGGAACACACCAAACTGGATCGGCCAGATGAGGGGGAAGAGGCAGTTTGCTCACACGCACACATACACCTGTGTTACCGCTCTCTGCAATTCTCTCTCATTTTTTTCTGCGCTGGCCACTGTGACCGTGCAAACAAAGCAATGCAATGAGCAAGAAATAGCTGAGAGCTTGCACAGTAGCTGCAGGCAGCGTTCTATTTAGGTCAAGTATGTGAAAGTACATGTCGTGAGTCAGACAGACAAAACTGTATTGTTATTGTTCTTTGTCAGTGGACATGGAAGTTGATTTAGAGTTTCTGTTGTGTTCTTATTGTCTCTGTACTGCCATCGCTTGTGTTTGGTCCACCCTAGCAACTCCCTAACAACCATATTCTCACGGAAGGTCCAGAGAGGGAGCGAGAGGAAAGGAAACATTATCTTTACAGTGTCATGGCTTTTGTGGATTTAAGAATTTCAAAATCATTTTAAAGTTTTGTCTTTCCGATCCTCTTTTATTGTGGCATGTTTTATTGACATGACATCTGTTACTTAAATGGCTTGACTAATTATGAATATATATTTCTGTATGCTCAGTCTAATTTATTTAATTTATTCATTTTACTATATATATATATATATATATACACTCACCTAAAGGAGTATTAGGAACACCTGTTCAATTTCTCAATGCATTGAGATGCAATTTCTCAAATGCTTCAATGCATTTAGGGGTGTGGTCCTGGTCAAGACAATCTCCTGAACTCCAAACTGAACCTGGCAGAAAGGTGATTTAAGCAATTTTGAGCGTGGCATGGTTGTTGGTGCCAGACGGGCCGGTCTGAGTATTTCACAATCTGCTCAGTTACTGGGATTTTCACGCACAACCATTTCTAGGGTTTAAGAAGAATGGTGTGAAAAGGGAAAAACATCCAGTATGCGGCAGTCCTGTGGGCGAAAATGCCTTGTTGATGCTAGAAGTCAGAGGAGAATGGGCCGACTGATTCAAGCTGATAGAAGAGCAACTTTGACTGATATAACCACTCGTTACAACCGAGGTATGCATCAAAGCATTTGTGAAGCCACAACACGCACAACCTTGAGGCGGATGGGCTACAACAGCAGAAGTACCACTCATCTCCACTACAAATAGGAAAAAGGGGCTACAATTTGCACAAGCTCACCAAAATTGGACAGTTGAAGACTGGAAAAATGTTGCCTGGTCTGATGAGTCTCGATTTCTGTTGAGACATTCAGATGGTAGAGTCAGAATTTGGCGTAAACAGAATGAGAACATGGATCCATCATGCCTTGTTACCACTGTCACCAGATCTCAACCCAATAGAGCATCTTTGGGATGTGGTGGAACGGGAGCTTTGTGCCCTGGATGTGCATCCCACAAATCTCCATCAACTGCAAGATGCTATCCTATCAATATGGGCCAACATTTCTAAAGAATGCTTTCAGCACCTTGTTGAATCAATGCCACGTAGAATTAGGGCAGTTCTGAAGGCGAAAGGGGGTCAAACACAGTATTAGTATGGTGTTCCTAATAATCCTTTAGGTGAGTGTATATATATATATATATATATATATATATTAGTTGCTTTTCAAAAACAGAATTATAATATAATTATATTTATATAATATAAATATAACATATAGAAATATGGCACTAATAATTATTCATATTTAGCATTTTTGCAAGTAGTCTCTAACTTTTTTACTCCATTGTATCTAGCAAATTGTCATTTTCTTTTGGTTACAACTGAAGTGTATTGATGATTTGAGGAAGTACACTATTCTTTTTTATATACTTTTATGACCTCGGCCTCCTATTCAACAATACATCTACAATATCACATTTCACAATGTTAGCACTCAGTTACACAGACAGTGACAGGGGAAAATAAAAATCACTTGCGTAATAAACGTGGCATTGTCAAAATTCTCTGTTATTAATGAGTAATGTTACCTTGAAGTTATAATGTGCTTAATCTCCAATAGAATTAGATTGTCTTATGTGTTAAAGTCCCCCTGGTGAAAATCAAACTTTTAAAGTTGTTTATATGTCTATGTGGTGTTTTTAAAATGCTTAATAAACACTGCTCTTGACATTCAGAAGAGATAACGGAAGCAAAAGATACATCTGAGATTTATTCTACAGCCCCCTTACTCATTATTATTTGAGAGCATCGTTTGTATGATATTTATAGATGAAGTGTGTAATTTCTATGCCAATAGAGTCACCAATGGGATTTGCATAAATACAGTTATAATCAAAATTATTCAACCCCCATTGCAAATCAGGTTTATTGGCAAAATGTACAGACTTTCAGCTGTTTACAATGAACAAATCAAACAAAAGTAATTGAAATAGCTCAACACAACAAATGTTTCAAGTGGTTTCCCCAAATTCAACTGAAAATGCAACTTTTAATGACTTCTGCGTTCTCAAAATTATTCAACCTCTTCATGGCAAGTTTCTTTAGTGATTAGTAGAACACCCTTTTGCTGTTATGACCTGCTGCAAACAAGATGTATAACCAGGCACCAGCTTCTGGCAGCGTTTCTGAGGAATCTTAGCCCATTCCTCACGAGCAATGACTATAGACTATTCCTGGGTTTGCATGCTGCAGCCGCCTTCTTCAAATCCCACCATAGATTTTCTATGGGGTTCAAGTCAGGTGACTGTGATGGCCTCTTTAGTATCTTCCAGGACTTCTTCTGCAACCAAGCCTTGGTGGAATTTGAGGTATGCTTGGGATCATTGTCCTGTTGGAAGGTCCAATGACAGCCAAGCTTCAGCTTCCTCACTGACGGCATGATGTTTTCTTCTAGGATTTCCTGATACTTCAATGAATCCATCTTGCCCTCCACACGCTGCAGGTTTCCAGTGCCAGAGGATATAAAGCAGCCGCAGAGCATCACCGAGTACCACCATGCTTAACTGTAGACAGAGTGTTCTTTTCCGGCATATGCTTCATTCTTCTTCCTCCAGATATACCGCTGATCCATAGGGCCGAAAAGTTCCATTTTTGTTTCATCGCTCCACAGTACAGAATCCCAAAACTTCTGAGGCTTATTTATATGATTTTGAGAAAATTTGAGCCGACTTTACTTGTGCTTTTGGGTCAGTAGTGGTGTATGTCTTGGAGTACTGGCATGTATTTAGTATGCGCCTTACTGTTTAAGCTGAAACCTCAGTGCCTGTTGCCACCAAGTCTTGCTGCAGGTCTTTTGCAGTCACTCAAGGGTTTTCTGAACCTACCTTCTCGGAAATCTCTTTTCTGCCCCGTCCAGGTAGTGTAACCACTGTTCCTTTAACTTTGAACTTGCAAACTATGCTTCCAACGGTGTCTCTAGGAACATTTAGTGCCTTCGCTATCTTTTTGTATCCTGTTCCTTGTTTGTGAAGGGCGATGATATCTTCTCTTAACCTTTTGGACCATTCTTTTGACAAAAGTGACACTCAAAAAACCTAGCCAGTTCAGATATTTCATGTGTTCTAGCTCAAGCACACCTGGTGCAACTAATGAAGCCCTTATTAGTTGCATCATGTGTGCTTGAGACAACCAACACCTGCTTTGCAGATTTGTGCTGTTGTGAGGGATTCTATTCAGGGGACTGAATAATTTTGAGATGGCAAAAGTCATTAAAAGGTGCATTTTCAGTTGAATTTGGGGAAACCATTTGTTGTGTTGAGATATGTCAATTCATTTTGTTTGATTTATTCATTGCAAACCGCTGGAAGTCAGTAAATGTTGCCTATAAACCTGATTTGAAATGGGGGTTGAATAATTTTGATTACAACTGTAGCTGTCATATTTGCACAGTAACGGTTTTCAAACAGGTTGCTTCCATTCTTATTTTATTTCAGTATGTTAACTTAAATACTATATGTATATGTTAACTTATAAACTAAATGTATAATTCAGAAACCCTTGTTATTAGCGACACCAGTGGCCGTTAAGTGAACTGCAGCCTGTAAATTATTGCTCAGGCTCGCACTTGTGCACACGTCATGTACAAGAGCCTGAATGGGATTCAATGTCCAAATATACTCACGGCCAAGTACTTTTTTGTTAAGTTAGAAGTGTTAGTTGCAGCGATATACTGTTAACCAGACACTTTCCACGCTAAGAGTGACATTTAGATGAATATGTAAATATGTTCTGCGCGCTTTCCTCTCAATGACAAAATAAACACACAACAAAAAATGACAGCGGTGAGAAAGCAGCAGTTGTGGATATGGGTTTGTTTGCACAACCTCGGCAATTCATCGGCATCATGTTGACAAATGAGGTAGGCCTAATTAAAATGACACTATTATGATAGTTTGATTGTAAAGTATATGTGAGACCATAGACTGTATACTTGATCTGGCTAGCCTTTTATTTTCTTTGCATTACACAGTACATAGTAGCTCTTTCAGCATTATCTTGAACATTGTATAAGCATTCATTTCATGTGTCATAGAAAGGATGAGAGGCTCTCGGGAGCGTGCGTAAACATCACATCTTTTTGATTTTCCTGGTATTCTGTCAAATGCAGTTCCTGTGAAAAATTGTTCCAGTGGTTTTAGTATACCTGAATATTTATGATATTTCCCCTATTGTGGCAGTGTCCTTGATACACCACGGAAACGAATGGAGCTGAAAATATTAGTGCACACTCCTCAAATCGTAACTTGTTTAATAGCTTATTTCCAAAAGGTAATGAAATTTCAATGGTATACATTAACATTCACACTTTCAAACCAATGAACAGTTTGTGTACTATGATAAATCGTCTGAGCTGTTTTGTTTTTTTGCATCTTTTTGCAAACTTTGCATCACATTTGCAGGCTTATTTTGTAAACATGTTTCCTATTATCCTCTGACTGTATAATACTGCCCTGCCTCTAGTATTAAAACGTTTTCTTTTCTTGCCAGCCAGTTGCTGTAATGACAGTGGTAAATCTCTCTTTTAATTTACAGCAGGCTGATAAATTCAACACTTGTATTTGAGCCTGGTGACGGATTGTTGTGTTTGTGTGTTGCTATTTGATGTCAGCTGGATGGTTTTCAGCATCCATCAGTATATGTATTTGTCATTAAAGGAACGGTTCACTAAAAAAAAAAAAAAATTTTTAGTCATGATTTTTTTTAAACCCATATGGTTTTGATTCTTTCATGTAACTCAAAAGCAGTAAAAGCTGCCCTTTTTTACACAATTAAAACTTTCAAGGAAATATGTTTAGTGACTCAAATATATAGGCCTATGTGTTTGTTTATAAGAGATGTTTGTGTACATTCTCTTTTGATTATGGCTGCATGTAAAATGTCGACCAAATGATCATGTGCTGTTAACCCAATTTGCATAATTCCTCTCACTGAATTGGCTACTAAAACAACACGGACCGAGCATGCATGCAAATTTTATAGTACCCCCCCATAATAATATGCTCTTCATACTTCAGTTTCCTTGCAACTAAGGACAAAAATAGATGGCTTTTAAAGAGCAAGCTCTTATATATAGACTCAAAGGCCATCAGATCATCAGATAATGGACTTGTTGAACTTTCATTTAATTCATGGGAAACCTTTGCAGACTTGCATCATTCACTTATCTGGTGTCTATCATTTATCCTCTCTTAAGTTTCAGTGACATGTCCTATTATTCACCCAACACAGCAGATATGTTGTTTGTTTTGGGCAGATATTCTCATTCATCTTGGGGTGAAGATTGCATTGACAAGTTTCTGGCAGATGGTGTGAATTTGCTTTGGATGTAAGAAAATGCCACCTATTCTAATGGTTGCTAGAGATCACTGTGGTGCCATTTTGTCTGTGTCTATTATCAAGCGATTTACAACTTCCTGGTATTTGGAAGATATCCACCCAAAAGCAAAGAAAAAAGCTGTTTATGAAAAAAAAGAGGTAAATAAACAGTATGCTGAAGATCTAGTGTCTTTTTGATATCCATTTACACACAAGATCATGAAAGATGTTGGAATTCCATTTTTGTAGACCCTCTCTTTGGGGGTGTTTCATTGCACACAGAGTTGTATTTTTGTAACTTTTTTTTTTTTTTTGCATGATCAATTAAACGGTTCTGAGAAATTTCTAGCAAATGTGGAAAAAAAAATGGGCCGTTAAAATCTCTCTCTCTCCCACACACACATATGTATCATGGTTTCCACAAAAATATTAAGCAACACAACTGTTTATAACATTCATAATAGTAATAAATGTTTCTTGAGCAACAAATCATCACGTTAGAATGATGATACAGAGTAAAGATAATCATCTGTAGTTTATGCCTCAGGGGAATATGATTTGTATTGACATCACTGTATTAAGGGAAATAACATTCACATAAAATTTTCCACAAGAGTAACTCCGACGTCATTATTTGACATATACAGTAAAACCTTTTGACAAAACAAAATATTTTTCGTTTTAATTTAAGCACACATATTACTATGTGGTTTCTTCTGAAATGCGCTGGTGATGTGATGCAAGAGCTCATTGTTCAGCAGGAGTTCCCCTCTTATCAGGATCATGTTTCTATCACTCAGAAAGACATCTGTCATTAGATACCTCATTAATGACCATCTAACACTCAGTGTGAACCAGAGACACCATGAGAACTCTTAACAACATGTTCCTGGTGCATTTTCCATTACCTCAATGACCTTATTGACATGCGCATTTAGGTCAAGCAAGAATAAAACAAAAACAAAAAAAAGCATGTTGTGTGTGCATAAAGTTTATAATTTTGCTAAATGTAAAATTAATTGTTACACTCAAAAAAATGCTGGGTTGTTTCTGTAAACAAATTGTTGGGTTGATTGTGCTGGGTCAAAAAGTTGGGTTGTTTGGGGTACTGTAAACACATTATTGGGTTGCTCATGCTGGGTCAAATGAGTTTTAAGGGGGTCATTCACAAATAAACCGCTGGTTGGGTTATTTTGACCCAGCAGTTTTTAGAGTGTAAATGTTGAATGTTCATCTATGACTGTTCTTTAAAAAATAAATAAATACGGTAACACTAATTTAGGGTGCAATTCTCGCTATTAACTTGCTTATGTATATTAATAGGAAATGGGCTGTTTATTAGTACTTATAAAGCACATATTAATGCATTATTCTGCATGACCATATTCTACATGCCTAATCCTACCTAATACCTAAACTTAACAACTACCTTAATAACTATTAATAAGCAGTAATTAGGAGTTTATTGAGGCAAATTTGTAGTTCATAGTTAGTTTAATAGTGAGTATTGAACCCTAAATTAAAAAGTGCCTGAAATTACTACTTTTATTCAGCAAGGATGCATTAAATTTATAAAAAGTGACAGTATAGACTGCTAAATTGTTACAAAAAACGATTTCAAATAAAACCTGCTTTTTCTATTGATCAAAGAATCCTAAAAAAAATTAAATGTATGTCTCCACAAAATATAAATATTATGTATATTACATTGTTAACAACAACAATAATATTATAATAAAATGTTTCTTGAGCACCAAATCAGCATTTCAGAATGATTTCTGAAGGATCATTTGCATTGACCCCGATCCGCACAATAATATGAGAAGTACAATCAAAACTTACATATTTAAGCTGCATGTCTTCATTATAGCAATTATGCAGTCTTTTAATATGCCATTTTAACAGCTTTTAACCCCTGTGTCCTCAGACCAAAGCCTTAGGACCACAACTGCAATATTATAACTTTTTGATTAGTCTTTTATATATTATTTTCAGTACTGAATAACTATATTAATAACTGACCATGGTGTTGCTTGAAGGATATATGTGGTGTGCATGGAAATTCTTGCTGGTCGTTTTATCAGGATCAGTGTTGATGTTAATTGTATGTATTGTTGTTGGGTGTGGAATGTGTAGTTAATGTCCATAAACCCATCTGGTTTTATATGTGTTCGTATCCCTCTTACTCTATGACTCTAAGGGAAACTTTGAGATCGGCAATCAACAGCCTATGAGGAGGGAGAAAACAGCCAGTGTTCAGCTGGAATGACTTCAGTGTTGAGTGATATACAATCATTAATCATGCAGGAACTTCCTGTCTACATTCTCAATCTCTGAGTGAGGGCCTCGATCACTTCTGCCTGCCCAATTTTGAAGGTAACCAGTGCTGCCACAGTTCAATGGATTTGTATCTAGTGGCTAAATGCTTGGCACGTTGCTATGATCTTGCTATGGTGGCTCAAGTCTTTTTGATGTTCCTAACCCTATAAATCCTGTATAATATTTGATTCATGACTTTTAAATTATCAATGGATCAACTTTGCTGGAAAACCTGTTGCACATCTATTTATTCGTTAATCATGCATTGCTGCTGAAAGTGTGTGTAACGATGCTGAGGAAGACGAGGATCTAAACGCAGGGTTTTTTAATAAAGTAACAAGAAACATGGAACACAGAACTCAAAGGAACAAAACCAGGGGAATCAGAGGCAACCATTACACGTACAACAACTGACAAGGTAACCAGTGAAACACAAGGGCTATAAATACACAGAGACAAACAAGCTTAACTAAGTAACAAGGGGGCGTGGTTAATAAGAAACACCTGGGGAGACTAATAAACAAGAAAGACTACAAAGGACTACAAAACATGGCACAGAACAGGAAATAACAAAAGTGCACACTAGACAAGGGAAACACAGGATAGAAATCATGACATAGCCCCCCACTTAAGGAGCGGATTCCAGACGCTCCTCAGGAAATAGTTCAGGAGGGTGGTGGAGCGGAGGCGGACCCGGGGGGCGGGATGGAGGGCCAGGCCCGTGGAGTGGAAGAGGGCCTGGAGACTGCATTAGTACGGGAGGCCAGGGCGGAGCAGGCAGTGCAGGCGACCAGGGTGGAGCAGGGCGAAGACGACCCTTCGGGCGGCCAGGGCGGAGACGACCCTTCGGGCGGCCAGGGCGGAGACGACCCTTCGGGCGGCCATGACGGCGCGGCCTCCATGGTCCAATGGCGGGACCTACTGCCCCCCCCCCAAATTTTCTTGGGGACAGCTACGGACTCATAGGCTGGAGCAGGCACCGGCTCAGGAACAGACACCGGCTCAAGAATAGGCACGTCGGCGGCCATCTCTGGTGAGGGCTGAGGTTCTGGGATGGAGACAGGCTCAGGACTGGGTAGAACCAGCGGCGGAAAAGTCTCTGTGCTGGACGGGACCAGCGGCGAAGGAAGCTCTGGACTGGACGAGACCAACGGCGAAGGAAGCTCTGGACTGGACGGAACCAGCGGCGAAGGAGACTCTGGGCTGGAGGGGACCAGCGGCAAAGGCGGCTCTGGGCTGGACGGGACCAGCGGCGAAGAGGGCTTTGAGCTGAGCAGAACCAGCGGCGAAGAGGGCTTTGAGCTGGGCAGGACCATCACAGACTCTGGCTCGGTAGCGGCGGCCATCTTGTCCGGAGACACTGGCTCGGCAGAAGCGACGTGAACAGTCTCTGGATCGGCAGAAGCGACGTGACCCTTCTCCACCTCCCCTACAGTGAAGGGGGAACCACAAAACTGCAGGACAAAGTCAATGTACTGTACCAGGGTCCAGCTGGGGTCTTCCTCTGGTAAATATAGGCTAATGTCCTGTTTTAGTCCACTCCAAAAACAGTCCTTTAGCATAGCATCGTTACCAGGAACGAGGTGACTATAAAAAAAGAACTCCTCCACATAATTTGATGCTGCGATCATCTTGATAAATTGAACAAATTTTGCTCAAAGGGTTCCAGATAATACCTGCTAGATCCATAGCTTGGTCAGTTGTTCTGTAACGATGCTGAGGAAGACAGGTGAAGACGAGGATCTAAACGCAGGGTATTTTAATAAAGTAACAAGAAACATGGAACACAGAACTCAAAGGAACAAAACCAGGGGAATCACAAAGGCAACCATTACACGTACAACAACTGACAAGGTAACCAGTGAAACACAAGGGCTATAAATACACAGAGACAAACAAGCTTAACTAAGTAACAAGGGGGCGTGGTTAATAAGAAACACCTGGGGAGACTAATAAACAAGAAAGACTACAAAGGACTACAAAACATGGCACAGAACAGGAAATAACAAAAGTGCACACTAGACAAGGGAAACACAGGACAGGAATCATGACAGTGTGTGATTATGCATTGGTTACAGTTGTAGTTCATAGTTAGTTTAATAGTGAGTATTGGACCCTAAATTAAAATGTAACTGATAGTACATTTTGACATGACATTTGACATTTTGATATGATCATACCATGATCATTAGTAATAAGGAGCAAGTATCCTTTCAAATAAGTCTATTATTTCAGTGAAGTTTTCATATCATGTGAGTGTACATCATTTTGACGATTTCGCAAAAGTATAGCTACAATTGATTTCTTTAGGTGCAACATATACTGTATATATATATATATATATATATATATATATATATATATATATATATATATATATGAAGAGTTCAGATGCAAAAGCCTCTAAGTGCCATCTGAAATTTTCTTCTAGAATTATCATTTTTATCAAGCTTGTATATTTAAGTTCAATAATTTCACTTAAAATGCAAATTACCTATTAATTCTCATTTAAATTAAATTACTTAACTTAAATATACAAGCTTTATAAAAGAAAATTTCTTTCATTCTAGAAGAAAATTTCAGGTGGCACTTCAACTCTTCATATATATATATATATATATATATATATATATATATATATATATATATATATATATATGTATATATATATATTTATATATATATCATTATTATTATTATATATATTTTTTAAACTTTTTAACAAATGTTGCACCTAAAGAAATCAATTGTAGCTACTTTTGAGAAATGGTCAAAATGATATACATTATATATATATATATATATATATATATATATATATACAGTGAGGAAAATAAGTATTTGAACACCCTGCTATTTTGCAAGTTCTCCCACTTGGAAATCATGGAGGGGTCTGAAATCGTCATCGTAGGTGCATGTCCACTGTGAGAGACATAATCAAAACAAAATTATCCAGAAATCACAATATATGATTTTTTAACTATTTATTTGTATGATACAAATAAATAAAAGGGCTACGGGGAAATTGCCAAGCAGCTTGGTGAAAAAAGGTCCACTGTTGGAGCAATCATTAGAAAATGGAAGAAGCTAAACATGACTGTCAATCTCCCTCGGACTGGGGCTCCATGCAAGATCTCACCTCGTGGGGTCTCAATGATCCTAAGAAAGGTGAGAAATCAGCCCAGAACTACACGGGAGGAGCTGGTCAATGACCTGAAAAGAGCTGGGACCACCGTTTCCAAGGTTACTGTTGGTAATACACTAAGATGTCATGGCTTGAAATCATGCATGGCACGGAAGGTTCCCCTGCTTAAACCAGCACATGTCAAGGCCCGTCTTAAGTTTGCCAATGACCATTTGGATGATCCAGAGGAGTCATGGGAGAAAGTCATGTGGTCAGATGAGACCAAAATAGAACTTTTTGGTCATAATTCCACTAAACGTGTTTGGAGGAAGAAGAATGATGAGTACCATCCCAAGAACACCATCCCTACTGTGAAGCATGGGGGTGGTAGCATCATGCTTTGGGGGTGTTTTTCTGCACACGGGACAGGGCGACTGCACTGTATTAAGGAGAGGATGTATTGCGAGATTTTGGGGAACAACCTCCTTCCCTCAGTTAGAGCATTGAAGATGGGTCGAGGCTGGGTCTTCCAACATGACAATGACCCGAAGCACACAGCCAGGATAACCAAGGAGTGGCTCTGTAAGAAGCATATCAAGGTTCTGGCGTGGCCTAGCCAGTCTCCAGACCTAAACCCAATAGAGAATCTTTGGAGGGAGCTCAAACTCCGTGTTTCTCAGCGACAGCCCAGAAACCTGACTGATCTAGAGAAGATCTGTGTGGAGAAGTGGGCCAAAATCCCTCCTACAGTGTGTGCAAACCTGGTGAAAAACTACAGGAAACGTTTGACCTCTGTAATTGCAAACAAAGGCTACTGTACCAAATATTAACATTGATTTTCTCAGGTGTTCAAATACTTATTTGCAGCTGTATCACACAAATAAATAGTTAAAAAATCATACAATGTGATTTCTGGATTTTTTTTTTTGTTGGATTATGTCTCTCACAGTGGACATGCACCTACGATGACAATTTCAGACCCCTCCATGATTTCTAAGTGGGAGAACTTGCAAAATAGCAGGGTGTTCAAATACTTATTTTCCTCACTGTATATATATATATATATATATATATATATATATTGCAATTAAACCACTGAAATGCATTGATAAAAATGCTGTGTTTGTGTCAAAATGAAACATGTTCATGTCATAACAACATGATCATATTACTGACAGTGTTTGGCATATTATGCTACTTTAATTTATAAAATGAAACCAAATCTATAAATGCCACTTTCAGTATAGAACTGAGTGGAGGTGAGTAATAAAATAAACAATTTTTTCTCTTGTGTGATGACTCTGTTTGATTTCATTCTTAATGCTATCATATGGCTTTTACTGATAACAGTAGTGCAAGATTTCAGCAATGCAATTTAATGATTTAATTGCAATGGCAATTCAATTAAATGGCAATACAAGTTTTGACTTGCTGTTAACAAACATACAGTGGTGTGAGCTGAGGCAACATTTGCTCAATAATTATTTTTATTTTTTTCATGGTTGAGAACAGGTTGTGTTAAAGATTTCTTCCAAACCACATGTTGTGTTTGTGCGAAAGGTGCTGACAATTATGCAGTATCAGTAGATCTTGTGTTGCATAAATGACACATTGACCCAGAATGCCACGCTACTGTTGACAGGTTGCTGCTGTCAGTGCCCTTTTTTTTTAATTACTGTAAAAAACTGAGAGTTCAAACACTCCCTGTAAAATTAGGAACATCTGAACATAACATTCGCTTTTCTCATTCAGTGTATTTTTATGAGCGTTGCATGATGTTCTGATATAGAAGAGAAAAGACTTCATACTGCAAGAATAAAGGAGCCGTGCCCTCATGCACTTGCTCGATCTCTTGTTTCGCAGGTGTTATCTGAGACATTTAAACATAAGGTGACCCAAACGCCGTGCTGTCTGTGGGGGAGGCTTGTACTGAACACAGAGATCGCGTGAGACTGCAGACATGACCACCCACTGAGATGAAAAGCAAAACAGAGCGCTGTGTGTCTGTGGAGAAGAGTGGCTAAAAGGTTTCCATTGTCATTTCTCATGCCTTTTAACACATGCATTCAATGTTTGAGTTTTTGAAATCTTTAATGCAAATTTTCAAGTCTTCATATCTAGATTCAGTATTGAATAGTAAAAATGGAATTCTTACTTGTAAAAAATGCAGTAATGATCTCTAATAATAACATCTCATGAAATAAACGTTGGCCAAATATCTCTTAAGGATATTCCCATTAATATTTACATTTTTTAGCACACCTGCCTAGGAACATGAAATTGTCTAGCTATGACTTCTTGTTTCACAGGAGTATACCCAGCTAACAATTTTTGGTTCCCATAACGTTAATTTTTGGTACCCAGAACATTCTCAGAATGTTAGTTTATGGTTCCCAGAACGTTATTTTTTATGGTAACCACCCAGCAACGTTCTGGGAACGTTATTTTATTGTTACATAAAAATAAAACCAAAAAAGAACGTTCCCCTAACGTAAGTATTTGGTTCCCAAAAAAATAACATTAGGGGAACGTTCTGTGTTAACTGGGTACTAGGAAACACAAATGCCAAATTCCCTTAATCATCCCTCACAATGAGTAAAACCAAAGAATATAATTCTGATGTGCAGCAAAAGATTGTTGAGCTTCACAAAATAGAAAGTGGCTGTAAGAAAATAAGTAAGTTACGAATCTGCTTGGAAGAGGACGTGTGTCTATGTTGTCTTAATGCACAGCAAGGAGGAGAGTTTGAGTGGCCAAAGACTCTCCAAGGATCCCAGATGGAGAATTTGCAGAGATTAGTTGAGTCTTGGGGGTCAGAAAGCCTGAAAAAATAATCAAACAACCCCTACATCACCACATGTTGTTTGGGAGGAAAAATCCTCCTTGCTCATCCAAAAACAAACTCCAGCATGTTAAGTTGTCAGACACGACTATAACTTCAAAAGGGATGAGGTTCTATGGTCAGATGAAACAAAAAGAAAAAATAGCTTTTTGGCAGCAAAACCACCAGATGTGTCTGGCGCTAACAGGGATACACCATGCACACAGTTAAATATACTGCTGGATCTTTAATGTTGTGGGCTGGAGATTTTTCTGCTGGAGGTCCTGGATCATGGATTCTAGCTTTTACCAACAGATAAAAAAATCAAAACATGATGTCCTCTGCTAGAAATCTTAATGGGTCATGGTTGGATCTCCCATCAGGACAACGATCCAAAACAAACATCAACATCAACACAAAAATGTGTCAATCAGCACAAAATGAAGGATACTCAGAGCTGTTATCTTGGCAAAAGGAGGTTGCAAATAGTATTAATAGGGTGCTAATTTATTAATTAGTAATAAAAGGGTGCAATAATTATGGCCAACTTATTTAGGGTTACCCCCTACTTTCAATTACTTTACTTCAATGAAATGTTAGAATGAAAGATCAAAAGGATAAACAATGCATATTTATTTTTACGGCCATATAATACAACTGTATAATTCAATTTTTTTATTGTTGATTATAAAGCATTTTTTGTTTGTTAAAATTGAATTATGAATTGAACATATGGAAATTAATTATAACTATTCAAAAATACTAATGAAATTGCAGATCTCACTTATTGGTATTCTTACTTGTTTAAATTTCATTTTAGTATTCAAAATTACCCCAAATAAAATGGCTTTCTGATATTTGTTTTGGAAATAACATATATCTGTCATGACAACTCTTGGTGTGTTTGGCATGTAAAAGGATAGGGCAATGTTAATATGTTTGGTCTTGGCGTAATAGATTTGCTACGCTGCTGCTGTTGGTTACTGTAACAGTACTTGCTACAGCCAATACATACTGCTGTGGGCAAGTAAGACATGATGCTGATGTACAACATAGCGTACATGACCCGTAGCAGATATATACAGGTGGAGCTGGGGGAGGTGGAAGGTTTCTGAAAGCGTGCTGCACTGCTACAGCAGACGCTGACCAAGTATTTGAAAGTCATTGGCTGCTGATACAGCAAGAACCAACAAGCTCTATTGAGAAAGATGTGATTGCAAGGCCAGGCTCGAGTTTCATGACAAAACTTTGTATTTAAATCCTAAATCAGGGTAGCTCAATCCTGTTCCTGGATATCTACTTACCGGCAGAGTTCAGATCTAACTGATACAACACACATGTAATTATTAAGTGATCCTGAAGATCTTAAAGGGGACCTATTGTGGCCCTTTTTTCAAGATGTAATATAAGTCTCAGGTGTCCGCAGAATGTGTCTGAGGGTGTCCGCCTTCGGACAATTTCAGCTCAAAATACCCCACAGATCATTTATTATAATTTGGAGACAGGGGTAGCTGCAGCTTGGAGTAGCCTAATGGGCGTGGCAAGAGGTTTCTCATTGGTCAAAGGAGTTTCCTCCTGGCAACTGCGTTGGCCAATCAGCAGTAACCATAGTTAAACGTCAAATGGCGTAAGTAATTCATGTCTGCGATATAATTTGTTGTTCTCTTTGCTTTACATCTTTTAGCTTTGGTAATTATTTAATTGTTGTTGACAGACACATGTTACAGTGAGACGAATTAATGACTGCATTTGCATCGAAGACATCAGAGTCGGCGATTTATATCCACAGATTTATATCGATGTCCGTTCTGTGCTCTCAGTGTTTTTAGACCTTGTGAATATCACAAGATACATAACATAGCCATTTGCAAAGCCACAGACTTCGCGCGGTTCGCCACGAACGTAAGTATGAGTTCAGCTGTGATATGCATGCCTGTTACCTTACAGATAACTTATAGATTATAACGTGAACGGTGATGTTACGTATCATAATTGGAAACTTATGACAAACATGTTTTGCTTTATATATGAATTTTCCTATTTTAAATTGTGTTTGTTTATGATTCTTAAAGATTTGATCATCTTTGACTGCCACATGAACAAGTTAAGCTAATATATTAAATTCATTTTTTTGCATTAAATTTTTTTTTTTTTTTTTTTTTTATCTTGACTGGAAGTCAGTCAATCCGGATGTGAGGGAGGAATATAGGTGGAGTTTAAGCTCACCAGATGTGATGCCTGTAGTTCCTCTACAAAAACACCACTGGATATTGCGGCAGTGGAAAGAAGGGGGTCTTCACTGCGTTCTATTCAGATAGAGAGTTTGATGGCTTCTGTTCATGGACTGCTACTATAGTATGGATCAGTGAAGGAATGAGTTTTGAATTAGAACACAAGCCTTTGATGACAAATTCAATTAACGTTTCAAAAAATGTATTGTAAAAATGACAACTGAATAAAGGTTTTTTGGATAAAATGGTGTTTGTTTTGCTTAATTGATTAATGTCACTTAAAAGAAGTTCATTAAACCGTTTTTACTTCATTTTATAATTATATGGTGAGTGTTTGATCAAACACGTATATATGTATGCCTTTATACAGCAAAAACATTTGCTGTACCATTATTATAAAAATGACATTACTTTTAGTTTGTATGTACTTTAAATGACAGTACAAAACTAGTATGACTTTAATAGTGTCAGGAGAAATTTTTATCTTTAAAATAACAATTAAAAATTTTTTTAATGATTTTTTTATTTTATTATTTAGTTCAAGTACAGACATTTCAAGTATAATGCAATAAAAAAACAAGATGAATACAAGGCATTGTAAATACAGCTCAAAATGTGTAAACCAGAGAATAACAATAACAACTGAAGTATAAAATGAACATAATACAAATAAATACAAAAATGAAGGTTTATAATATCAAGGCAGTTATAGATATTTTCAAAAACGTTTTGTTTTGTGATCTCATGTTTGAAAGGGTTTCAAAGTATACTGTGAGATCAGTTATAAAAGGTAATATAGGAGGGTTTCTTTTGAGTTATTTGTGTCTTATGAATATAAAACTTTGCCCAAATAATTTAATTATATAATTTTGTTTTTCAGAAAAATATGGGTTTTGGAAACAAAGTAAAATGTCATGAGGTTCTAAATTAAGACAAATTTGTTTGTCATATCTATTTTAAAGTCAGTCCAAAAATAAATAGAAAAAGGGCAATACAAAAATAAATGTTCAATATCTTCAAGTGATGTGTTACAAAAAGTGCATTTATCACAAACAGTATGAATGTTTTTTAATGATTGATCCTAAAAAAAGTTGCGGTGGTGATGACGTCATGTAACCCGCGCCATACAGAAGGTTTCGAAGGTACGTACTTTTGAATGTATTCTCAATATCATTATTGCTATTTTTACAGTGAAAGAAATGTATTTGGTCTTGTATAATTATTTGTCGGCCAATAGTGATTAAGTTCATGGCTCGCTTTTATGCGGATCAGGAAGCTTTCGCGTCCAATTGTAAAGACCTTACGGCACGCCCCATTCCTCATGGCATGCCCCATTCCTTTCCGACCTTATGGCACGCCCATTGCTCCAGCCTGCAGTTACCTCTACTTGATAATTTGTCCAATTTGCCCCTATTTGGGTGTGAGCAAAATACGCAGTTTTCATGTGTGTCTCTTTAAATTCAAATGAGCTGTTGCTCCCCAGCCCTTTTCCAGAAGAGGGCGTGGCCTTTGCAGCTTGTGCAGCTTTGCAGCCTTCAATGCTGTGACCTCGTGCTACTGATATGTGTAGCTGTGCTGGTCGTTGCAAAAAACATTTCACTTTTAATCTCTTGTCTATACAGAAAACGTACACAGTATTTCAAAAGTCAGTCGTCTTACTTTAAAATGGAAATGATGACATAACTCTTGTCTCTGTGAATATAATCACAGACATCAGTGGGAACTTCAGCCGCATTAGCCACGGAACTTAGTAACAAGCACATTTGGAAAGGCGATTTTTTATCATTTACAGAATATGAAGTGTGATACTTACATCTTCAGGATGTGAGGATCACGAACAGTTAGTTGGTACTGCTCCATCCTTGAGTTACAACTTTTTAGCAAGACCTGCTTTGTATTGACCCTCCTTCACAAAGCAGTCTGGTGTAAAAAAATAAGCGCAGACATAAATGAAGAGTCGTATGCTCTCTCTTACATCCAATAACAAAACACCTGGCTTGTTATTACAAAACTGAGACATTTTTCTTATCACTGTACAACCACTCCTTGTCAAAGATCTGTAATGTTACATATATGTGACATTGGGCGTTTATGATACATTTTTAATGTTACATATATGTCACATTGGGCTTTTATTTCTCATTTGAAAAAATAAAAAAAATAAAAAAATACATTTTGTCCATTTTCTTGCTAAATAACAGTTTTTTTCTGTTTATTTTCTTTTCCACAACATTTTCAAAATTATAACTTTTCTGGGAAGATTAAAAAAAAAAAACTTTTCAGAAGTAATACAGTTTTTGCATTTTATTTGCTTTGCCACATATTTCAAAACCACATAACTGTGACCATTCAATTTTACGACAACTCTTTTGTAACATATCAACATTCGACCTTTTCAGGTATATGGTTTAACCAGAAATATTTTTTTTTATTATTTTTTCACAACTCGAAAATGTGCAAACTGAATAAAAATAAAAAACTATCTCACACTGGAGGTCAACATGTTGAACATGCATGTAGTGCAATAACATTGCAAAAATGTGTATATTATGCAATAAAAGTAAAACTGTAAACAAACAAACAATACAATGCTCAGTGAAAATAAAAACTTACGTTGTTTTACTTAAAAGATAAAATAACCTTAAAATAGTACTAACAAATGATATCAACAGATGTTATACCTGTTTTATACCATATGTTGCATACCTGTTTTAATTACAGGTATGCAAAATATTTTCAAAATACATTTCATTAACAATGTTATTAATTTGACATTTTTTTGTTTACATATGTTAAAATATGCTTTGAATTGAGCAGCAGAATATATATAACACTAAAATAATTGAATCAGCCAAATTATTTGAGCAGCTCATTACCATTTTTCTTAATGTGATACATACGTCACATCAAAATTCCACCTACTGTTTTAAGGTTAACAGCCCGTTGTGACACATGTGTCACCACAACATTTTCATAACCTGTTTTATATCAATTTGTACAAGACATGTATTAAAATCAGGTCAAGTGTAATCTAGGATATGTTATTAAAACATTCGAATTGTTGTATGGGTTGAAATATACCTTTAGTAACAAAAACAAGCATTTTTAAAAATTGCTGACACTGCAACGTGCAGACCAGACAGGCCACCATTTTGGAAATGTTACCATGGCAACAAAAATGCTGGGGCGGGGGTTGCCACCATGGTGACGATTGGAGCATAAACTTAGTTTGAGAATAGGTAAGTTAAAAGTAGAGTAGGTAATTTTCCTAGAAGCTAGCAATACTGAGTTAGCTTTGAAAGCATAAGATCCCTTCAGTCTACAAAGCCACGCCTCCTCTAAAACCCATGAAGGTGTACAGCAAAGGAGCAAACAAATGCCTAATTTTAACTTATTCAGGTTTACAGTGTGCAGTAAGGTAGATCTCCAGGGATAGGATTGGGCACCCCTGTCCTAAATAATCAAAATACAAATTGCAATTCAAATAATTAAAAATATAAATATGACTAGTCAAAATTATATTTCATATGTCTAATATGTTGAAGTAGCTGAAATTGCATTTACTTTTTTTTAAATTCCTAAACAAATCAATAATATTGCTGCTAATGCTAATGATATGAACCATCAGAAGGACTGAAATGGAGGCTAAATCAGTGAACTGAGATTTGTAGCTGTAATTGCTGCAGTGTTTGTTTTGGTAGCCATAACTCTCTCACATTCCCCTCCCTGAAACTTCTGTTTACAAAACGTGTTTTGAAAAGAACTTTACATGAACAGGAATTGTTGAAACAGAGACTGGCATCCGTGCTATGAGCAGAATCTGCATGCGTGAGAAATGCTTCAATTTCTGATCATGCCCGAAACGAGAACAGAATGCAGTGACACATTTTTGCGTGTCAACGTTTGGCGCTCGGCCAGGTGTGAGCACGCAAGGTTACATAATGAGAGATACACGAGAGAGGGAGTGAGAAGTGTCATTTTAAGTGTCATTTTAATGCTTGAAATAACAATACATGACACTTCCTCTGGATACACTAACTGCTCTCAACGTCTTCCTCTACATTCAAGCTGCACAGTAATCATCAACTGATAACAGATCTTCTTGTACGGCTCTTTTTTTTATCATAATACATGCAGGTGTTTTAAGAACCATGCAAGACATAACTACTTATTAAACATTTTCAGGGCCACTTCCACACTAAAAATGGAAAACTTTTTATGCATTTCGGCCGTTCATTTACGCGACAACAGCATTTTGGGGGCCTGAAAATGCAAAAATTTGAAATTGGGTTTCAAAGTGCACGTTTTTGTAAACAATACCGTTATTGTCTTCGTGTAAACTACAAAAACACACATTTCTAAAAACAGCGACATTTCATGCGTATTATGTGTTCAGTCTACAGGCGCTTAGTGTTTCTTTACAAAGTGACATTGCCAACTACTGGCCTGGCAGAATAATACACCGTTTTTAATTGTTTTCGCCGATCTGTGTGAACGGAGATCGTTTTCTGTAGGCGAAAAACGCAATTTAAGTTTTCAGTACATAGTTGGGTTACTCTTTAGAATACTGTTCCATCATTAATGAATAATGTCGTAGATTTTTCCCTATCTTACTACGTCCTATAATATTTATACTCTAGCGCGTCTACAGTCGACGTCGGCCAAGTCTAACCCTATACCCTAGCGCGTCTACACATCGATGTCGGCTGGGTGCTAATCAATCCTATACTCTAGCGCGTCTACACATCGACGGCGGCTGGGTGCTAATCAATCCTATACTCTAGCGCGTCTACACATCGACGGCGGCTGGGTGCTAATCAATCCTATACCCTAGCGCGTCTACACATCGACGGCGGCTGGGTGCTAATCAATCCTATACTCTAGCGCGTCTACACATCGACGGCGGCTGGGTGCTAATCAATCCTATTCTCTAGCGCGTCTACACATCGACGGCGGCTGAGTCTAATCCTATACTCTAGCGCGTCTACACATCGACGTCGGCTGGGTGCTAATACCTGTTCCCCTAACTAGCTTACTTCCTGCGCAGGAATAATCGACAAACAGCCTTCAGCAAATGTCCTCTAAATGCTTTAATCACGGCCGGAGGATCTCTCGAGCAGTTCTCCGAGAATCTCCCCCAAGAAGAAGCAAGGCCGGAGGATCTCAGACAAATTCCATTGAGAATCCCACCAGCTAAAAGAATACAACAGTTTTTATAGAACAAGGAGGTATGGCAAAAATGTCATGCTGCATTACATAATTTCCCCACAATTTGATTGGTTTTCATAGACAAACCCTTCTGTTATTAAATCAAACTTTGTTTTAATGATTACTTCATTGTTAATCACAGGTTCAAATAAAGGTTCAAACTTCTAGTTTCATTTCCCAAATTTGTTATTTTTACACTCACACAACCAAAGTAAAAGGGGTATGGCAACACAACAACATTCAAAAACACAGGACAGAACGTTTTAGTACATTGTGTTTCAAAGTGTTAGTTTTGTTAGGCCTAAAAAGGGAGTTAAGGTTAGATGTTAGAGACATGGTTAGTTTAATATACAGTTTACTATTTTATCTATTAAAAATCCACCACAATAACTACACACAGGAACAAATGAGAAACGAAGTAGGGGTGAGCGGGGCACAAATAACGTGGGGCTAGTTGGTTTAAAACTTCCCACACATGCCAGCATGATGAAACTTAGTGTATTTACTAATTGCCATTATATCAACACCATAAAGAGAAAAGAGTGTGCCAAAAAAAAAAAAAAAAAATCTTTGGAAGATATCACTGAACATTTATTCAGAAATTATTTATTATTATTATGTATTATTGTGTACTAAGCTGTATGGCTGTGTTTTGCTGTGTATTTGTTGTCAAACTCAAATTTTTGTTTATTTGTAATTATTAAAAAATGCCATTATTTTGTATGAAAATGTTAATAATTGTATTTTATTGACAACATATTTTAGTTTGTCTTGTATATTTTTTTGATTAGATCAGATTACATTTTAAGCTTTCATATGGCAATGTCATGCCCCTCATATGTCACAACATGCCCCATGGGGCACACCTGTGGGTCACATTTCACTTCCATTCTTTCGGGGTATATTAAGAAAAAAGTATACACTGTATCCATGAAACAAAACCACATAATTGTACTAGAGATGAAAAATTAATGTGGGGAGGAAAATGATCTGAACCCCAAGTGGATTTACACAAACCGAGAGAGTCAAAAAGTGTTAGGTTGTGCCCCGCTCTCTAAATTAACATTCTAATAACTGCTATTAACTAAAAAGAAACCCTGATTAGCGAATTAGTGAGTAATAGTGCTCAGTTATGAGGTAGTTCACTTAACTAATCAATAACTTTTGTCATATCTCACAGCGGACTACTAAGAACTACTGTATACAGGTTCATAATTATTAATAATGCATAATTAATAATTAGTGAAGATCATGGTAACCCTCTAGTAATGACGCAAGTGTTGCTACATCTTTCTAAAGGAATTACTTATTATTTGAATCAGTATTCTAAAACATGATAACTACCTAATATTGACTGTAGTCATTGTAAGCTTTTCAGATTTTTGTAAGATTTTGGATAGTAATTGCTTCTGACGGATTTGCTAACACTTGAGTCATTAGTGGGTTACCATGAACTTCTTTTTAGAATGAATTATACATTAGGCATTATTCACATTCATTTTAACCTGTTTATAGTAGTTATTAATAGTTAATAATGAAAGTTCTGTCATTAATTATTCGCTCTCATGTCGTTCCAAATCCATAAGACCTTCTTTCATCTTTGGAACATGAATTAAGATATTTTTGATGAAATCGGAGAGGTTTCTGAACCATAGGCAGCAACGTCATTGCAACGCCGCCTCAGCATTGGCCGACTCTGTTCAGGTGTGCACCACGACACATGCGTGTGATGCTGACGCAGGAGCTGGCCAATGGTGAGCCGGCGTTCTGGCGTAGAACCCGGAAGCGCTGCACTGTCTTTACTACGTCAACAGCGTAAGAGACTGACACAGACGAGAAGAAATAGTTGAATTGAATAGTTTTTTTGCGCACAAAAATAATTATTGTTGCTTCATAACATTAAGGTTGAACCTCTAGTCACATGGACTATTTTTATTATGTCTTTACTGACCTTTCTGGGCATTGAAAGTTGCAATGACTTTGCTGTCTATGGATGGTTCAGAAACATCTTGGATTTCATCAAAAATATCTTAATTCGTGTTCCGAAGATGAACAAAGGGTTTAAGGGTTTGGAACGACATGAGGGTGAGTAATTAATGACAGGATTTAGATTTTTGGGTGAACTTACCATTTAAAATAAATGCCATTTTGTTTTGATATTCTACTGCAATGAAATTTTAAATTTGTGGGTTAAGTTTCTAAATACTCTATGGGCCACTGTTTATGAAGTAAGGCTGATCATGCAATTCAGCCTTTTAAAAAAATAAAGAACAAACCACAAATACTCACTGTGAAAACTGTAAATGTTCCTCATGGTGAGTGAAGAGCCCTGAAGGTGTGCACGCTGAGCAGAGGGGATAAAAAAGGGAAACTGCAGCGAGGCCATATGAGGTGAGATGAGTTTGCACTGAGAAAATGCTGATGAATAGAATGATGGGTAAATCCTGCGCTGCATCTTGCTGCAACTTGCTTATCTCAGTGAACATTCCGTGGCTTTGAACATATAATTATGCGACAATGTATAATTAACACAGCTAATGTGATAGATAAACATTCCTAATTTCTTTGTGATTGTAAATTATATGATGTATCATGCTGTCCTCAAAGATGAAAAATATGTTTACATATATCAATTTGTAAATATATATTTTTTTCATGATTCCTCATGTTCCCATTTTGTGTTTCACAAAAACAATATCAGCATATGACTTTGGAAGAACTTGAGGACGAGTAAATAATGAAACAATTCTCATGCATTTCTAGGTGCTGTTTCAGAGTTTCTGAATGATTTCCCAAAGTTTCTGCTTTCATTCTCTACGATACGGTCGCAGCATACCATACAGATGTTGTGATAGGAAGGCATTCAGTTTTGTTTTACGGTAGAGAATATCCTTCAATCCAATAACTAAAAGAGCCACAAGTTTCAGTCTTAGCCATGATGGACAGAGTTGTAGTGATGTAGTTGAATTTTAGTGTTCACTCCGCTATGATGCCCTCAAGTGGCCATGGTTGTGATTGCATCTCAATTGCTCTAAAATTATAAGTTTTTATTATTTCCTTTTTGTATTTTGGGTGAAAAGAAGTATTATAGTGATATATATATATATATATATATTAGGGATGTAACGATACCCTCATGTCACGATTCGATACATATCACAATACTGAACTCACAATACGATATTATTGCGATACTCCAAAACATATGATAAAAGGTTAACAAAAAATTTACTGTTTATTAAACTGATAAATTTGATATTACATTGTGTGTATAAATGAATATTCTTGGACTTGGTGCTGGAAACCCAAAGCACAGGACAATAGAGACACCAGAATAAAAATATTCATGATTCTGAAGCTGAAAATACAGAGTTATTTTAGACGAATATGTTTCTCTGTCATTGACTAGATACATTTAAAATAATGTAGGCCACTTTTTTACACAGATATTCCCCTATTGCATTATTATACATTATATGCAACATTATATATAATATTTTAATGTAGTACTGACACTAAAACTATTCACGATACATATTGTTGCATTTTTGTATTGCGATATATTGTGACACGATATATTGTTACACCCCTAATATATGTTAGTAGTGAACAGTAGGCTACACATTGGCAAATTTAATTTAATTTAATTATATGTATTATTTTTTAGATTTTTGTAGAAAAATTGCATTTGTGCAACGTTTTTAGACTTTAATTATTAGTATATATCTGCCCTGGCTAAGTGTAAATGGTAAAAAAACAGTAACTTGTCACATGGTTAAGATCGTTCAGACACAGGCATGTTTTTTTTCTTCTTCAAATGCCAGCACATGTAATCTGATAAGAACCTGAAAAAGAGCATGTTTATTGAGAACAAACCAAAGTTTTCACGTAACCTTATTCATAGCTGCCAACTCGCACGTCTTCCTACATTCAGCTGCCGCTCAGATTTTCCACCTGATTACTGTTAGCTTACTGCTAGAAATGTGACTTTTTCTCAAAGATAAATATAAATATTAACTTACATTGCAGAATGCAGCTTTTACAATAAAATGTTACTAGCCTAGCCTACATTTTTCATTTTAACATCAATGATTTTTATAAAACGAGCAAATAAATCTCAATAACACGAAATAGGCTACCATGAATTGAAAGAACTAGTAAATGTAAAAATAAATAAATAAATCAAGAAGAAAAAACACCACCACCTATAGGCTAGCCTACACATGATAATTATATGCATTTTCCAGTGAAATGTTGTAGGCTACTTGGAAAAAAATGAAGAAGAAAAAAAGTCCAGCCTGATCTAACGACCCAGTATCAGCTAAAGCCTGTAATAGCCTACACACGCTGGTCCACTAGCAGATGCGTGTCAATGTCAGGCTTTGCCTCCTCTAGTTGCATAAAAATAGTAGGCCTAGTTATAGTGGTTGCTAATAAGTCTTATTTTTCGCTACCAAATTAGCCCAATCTACATTTTTATGTAGCCTAACTGACTTACATAAGTTATGAACAGTCTTAAAAAATATGAACTTGTAAGACTAGGCTAGTCTTAGCAGTTTATGCAACTGGTGTGGTAAAGTGTAGAGTCCCAGTGAAGGTGGGACTATATACTTTAACTATAGCCTAGATAGCCTAAATAATCAGGATAAAATTATTTAGATTATTATGTGAATAAAAGTTTGATTGATTGCAATAAGAATCGCGAGAAAAGCTTTAGATCAGGCATAATACTGGGGTCCTAAGCTGGGACTCATCACTTCAGTGGGACTCAACCTATTTTTTACAGTCTATGGACTCACTCAACCTATGGACTCAACACTTCACCACACCGGCATTTTATTTCCTCGGGAACTGCATCTCCCATGATGCAAAGTTAGTGCAGCGTCACTATACATGTCTGACGTCAGTAGCCGGAGTTCCGCGTGTTCGGAACTGTAGTCAATATCGGACGTTTATGTGTAATATGATGGAAAGTCGAGGAATTGTATCGATTATATTCGACTTGGATAACACGCTGGTCGATACAGCTGGAGCAGGACGAATTGCCATTCAGAAGGTAAATGCATGAATATGAATAATGCCCAAACGGAAAAGCTGACAATACTTCTGGTAGGCTACTGTCTGTCTATCTATGTTTTTGTCACATTGCCTATTATGCTTTGACGTACTCTGAAGTATACAGTGGTTGAATTAACATGGGGTTCCCCACAAGATTTTTGTTTTGGTGCAATTCTATACAAAATATAGGCTACAATATATTTATTTGACCGTATGCAACAAACTGTTTATTAA
Source organism: Rutilus rutilus (assembly GCF_951802725.1). Taxonomy (NCBI): domain Eukaryota; kingdom Metazoa; phylum Chordata; class Actinopteri; order Cypriniformes; family Leuciscidae; genus Rutilus; species Rutilus rutilus. The sequence goes on along the minus strand of NC_140225.1, from coordinate 24,374,496 downwards.
AAAGGCTTAAAGTCCCCCTGTTATTTTATCCCTTAAAACTCATCTTTGATCACCAAAATGACATAATTAAGCGTTTTTTTCCTTGAATAAATAAATTATGTATATATATATATTCACGCCTTGAATGTAAATCTACACCCTTGCCTCATTTACCCATTTTATGAATATGCTAATTAGCCCCGCCTCCACTCACTCACACCAGCTCCTTGACGATCACACATAGTTTGTGACGTCAGAAACACCAGCGATTTCAACTGTCTTTGATTCACTGCAGTTTTAAGGAGAAAATACAATAGCAATGGTGTTGACTAGCCTATACATTTCCACATGGTTTGTATTAAATCATATTAAAAACTCCACATAGACATATTAAAAACAACATTAAAACCTTGATTTTCACCACGGAGGGACTTTAAAGAACAGCCTTTTTTATTGATCAAGAAGAATAAAAAATATAGGATACATTTTCAGTCCAGGAAATTCAGTCCAATGTTATAAGAGAGAGCCCCCCAGCCTCCCTCAATTTGATCACTGATATACCGATATATAGCCTACTATACATAGTATATCAATCGAAGTAGTACCATTACCATGTTTTTTGGACACTTTGAGGGTGATGATAAAAAATAATAACTTTATTTTCTATAGTGCCTCCAAACAAAGGAGCTTACAAGGTAGAAATACAAGGAACAATACAAAATAAATCAACAATACTTCATAGGTGTACTAAAACAACAAGAAATCAACAATGTTTATAACAATCAACAATCTGCCAACTTAATATTTTTTCAAATATGTTTTAAAAAGACTGTTCTTCCTGAATTTCAACTGGAAGCTAAATCAAAACCTAGGAGCAAATACTGAAAAAGCTCTGTCACCCGTGGAACATTACCGTGTTTGATGGACAACCAAAAGACAATGCTGAGAAGAGCGAAGATTTCGGTTTGGGATATATGGTGTTAAAAGCTAAGATAAATTCACCGGAGCCAGACCGTGAAGTGCTTTATGTGAGCATAAGAACTTTAAAATCACCTCTAAATTTACCCGGTGGCAAGTGCAATGATTTAAAAATGGGAGTAATATGATCTCTAGTCTCCATAGGCTCTAACATGATTAACTAGGATTTGGTCCTAGTTAAAATTCTCACTGCACAGCCTCACTTTGACCATGTTTACAATGAACATAAATCTGTGTGTCATCGGCATAAGAATGATACTTAATACCTAGAGTTTGTAAAAGTTGGCCAAGCGGGAATAAATTGAGTAAAAAGTATTGTAGCCAGAGCATTATTTAGTTGTGAAATTTCATCATCCAAGCATTTTTAGCCCAATTCAGTGAAAGATGAAGCAACAGCAGTTGCATATACGGTCTAATCAATTGATTAAAAAAAATAATAAACCCAGGTTGAAAAATACAGCAAAATGTGAACTGAATTTTTGTGTACTGAATCTGAATGATGTTCTAGCTGAACTGATGTTGAAATGATGTCTACATATGTGGACCTAATGGACTTTCTTTTTCTATGATATTGTTCTCAAAAATTATTTGGACACTTACTCAACAATTAAGACTATATGAATGTCTTTTAATTAAAAAACTAAATAAAAATCCAAATTGCACTGAAGGGGCTGGATTGGAATCCACCGCTGCGTCAATGTGTAATGAGTGATTATAATCAAGGTATTAATCAATATTTTTCCTTCTAAATATCAAATGAGACTTCTCTGGGGATTTTACTTTGTTATACAAGTTACCAGTGTGATTACTGAAATGTTCTTTTCATGTATTCTTTAATATCTGTATTTGATATCTGAATGCAGTAACAGCGCTTGCTTATTTAGCCTGGCTTCCAGAAATGAAATAGGGACTTGTTTTGTGTTTGAGAAAGGTCTTCAACGTGTTATAGGGGTCATTGAAGCCAATAGTTTAAGGGACCATTTCTTTATTAAAGCCTTACTTTCCAGTTAGACTAAAGTGTAGCTCTCCTTGAGAGAAGTAAGCAGGGGTGGCCTTCGAACTCCCGTGTGAGTCTTGAAGCCGACTTCTGCTGATGAAACTGCAAACTATGTTCAGTAAAACTTTTATTCAATTTATTATAATTCTGACTCGGTCTTCTTTCAAACATCTGGTCCTTGGGTCCTAAACTGTTACCCCCTAACAGTACTTATTTTGTTAAGTAAAAAGATGTCGATTTTATGATTCACGCTGTGTTCTTTATTTAGGTGTGTGAGCTGCTGAAGTCGACACTTGTGCAGGAAAGCCACATCAGAGACATCTGTGAGTGCTATCTACGAAAGCTTCATCATGAATCGTTCGACCCATCAGAAGGAAAAACAATAGATAGTGTGAGGATCCGTCACTGGTATGAAGCCCTACAGGAGACACAGGGCACAGATCCTGATCCGGATCTGGCCTCCAGCTGCTACTACACATGGAAGAACACACGTTTACAGGCGCTGACCCTGTCTCCTGAGGTTCGATCTCTCCTGGAAGAACTGCGGAAAAATTACAAACTGCTTCTGCTCACCAACGGCGATACTCAGACGCAGTGGGAGAAGATCGAAGCCGTGAGCTGTGAGGGTCTCTTCAGTGTGGTGGTAGTCGGAGGAGATCATCCTGAGCAGAAACCGGCGCACTCCATCTTCACTCACTGCTTCAAGTCTGCGGGAGTTCTGCCACAGGACTGCATCATGGTGGGAGATTCTCTCAGTACTGACATCCAGGGAGGCGTTAATGCAGGAGTGCGAGCAACCGTATGGATAAACAGTGACTGTAAATCTCTCCCGCAGGGCTCTGTGACTCCAGACTACACTATACCTAGTGTACTGAATCTGAATGATGTTCTAGCTGTACTGATGTTGAAATGATGTCTACAAACGTAGATCTAAAGATGTACTTGAAAAATGTGATGACTCGTGTCAGGTAAAACGTTTTTAAGGGATAGTTCACTCCAAAATTAAAATCCTGTCATCAATTACTCACTCTCATAAAATTCCAATCCCATAAGACTTTCATTCATCTTTGGAACACAAATTAAGATATTTTTAATGAAGTCTGAGAGATTTCTGTCCTTCCATTGAAAGTCTATTCACCTAAAACTCTTGACGTTTCAAAATGTTAAATAAGCAATTCATAAAAGAAAGCGGTTTTATCCAAGTCTTCTGAAGAGACACGATCGTTTTATATGATAAACAAATTTCATTTAGGCTTTTATTCACATACAAATATTGATCAGCGAACATAACCAGAAGCTTAACTGTACTTGCTTGATGTCAGAATTTAGTATTGTATATATATTATGGTAAGTCCAACATGGCACACCTTTCTCTCTGTAACCTCACTGGACAATTTAAGTTGTGGAATAAATGAATCATGGGTGATGTATCGTCTTTAGGTATGCGTTCAGTAATCATGCATGATGGAGAAAACACTGGTGATAAATCCGCCACTAGAATGCGCAGTTTGTGCATTAGCACGGGCTAAACCTCATGATTGTTGCATGGAGCGGGTTTTTTTTTTTTGGCAAGTAAAGATTATATACACTATAAACACCATGATTGTATGTTAAAATTTGACATGACAACAAGCATGCCGTTTTTACAGTGATGTTGTTCTGCCTCTCTATTTCTAATTAGGGTTGGGTATTGTTTGAATTTTAGTGATTTCCCTTTCCGATTCTGCTGATTGATTCCGATTCTTATCGATTCCTAATTTCGATTCCAATAAGGTAAAAAAAAAGAAAAAAAGAATGATTCACATTTATTTATAGTCTTATTGCAAAACATTTAATTGTAGCGGAAAGCAACTAGCCTAACTAATATAATTTTTACAAATTAGTTTAAAAAGTACACACTCAGTAATTAAAAAAAACACACAAATAAATACAACTGAACAGATTGAAATAAAGTGTTTTAAGATTTTCAGGTATTCAGGTACAGAAACTGTAATCAAATGTAAAATTACACTGCACTTTATAAATAAAATATACATTTTCTCTTTATCTTTTGTTGTTTGATTAACTTTATTATAGAGATGGCAGAAATAATTGTAGGCTGCTATCACTTTAAGTCCTGCACGGACTCAATTAATATACTGTTATGCGTTTTCTTTGTGAACCGTTTAGTTATCTTAAGACGTAACCGCATGTGTTTACGAGAATATTTGGACATTTTTGTGTGTATTTGTCCGTTTAAGTGCCAAAAAGACGCAGAAGAGAACTCAGTTCAGTATTGCGCACTATTCAGTATGAGAGGCGGCTTTCTGTGTGCGCGCAGCACAGAAAACAGAGTGCTAGTCTTCTTGCACTTGAATGGTTTAAAATCACATTAAAATAACTTTTTTTTGTGCGCACACGCTTTAGATGTATGTGCAGCACAGAAAACAGTGTGTGGATCTTCTTGCACTTGAATGGTTTAAAGTCATATTAAAATGCACACAAATGAATCAATAAGAGGAATCTTAATTCTAATTTTACGAGTATCGGATTCCTGACCTTAAAGGGATAGTTTACCCTAAAATTAAAATTATCCCCTCAAGACATCCTAGGTGTATATGACTATCCTAATGAATACAACAGTGCGTTCTATCAACTGCTTGTTCGTATGATACTAAGTATTTAATGACAATATCTTGTGATAGGCGTTGACTTCAATGCTGTGCATCACACATAGTTGATAGGTCTCAAATATCTCACTGATTTAGCCTCTTCGAAGTTGTTTAATGATTTTATAAAACAGGTCAACGTGTGTGATATATGGCGATTGAGGAATGACAGTGCCAAAGACCACATTCTTTTCAGCTCGCCACAAATCCTATTCACGCATTCATTATCTGCACATATCACCTGCTGTATCCCTTGTATCCCATTTATTGATAATGCTGATATATTACCTCTTCTTCTTTCAGACCACTCCCAAGTAACTATCTTTTCTCCCATTTTCTGTTCCCTCTGGGCATAAACATTGGAGATATAACACATCCTTACTTCATGATGAAGAATTTCTATCACAACTGCGTACCTCAGCTGCTACAGAGCAACCATGTAGTTTAGTCTGCTTTACTAACAAATTACTCTGTTGTGATTTTTACGAATTGGTCAAAAAGAGAGAATCAGTGTCAAACCCATAAGGTAATTAAAGCTTGCAAGACTTAAATCAGTGTAATTATTCAGAGACATTCATTGTAATAAATGGTACTTTAATGAAATAATTAAAATGTTACTAAATAGAATTATTAGTAATTACGAACAATCAATGGGGGTGGGTGGGTTGGTGCTTCCTCAAAAGTACAACAAATTGAGTAGAACCAAATGAACTCCAATTCATATGCATGACCTTGAAAAATGAATATAGTCCACATAAGTGCTAATTGGTATTGATATGAAAACAGTCCACATTGGTGCTAATTGCTATTATTGATACAGAAACGTTGTTGATGACCACTGATAGACGTATTTCATTATACAAATGAGACAAACACTCAAGCGAATAAAGCATGTTACCCTTTTTCTTCACATTATACTGTCAGGCACTTTATTTTCCACGTATGCAAAGAAACTGAATACAGTCCAACAATTTTACTTGACTTCTAATTTGACTTTAATGTTCATTGCTGCAAGCTCTGCTAAGAAATATCTGAACACATAAGGAACAGATACAGTCTCAATAGAGTCGCTCTTATTGCACAACAAGCAGAATGTTTTCCGATGCCGTGTAGTTGACCAATGAGGAGGTGGTTTTTCCAGAAGCGGCGACAGCAGGCTGCCGCAATCTATGCAAACTTGCGCCACGGAGCGATCTGAGCAGTTAAACAGCCGGTCGTGAAGCAGAAACGACGTCCCGTGAGCCAGCAAAGCATCCCGTTCCATCTCTCCGAACCGGATTCCTCCCTGCACGTTCCTCCCTCCCAGTGGCTGATTGGTCACTTTATCTCTCGCTCCCGTAGTTCTCACCTGGAACTTGTCAGAGACCATGTGACGCAAGCGCTGGTAGTAAACCACCCCGATGAAGATGTCTGCCTCGAGCTCCAAGCCGCTGATGCCGGAGTAGAGCCGCTCTGTTCCGTAGAAGTTGTATCCCGCGGCTTTCAGCATCTCGCCGAAGTGCTCCAACGCAGAGCTTTCCTCTGAGAACTTGAAGGGTGTGGCGTCGTGAGACAGGCCGTGGAGGGACGCAGATTTCCCAGCCATGCTCTCGATAAGCATCCCGATGGTCATTCTGGAGGGGAAGCCATGGGGGTTGAACAGGATGTCCGGGCTCATGCCGCTCTCTGTGAAGGGCATGTCCTCCGCGGGCCACAGGCGGCTCAGGATTCCTTTCTGACCGTGTCTGCTGGCGAACTTGTCACCAATGGTGGGGTTCCTGGGAATGCGGTTTGTGATGCAAATGTACTTAAAACGGCCAGTGCCAGTGTCATTGCTGCACACCTTGATATTGTCCACTATGCTGCTCTCCTGGTACCTGAGGAGAAACAGGTGTTCAGAAATCAATAATCAATGCTGCAGGGATGACGTATAGGCCAAAACCCAGAAATGAGGTTAATATTTGAGTACTTCAGGTTCATTTGTCCTGAAGTCAGTGGGTTAGCCTCTGGGCAAAAAAGCCTCCAATGATGCAAAATGACGATTTTTACGTCATCAGAGGTTTCCAATCTCTTGTCTCGTCTCGGACATGAGGGAGGGAAGCACGGTCATTCGAAAATACTACCGGGTTTCTACTGATCCAAAGCTTAATGCTAATCGGTGAAGTATCCCTTTAAGCATAAACAATTGCAAATATAAAAATGTTTAAACAATTGAAATTGTTTTGCACTTTGTCGACTAATAGTATTTCTGTCACAGAAGTGTTATTGTTAAACCTTGTTTTTGTTTTTTTTGCTGAAATAAAAATAAATAAAAACTTGATTGCTTTAACTAACTGATATAAAATCATTTTAATTTGAAGTACTAAATTACTATAACTGAAATATAAATTATAGCAAAAAAAAAAAATAATAATAATTTTATATATATATATATATATATATATATATATATATATATATATATATATATATATATATATATATATAGAAATAAATATAAATTTATATAAATAAATAAATAAATATCAGTGGCGGCTGCTGGTCTTTCAAAGTGGGCCAAAGTGGGGCTTTGTCTTTCAAAGTGGGGTTTTTTTGAACAAAAAAAACTGTTCAAAGCAGCCCCATTGAAGTCAATGGACGCTGGGCTTCAATAGGGAAATGTACTGTGACGCTACGGGAATGTATGAGAAGGAAATCGAGTCAGCCGACCTGCTATATGTAACTGATTCGTAACGAACTCGTCTTTGAGATGAACATTTTTAGTCAATAAAATGGTAACACAATAGTACATATTTGACCATACATTTTTTGACATTATAGGGGAAGCCGAGCTTCTCTTGCAGTCTTAAAGAAATCCCCACTGATATATGTAGTATATATAAAAATTACAAAAGCACATAATAAAATGACTAAAACCAAAAATTAAAAATTAAAAGTATAAATATATTATTACTTACTGTAAATATAAGTATAAATTCTATATTCAAAATATTAATAAATACTATAATAGTATCAAAACAATATTAAAATGACACTGAAATAGAGTAAAATTAATGACTATGATGACTCCATTAAAAGGCAATTTTTAGACTAAAGCAAGTAACAAAAGTGATGTCTTACTTGAAAAAGACCACACGACTCTGGCCGGTATTGAGATTGATGTAGCTGTAGTAAGGGTCTCCATACTTCAGCACGGAGCCAATAAACGGCAATCCATCTGCATCCAGTTTGCCCAGTACTTCGGTGTCACCTGGCTTTACCCCAAACACAATGCTGTCTTCACCTTTGACCTTTTTGTTCAGATCTATGACATCGGTCTTATAAACAAAACCATGAGCGAAGCCACGCTCCCATGAGGACTTATTGACGATCTGGAGAAAGTTAAAAAGGATGAACAATATTAACAAATGCAAAAGAACGTTTCGGAATGTACTAATGGGAAACTATGTTTACCATAGCATCTTCCATATCGTAGCCAGAGTAAGAAATGACAGCCACTATTGCGTTTGTGCCAATAGGGTAATTGTCCATGTTGTAGTGGTCGTACATCGCGGGTCTGACCAGAGGACTCTGGGGGGTCTGCAGACGGTACAGTTTATTGTCAGATCGTTCCTGGTACGCATGCAGTGGGAAGCCCATGGTCTGTTTACCTAAGACAGGATGATGTCAAGTAAGTTGCGGCTCATAGTTCATTTGTTTTATGATATTTGTAGACGTTATGACAGAAAGTAGTTATTTAGATATAATCCATCAAAAACACATAAAGGAAGTGAGGAAGTCTTACTCATCTGGCACTGGTACATGTTTCTGGGGCTCTGGTTGTGATCAGAGTACGGGATGAATTCTGCAACCACACTCAACATGCTGTGAGGAAACAGCTCTTGATGTGTGGTCACTCCCTCCTCTAACTCTTCCTCAAAGATGCCCACATTCAGGTACGCCTGAAAACAGTAATGAGTGATGAACACTGCCAGACCACTTTTTTTTCTCAGTGGCTTTGGTTCCAGAAGTATTTTTCCCATGGGGATTTTAAAAGAGTCTTTGTGTGAGTTACCAGCGAAAAAACAAACCAACCAGCTACGAGGTAAATCACAACATTACAAACGACCCTTTACATGCATAGGCGACCAAATTTCATGCTAAATGTCTTTAATTAGTCAATGGCTAGTCAATTGCATGATTTCAGTCATCTGTGTTTGAGTTAGAGGCAAAAAATAAGTTTAGCGCAGATATAATTTCATTGCCTGCTGAGCTTTACTTTGCTTGGTTGAGAGCGCCCTCTGGCTTTCTCTCACACTCACTGTGAGAAAAAGAAAGAGGCTTACATTTGAACAACTGACACGCTAGATCTAAATGCAGGTCTCGATAATAAGGACTGCCCGATGGCCAAGAGTTGACAGAACTGTCACTGTCCTGATTGGGCAAGTGCTGCATTATCATGAAAGTTTAACATTTGCACGTTTTTAAGCCTTGTCAATTTAAACATTTAAGCACAATTTTTAATTTAATTGGGGACATGCTAAATCAGAACAGGCTGAAGGTATGTGCAAAGTAAAAAAAAAAAAAAAAAAAAATCAATCAGAAATGTTCAAAGGAAGTATATACAGTGAGGAAAATAAGTATTTGAACACCCTGCTATTTTGCAAGTTCTCCTACTTAGAAATCATGGAGGGGTCTGAAATTGTCATCGTAGGTGCATGTCCACTGTGAGAGACATAATCAAAAAAAAAAATCCAGAAATCACAATGTATGATTTTTTAACTATTTATTTGTATGATACAGCTGCAAATAAGTATTTGAACACCTGAGAAAATCAATGTTAAAGGAGACCTCCGGTCAATTTTAAAATTGAGCTAATTTTTTTGTACATTTGGAGTGCTGTCAGTACAGAGAACAACGACAAAAATCGGTGTTGCCTACACCGAGTTATCCTCTTTTTAAAATTTGCACCCTGTTGACTTCAATGGGGCAAGTTTTAAACCTGCTTTTAGGCTCTTAACATCCTTGATGTGTCATTACAAGTGCACAGGTCATGTGAGTGATTCCTTCGGAGTGAATGCGGGTGAATCTGACTGCAGTAGATGTGAAAGATATTAATTAGCGCACATACCTGTATTTACATCCTGTTTTCGGTCGAAGTCCACAGTAATCGATTGTCGAGTTCACGCGCATAGGTTTAGTACCTATGATCACGCGCGTGAACTCGACAATCGACTACTGTGGACTTCGACCGAAAACAGGATGTAAATACAGGTATGTGCGCTGGCTGAATAAACATCATTTTTATTAATATCTTTCACATCTACTGCAGTCAAATTCACCCGCGTTCACTCCGAAGGAATCACTCACATGACCTGTGCACTTGTAATGACACATCAAGGATGTTAAGAGCCTAAAAGCAGGTTTAAAACTTGCCCCATTGAAGTCAACAGGGTGCAAATTTTAAAAAGAGGATAACTCGGTGTAGGCAACACCGATTTTTGTCGTTGTTCTCTGTACTGACAGCACTCCAAATGTACAAAAAAATGAGCTCAATGTTAAAATTGACCGAAGTTCTCCTTTAACATTTGGTACAGTAGCCTTTGTTTGCAATTACAGAGGTCAAACGTTTCCTGTAGTTTTTCACCAGGTTTGCACACACTGCAGGAGGGATTTTGGCCCACTCCTCCACACAGATCTTCTCTAGATCAGTCAGGTTTCTGGGCTGTCGCTGAGAAACACGGAGTTTGAGCTCCCTCCAAAGATTCTCTATTGGGTTTAGGTCTGGAGACTGGCTAGGCCACGCCAGAACCTTGATATGCTTCTTACAGAGCCACTCCTTTGGTTATCCTGGCTGTGTGCTTCGGGTCATTGTCATGTTGGAAGACCCAGCCTCGACCCATCTTCAATGCTCTAACTGAGGGAAGGAGGTTGTTCCCCAAAATCTCGCAATACATGGCCCCGGTCATCCTCTCCTTAATACAGTGCAGTCGCCCTGTCCCATGTGCAGAAAAACACCCCCAAAGCATGATGCTACCACCCCCATGCTTCACAGTAGGGATGGTGTTCTTGGGATGGTACTCATCATTCTTCTTCCTCCAAACACGTTTAGTGGAATTATGACCAAAAAGTTCTATTTTGGTCTCATCTGACCACATGACTTTCTCCCATGACTCCTCTGGATCATCCAAATGGTCATTGGCAAACTTAAGACGGGCCTTGACATGAGCTGGTTTAAGCAGGGGAACCTTCCGTGCCATGCATGATTTCAAACCATGATGTCTTAGTGTATTACCAACAGTAACCTTGGAAATGGTGGTCCCAGCTCTTTTCAGGTCATTGACCAGCTCCTCCCGTGTAGTTCTGGGCTGATTTCTCACCTTTCTTAGGATCATTGAGACCCCACGAGGTGAGATCTTGCATGGAGCCCCAGTCCAAGGGAGATTGACAGTCATGTTTAGCTTCTTCCATTTTCTAATGATTGCTCCAACAGTGGACCTTTTTTCACCAAGCTGCTTGGCAATTTCCCCGTAGCCCTTTCCAGCCTTGTGGAGGTGTACAATTTTGTCTCTAGTGTCTTTGGACAGCTCTTTTGGCCATGTTAGTAGTTGGATTCTTACTGATGTATGGGGTGGACAGGTGTCTTTATGCAGCTAACGACCTCAAACAGGTGCATCTAATTTAGGATAATAAATGGAGTGGAGGTGGACATTTTAAAGGCAGACTAGCAGGTCTTTGAGGGTCAGAATTCTAGCTGATAGACAGGTGTTCAAATACTTATTTGCAGCTGTATCATACAAATAAATAGTTAAAAAATCATATATTGTGATTTCTGGATTTTTTTTTTTAGATTATGTCTCTCACAGTGGACTTGCACCTACGATGACAATTTCAGACCCCTCCATGATTTCCAAGTGGGAGAACTTGCAAAATAGCAGGGTGTTCAAATACTTATTTTCCTCACTGCAGGATTTCTGCAAGGTTGTCAAGCCAACCAAATAGGTTTCCACTGATTATCAGTGGTACTTGAGTTTCAACAACTTTTCTACAACAACTTTCTCACCTGTTCAAAGGTGCCAATAAGCTCCTGTTTGCCCAGGCCAAGGTTTCGGACAGGCCGAACCATGCGACAGGGTGTGGTGAACAGATGGAGGCCTGGGTACAAACTGGCTTTACCCGTCTGAGGAACCAGAATAATCTCAGTCCAGGGTGGCACTTTTTTCTCTCTCAGCACCTGCAGATGACACAAATGTTCAAATTTATATGATAAAACCCTCAACATAACTTGATCAAGGATAAGAAAACTACATAAAGAAACTAAATCATTTCCCACCTTAAATCTGCGGAGAGATTCGACGACTGAGGGCGCCACTTCTTTTTCCACCCAGCCAATCATGGCCCCGTCCAGTATGACAGGATAACAGTCTGAATAAGGCTGACTGGGGCTACCGTCTACAGCAGTCACACCTGGTGATAGATAAAATAGTTTTAAGTGAATAGACAATTAATATCCTATTGAATTGGATATTCAATTCAATTCACATTTATTTGTATAGCGCTTTTCACAATACACATCGTTTCAAAGCAGCTTTACAGAAAATGCATTAGTCCACATTACAATTTAGAATGATCTGTTATCAGAGGTAACTGTCTAAGTTATGTATTTCAGAAATGTACATACACACACATACATATATATAACATACATATACATACATACATATATATTTTTTTTACAATGATTCTTATCTATCTTACTAAATAAAAATAAGCAAAATAAGAAATAATCATAAAATAAGAATCATTTTATTTTGTAGTCCTGTATAGTAACTAAAATTAGTTACAATAACTAATCTTAATTTATTTATGTTCAGACTTTAAACCATAGAGCTTTTTTTTTTTTTTTAAGTGCAGGGAGACCCTAAAGCTTCTCTTTTGTTGACAAAGTTTAGAAGTTCTTTGTGAAGATGGTTGGTACATGTTGTGTTCCATGCAGCGCATTTATTTATTTAATTAAATCAGTCTTTGCAAATTGATAATTTTATTTCAACTAACCATGCAGCCCTTCAGCCCTAATTATAGGCATTTTGCTAGAGCCAACTGATGATCTTGTTTAACAATGACAAGATGTTATTTACCCAGAGAGCAGAGCAGGGCAGGCAGGGTGGTTGTGGGATGCACCTGTGCCACAATCTCACATTGGGCTGTAAGGTGGTTCATGAGGCCACATGGTTCTCCGTCAGGAGTGTGTACCGGACACAGGAAACCCCAAGACTCTGGCAGCAGCTTCCGCACACTTGTGGTCCTCATCTTAGCGAAGGCGGCTCCTCTGTGCACGCAGCGAAAATGAGACAAGTAACGGATGTAGTTCAGCTTATCCGCCACGACACACAGTCCGGTGTTCTGCAGCATGCCCAGACCTGGGGTTAAAAAGACAAATGTTATCTATTGATGCACATGGAAAGCCTGTGACCGCACATCAGTTCTGTGACTTCATTCTGTATTAATGTGGCAAGTTACAATACCAGTTCCATACCTGTCTTGGACTGGAGGTTTCCTGTGGCTAACATATACTCAAAGGCACTGGTGAGATCTGTAGCCATGTTGAAGATTTTGGTTAAACCAGTTGTGGTCAGCTCTCCCAGTCTTTCACTCTTCTTTTCCAAGACCCTTTTAAACGACACCAGCCAGCCTGCCATTTTCTCCTAAGGAACATTCAGAACAGCTTTGGGAATTTTTTTTATTTTTTTGTAATGTGCTGCATTTTGCACTTGCAGCTATGCTGTTTAAAAGTTTGGGGTTGGTAGTTTTTTTTGGGAGGGGGTGAAGGCTTTTATTCAGTAAAGGCCAATTTCACACCACATGACAGACGGCAATAGACACTCTGTCTGGTTTTGTCGGATCAGTTTGCTGGCATCTGTCGGAGTTTGTTTTCGCCGACTGAACATGCAGAGTCAGCGTTAGAATGTCACATTTATAAGGACATTAATAATGTTACAAAAGGTTTCTATGCTGTTCTTTCAAACTTTCTATTCAACAAAGAATCCTGGAATGCATCAGTTACGCAAAAATATTACGCATCACAACTGTTTTTAACATTGATGATAAACAAATCAGTGTATTAGACTGATTTCAGAAGGATCATGTGACACTGAAGACTGGCGTAATGGTGCTGAAAATTCAGCTTTGCCATTACATGAATAAATGACATTTTCAAAATAGTTATTTTAAATTGTAACAATATTTCTTGATCAAATAAATGCAGCCTTAAGCAAAAGCATTTTAAAAATCTCACCAACCCCAAGCATTTGAATGGTAGTGTGTATGAAAGGAGCATTGACATGAGTGTGCAAGAAAGACATGTTAATAGATGATAAAGGTGATCTTACTTTCAAGAACATGAGGTAGAGCTGGCCTGGTGTGAGAACTTCCTGGAACATCAGACTGTCAGGGTTCTCCTCCATACACTCCTGTTTGGCAAAGCTGAAGAGCTTCCGTGTCATCATGCACAACACGTAGAACTTCTCCACATTTGACTTTAGGTGAATACACAGACATTCACTGCAAACAGAAGAATAACACAATGGAATTTATTGATGTGTATAAATATTGAAATGCAATTATTTTTATTTTTTTTGCCATATCATTCAGCTCTACTTCCAACAGATCTCACATAAAAAACACTGAAGAAAATTGGTTAAATCTAAATTAACTGATATTATTAAAGTCAAAAATATTATTTAACAATCACCCAACCCATATACATCAACAAAACGGCAAAAAACAACAAAAAAACAGTGTAGGTTCTGTAACACCTAGGACTTACTCTAACAGGAACTGAGCACACTGCTCGTGAGTGAACCACTCTGGGAGGTCGAGTTTGACCCGGAAACGCTCGCCCAGGTAACTGAGCACCTTGGCTTTAGTTGTGCAGCCCTGGTCCATGACCATTCGCAGAATTTCTGAGATACAGCTCTTAAAGAAAGAGTTCTCCTCTCGACCTTTAATCAGCTCCTGGTAGATCTGGTAATCTGAGAAATCCACTAGAGCCTTTTGGGGTGAAAGGAAAGGCATTTGAAACATTAAATTCAAAAGTGATTATGCACCAGTCCCTAAATATTACACCTCTCTCTGGAAAATCTGATTCTGATTGGTCAGTCGAGTCGGTCAAATATGTTTGTATAATGACTTCTAAACCTTGTAAAGCAGCAGAACCACTATACTTTTTGTTCCAACTTTGTAGATCTGTGGAATAGATAATTTTTTGTTATTTTGCATTTTTGGAATTATTATCATTTAAATATGCTGCATAGTGTGACGTCATGACTTCTGCAGTGTCTGAAGAAATTGTGCAAAGTGTAACCATCCATTGTCCCAGGCCACCGACAACCTCTCACATAGTAAAATAACTTAAACTCAATCAATATATCCTGCAAACTAATATTTATTTATTTGTTGTTATGTAATAAGCGGTGTTGTTGTTAAACTATTACAAATAATTTTTGGTTATTGAAATTAAGCTGAAATATAATTTTTGATAAAAAAATAAATAAACATGAATTAAAAATGTTGCAACTAACTGAAATAATTTTAAGGTCAAGTACTAAATTAATAAATCTAAATATATATACACTACCGTTCAAAAGTTTGGGGTCAGTAAGATTTTTTAATGTTTTTAAAAGAAGCATCTTCTGCTCACCAAGGCTGCATTTGTACATGGTTTGTTGTAAACCATATTAAAAACACCACATATAAACAAGATAAAGATAAACTTGATTTTCACCAAAGCGGGACTTCAAACTAAAATTTAAATAAAAACTTAAAATATAAAAATAAAAATAAAGAAGTTAATACAAAAAAATTATAAATACTAAAATAGAATATAAATGCTCATTTTCACAGAGAAGGCTTAAAGGGATAGTTCACCCAAAAATGAAAATGGTCATCATTTATGGTAGCCATTGACTTCCATAGTAGGAAAAAAAAATCTGGATATGGAAGTCAATGGCTACTAGGGCTGTCACTTTATGTTCGAAAATCGATTGCACAATCGATCGGACCAACCAACACAAGTTTCGAAAATGAAAATAGGGAATCGATTTTAACGGCTTTCTCTGGGAGCGCGTCCAGGACGCTCGTCACGATACACCTGCAGCGAGCGCGCGTCACACAGCAACTGCAGGCTCTGACAAACACATAACAGCAAATTATACTTCTGCATAATGTGTCTTTTTTTACTACAAAAATGTGAATTCTGCCGGTATTCAGACAGTCTTATGCATACAGATACAGATTCGGGCTACGGTCTATAATCGCCTACGTAGGCGAAATTTGTTTGACATATCTAATCGTAAACACAGCTATGTTGAAGCCTGCAGTAATGTTTTTCATTGATGTTATGGCAGTCCACTCTGCTTATTGTTTTAAGAGAATGTTGCACTCCTGTTTGTCATTGTGCACGAAACTTCACGCCAATAAATCATCAGAAATATTGCTGACTTGTGCGCGTCTCAAGTGAACTCTTTACGTTCGTCCTAATGCCTGTTAGTTGTCCGTGGATTTGCCTATATTTGGCGTTTAAAATGGAAACGTCTTTAGACATGGAAAATCAATTTTACAATCGATTCAATGAACACTTATGTCTCAAAAATCAAACAGGATTTTTTCACAAAAGTGACAGCCCTAATGGCTACCAACATTCTTTAAAATATATGATTTTTTGTTCAACAGAAGAAACCTACAGGTTTGGAACAACGTGAGGCTGAGTAAATGATGACAACAATTTTCATTTTTGGGTGAACTATCTCTTTAAGCCTAGTCCCAGACTAAAATGCATGTTTGAGTCTATTTAACTGAAAGCATCTTGCATTGATGCAGGGCCTGATTTTCATTTTGGAAAGGTCATTTGAGGGGGTAGTTACATTTATCTATGCTCACTATGTATTTGTGTTTTTACAATGGGATAATTTTGATGTGTATGGGTTTATACACAGCACAAGGAAGCTTGATTTCAACCTTGAATATAATTTACAAAAAAGACAAGTAAACAAGAACAGAACGCGAAAAATTACTAAATTAATCTAAAAATCTGTGTGGGTTAATTTGCGTATTCAACCAACAAGCTAATTGATTAATTTTTGTGAGAATTTTTCACCTTATAAGTACGAAACCTGCGGGAATTAGTAAAATTATGCTCAATACCCACAATCCTGCGCCAAAATTGAAGCTCTCATTGACGCATCTTAAAATATCAGGGCCATTTTTTTTGTCTCAAGAGACACACCAGTCATGTTTTTTGTTGTTGTTTAAAAAGCACATTTATAAAAGCTACTTAAATGCCCTAAGTCTTAATTCCAAGCCCTGTCTGTGAAATCGGGTCATATAATACTAAAATAAACATGGTAATAAGTAGGGCAATGTCAACTAGTCATTATCACAAAAGAAACACCTTTAGGATGATTTGAACAGTTTATTAAAAAATAATAATAATAATTTTACCTTCAGCGCAAAGCCCAAGGGAAGAAAGAACAGCTCTTTCTGGTAAATGAAATTCACCATCACTGTTCCATTTTCCAGGTAGTGTAGATTCATATTAATGGCTGTGTGTTCGTCCTTTACACAGTGCATTGAAATACCTGCACACAGTTAATACCGAAGTCAATCTGTGTATTTAAAAAATCCTATTTCAATTATTCATTCTGGACAAGATGCAGCACTCACCGTACTGAGTGTAGCCCTGTCCTCTGCTCTTAAACTTTGGTCTTGATATAGCGATGGGATAGTTCCTCCTCGGCATGATCAGAAGACGAATCACCTTCTCAATGCCATTCACCACAAAATAACCACCCATTTCCTACCGGTAAAACAAGACTAAGTGTTATTTTATCCGAAAGACAACAGTATGATGGTGGCGTTACATGCAGTTCTGTGACGTGTGATCTATACCTCAGCTTCTTCGTGATGCTCGATGAGTTCTTTGGGTGAGAGACCATGAAGGTTGCAGAGTTTCGATTTGACCATGATCGGCACCTGTCCCATAGACTGTTTGATGATTCCTTTGGGAACGCCATCAATAGACCAGCTCACGTCAGCCTGTGAAAACACAAAACACTGACATCAGTGGTCGTCAGCTGGCTTGGCTCCAGGACCCAGACTGGATATCAAGCAGTGACCTAACTAGTCTCAGCCTTAGAAATAACTGTTAGCTGAACGTCTGATGTGTAAGGCACACAAAATGGGAAACGCTTCAGGAGTTTCAAAGTCTTCATCTGATTGGTTGAATTCTACAGGATTTAACGGTCCACCTGGAAGCAAAGCCGTCGTGATGCCAAACCCCATCGTGAGTTCGTGACATGGATCTAGTGATTACCACATAGAAGTGAAGCACTACATGTTAATTATATTCTCTGCTGTATTTTCCTATAAACATTTTTTTTTTTTCAATTTCGTTCGGAATTATTCAGCCTTTAAGAACAAGCAGAATCCACTGGCGGTTTCTCTTGTAGTGGGCTGAACTAATGCGCAAACGTCCATCTCATTGGCTAGCGCTTGCCTATTACTGTCCCTGTTTAGATTTCAGTAAATGAGGGTGAATGCAGATAATGTGATTAACATTCATTAACTCAGCAGCTCATCAATCCTTATGCATTTTATACTGTTATTAGTAGCAGTAGTATTATCTTATCTTATTTGATTGACTAATGTAACTAAGTACTTTCAGAACATATTAGGGGTGTAACGATACCCTCATGTCACGATTCGATACTGAACTCACGATACGATATTATTGCGATACTCCAAGACATATGGTAAAAGGATAACCAAAAATGTGCTGTTGATTAAAATGCTAAATTTGATATTACATTGTGTGTGTAAATGAATAGGCTTGGACTTGTAACCCAATGCACAGGACAAGAGAGACACCAGAATAAAAATATTCATGATTCTGAAGCTGAAAATACTGAATTATTTTAGACGAATTTGCTTACACTCTTTCACTGACTAGATATATTTAAAATAATGTAGGCCACTTTTTACTGGTAACATAAGACATTTGGCATTATCAGGACCCACAAATATTCCCCCATTGCATTATTATACATCATATTCAACCTTCTATAGTAGTTTAATGTAGTACTGACACTAAAACTTTGAAAACTATTTTTTTCTATACTATATATGGTTGCATTGCGATGTATTGTGGTTGTGACACGATATATTGTTACACACATACACATATATTCAATCCTCAGGCTTACCACTAGCTTCCCCCTGTATGTACAGCGCCTGCCTCTGCACTCGGCAGGGAACATCCGCAGATCTCGGCTGATTCCTCCTTTAGGAACCGCTGGCGTGTGAATGATGGCCTCCACAAAAGACAGGCTGACTCTGTTTCCCTTGTACAAGAACTCCAAAGGAGGAATGGCCTAAACACAAACATATTTTACCTGTATAGCCAGCACTTGCATGTTAGTGTCTATAGAGAACATGCATGAGTATAAGCATGCATGTGTCTGCACCTCACCTCCACAACCCGACATAATCCATCAGTAACTGCCTGATCAAATGACTCAATGTGCGCCTTCACCAGCTCCTGCACGGGAACGTGCTGTTTGTCTTTCGGGACACCGAACCCTGCCTCTGTCAAATTCTTTAAACTCGGTTCGGACTTTAGATTACACCACTTGGAGAGATCCATATTGCTGCGCACACACGTGTGTGTTTGTCAACGTGATTTCGGCAGTAGAGCGCATAACTTCCTGCTACACAACTTCAAAATAAGAGTATTCTCCCTATATGCTATTTTAATCCTCGGATCCTAATAAATCTCACGATTGTATTCATTTGTTTTCCCGCATTTGGACCATGATTTAGGATATTACTTATTGTGAATTAGATATCCTACATGATGCAATTCTTCCTTAAAATGAATTAATTCTCTTTCAAATGCAGTACACACCATCAAACATCATACCTGTGTTTTGTTTCCTTATGATGTGTAATGTGTAATTATTTTATAATAAATGGTTTAACCATAAATATGATATTATAAATAGTGTATGTATACGTTCAGAGCTTTTAAAACTATAAATGTTCAGCATATGAAAATACTGGCATAGAAAACGAAAGAAATTTAGTTTAAATAATTTCGTTTAATTAAATCACTAAGTAATAAATATTGTATTACACTTATTATTACACATTAAAATCACAGATACTTTTCTTTTGGACTGAGGGCACGTTTTGGCGTGTAATGATCACTCTTATTTCACCCTTCACCGCACACATGCTCGAACTGAAGGGGATGTCAAAGTAAAAGTCCTACTTATGCGCAGTAACTCGCATTTTGCGTAAATACAGCGCTGGGTTAAGCATATTGAACTCTTCACTTGGCCTTGAGGACGCTTGAAGATCTTTAAATTATGAGCAAACAATAATAATAAATAATACAAACAGTAATAATTAAACATGAGCGCGTCAATCTCCTCCCATAAAGGTAAAGATCTTATTGAAGATGTTATATAAAGGTGTTTTGTTGAAGTGTTGTAGAAATGTGCTATTTTGCTCATGCTGTGTGTGTTTGTTTATGGTCGGAATTTAGCTGTAAAGAAACTAATGGAATAAACGTACATTTTCAAGATGTGATTCACAAACACATTTCATGAGTGTCTCGGATGTATCATGTGTTTGCTTTTGCTCGCTGTGTAACGTAGTTGGGAATCTAATAAACTATCTCTGTTCGTATCAGGTTTCTATAAATGAAATATTGTTTCAATTTGACTAACATGGATATGGTTACTACTTATTTAATACAGATTCAACGTTTAATGTTTCAAACAATAGATTTGTCATTGTGATGTTATTGGAGTCACAGAACAACGTACAATCTTTAGTAGCAATTTTATGTAAGTTTAAGTAACAATATTAATATTGTTATTGGACTAAAAGGCTTGTAGAATCTGTGGGAAAAAAATGTTATAGCCTACATTTTATATGATTAATGTAAGTAGCAATATTAATGTATTAATTACATTATTTTCAAGTATTTGGACATATTTGTAACGTTATTATTATTATTATTCTTTCATCTTATGCAAGCATATATAATCGCTGTAGAATGTCTGTATGGTAAGATCTCTTAATTCTGTCCTCCTCTAGCTGAGATCATCACTGCAGTTTCCGTGACGTTTGGAGCTGCAGCAGTGGGAATCCTCATCTACCAAACATTTTTCAACAAAACCAAATGTGTGAAACCTAAAGTGAACCTTGATCTGCAAAAAGACAACCCCAAAGTGGTGCATGCGTTTGACATTGAGGACCTGGGTGACAAGGCCGTGTACTGTCGGTGCTGGAGATCCAAAAAGGTGAGAAAGAACTTAAGTAAAACTTAAGACAAACTGACAAACTTTGAACCACTGACTGTCAAAATAGGGAAACAGTAGAATTAGAAATGTGAGTGTTGCGGTTCTGCCCATTTTCCAAAGCAAGTTCCTCCTGAAGAAACTGAAATTAAATGTCTCTTGCAGATGCCAAATCAGGAGAAATGTTTATTATGTACATACGTATAAACATACATCTGGATGGGATTGATTCACGGACGTGTTTATCTTGAACCTGTCTGTTAGCATTCCTATTTCGATCATGCGGGGGTGGGTCCAACTGCCTTTAACCTGCACCTGCAACAGGTCACTTGCAAACTGTCATTGTCTTTATTTATGAGTACTACGTTCCTGAATTCTGTTTTTGTCAATCACCTGAATCTTAAAGGTCCCATGACATGGATTATTTTATTATATTATAATGTTTCCTTGGGTGCCCTTATAATGTTAGTATGTTTTTAAGATCACAAATTTTAATAATTTAGAAATAAAAGGCATTTTTCCTAGCCTGATTTTAGCCTCTGATTTGAACACTCTGTTTAAAAGGGTGTGTCTGCTGTGAGACTTCAGTGTAAACGCCCACTGCTGTGATTGGCTGACATGCTTGCATATGAAATAGCTAGCATTACATGTGGAACTCTCTCGGATACTTTTACTATTACAGCTATTATACGTTTTTACTATTACAGCTATCGAGATTAACGAATCGTGAGAAGTTTTTTAAGTATTTAGATCTATTCCCATCACATAAAAGGTTGCAGTGATGAGCATTGAGCAGATGACAGCCTGTTGATCGCGTGAATGAAGATCTTATCATTGCAACGCAGTTTCTGCACTCTCACTAATGCTTTCACCAATGCTTTCTGTATATATTTTAATCACAGTTTAAATAAGATTATTTTCAGCTTACCAAGAGAAACGATGTGAAGTTGATATTTTAGTCACTGGCTTGAGTTACTGATGCATAAACAGTATTGAACGATTTTGAGAGAAAGATTATCTGTCTGAACTTGAACAATTACACATCAGAAATTCACATAACCCACTGGTTCTTCAGAGGCTCGGAAGAAGGAACTAAAAAAATACTTTTGTGTTCATTTGTACATCCAAACACTGAGCAACTGCTATGCTTCGCTCGTTTACAAGCCATGATGTCTCTCGAGGAAAAAACAATATTGCGCTCGCGCAGCTCATTTGTCATGTCATGACGACATAAAGGGAAGATTCTAGATTCGCCCGTCTGAGCTTTCATTTTCTCAAAAATACCCAGGGCTTGGTTTACACCTATCAAAATGTCTAGCCACTGTGGGACCATAGGCAGGCTTGGGGAACTCATATTAATGTTAAAAAACCTCATGGGACCTTTAAATTCTGAAATTCCACGAGGCTAATTGTTCAGGGGCAACAGGAACATCAACGGCAGCAGGAGGGGAAATTAAAAAAAAAAAAAAAAAAACCTGTTAAAAACTATGTTCTATATACAAATGTACTGTTGATTAAAATGCTAAATTTAATATTACGTTGTGGGTGTAAATGAATAGGCTTGGACTTAGTGCTGGTAACCCAATGCACAGGACAATGGTGACACCAGAATAAAAATATTCATAATTCTGAAGCCGAAAATACAGAATTATTTTAGACGAATATGCTTGCACTCTGTCACTGACTAAATATATTTAAAATAGTGTAGTCCACTTTTTACTGGTAACAAAATACATTTGCCAGTTTCAGGACCCACATATTCCCCTATTGCATTATTATACATTATATTCAACATTATATATAGTAGTTTAATGTAGTACTGACACTAAAACTCTGTAAACGTGAATTTTCTTCTCACACAGTAATTTTTATTTTGGGTGAACTATACACAATAAATATTGTCACTATCCACGATACATATTGTTGCATTTTTGTATTGCGATATATTGTGACACACCCCTAGTCGCTTCACCTCCATTCACAAATCCTCTCAAATGGGATAGTAAAGTGTCCAGAATCAGTAAAGTGACTTCAGAATCTCGCCAGAAGTAGTAGGTCATCCTGGGATATTTGCCTACTGTTTATCCAATACTATGTATTCGGACATACTACTTTTTGGCGTACTATATACTATTTCGGATGCAGCATCAGTGTTATGAGACGCCCACTTATGACTGCACATGCGCATTGGAACAATAACCTTTTTTTTTTTTTATGAGCATAAGAAACAACATTAACGAGACAGTTGTTGCCAGATGAAAGCTTTGGAGAATTTGATGTTTCCCCATTTAAAGAGACAGGAGCTGCACTTGTATGACTGAAATAACTGGCGTTTCAAAAATGGCTGCTGAGTGATATGACTTACCTGAAAGGGACTTTGATGGGGAACAGTGGTTCTGATTGCACATTTTACAAGATTTTGTCAATGATGCTCAGGTACTGTTGCGCACCAAATCCTCCACCATCGTGTTATCGGTTATATCACTTGTAGTTTATAATTGTAGCGTCCGTTGTCCAACTGAACTTAATGTTTTTTATTTCTATAAGAAAGGCAAAATGACAGTGGGGATGGTGCCACAGTGGCCAAGTAATGTAATCGGTGTAGCCTACGGCCGAACACCGCGTAACACCAGTAACAGACTAATGCAACAAGCCTAGTGGTGATGGTCACATTTTGGTTACATGAGCCGTGAGATTCAGTGACATCAAACTTGTTGTAACACATCTGTAATGAAATTGTTTTCTCTGGTCTCTTTCTTACAGTTTCCATACTGTGATGGCGCACATGCGAAACACAATCAGGAAACGGGAGACAACGTTGGTCCTCTGATCATAAAACGCAAGGAGGCCTGAGCGATTCCACTGTTCATGAAAGTCCATTCTCTGCGATAGAGATTATGTGTCTTGGCTTTAAATGTGTGGTCGGGGCTGCTGGGATTAAATGTGTGACTATATTATCCCGTGTTTGTGTGTTTAATCATATAGTGTATGCTTGACAGGTTCCAATGATCTGCTTTCTGGGGTCGTTGTTAAGCAATACATAGTATTTTCATATCTATTTTCTCTATGTATCTGCTTAGACTTTATTGGATGATTGATGTACAGATTTCTGGCTTAGCCAAAATCTCCTAAACATGTTTATGTGTTTGCCTTGAACACTGGTCACATTACTGTAGATGCACTACAGATTAAAACTTGAATAAAAACACATTAGTCTGAGTTTGAACTGAATCTTTGTTCATATATGATAAATATGAATGTGAAATGGGTATGGAAACCAAATGGCCACCTTCTCATTTGCTCTGTGTGTGTGTGCCTGTTAAACTTCACATGATGTGACTGATCACTGACATTTAATGTATTTAAAGTGACACTCTCCTTTAATCTCTCTATTTTTGAATCATGAGTCACTGAATCTGATAGGTACAGCTTTATGTCATTTAAAATCTAATTCGGTAGGCTACATTTTGCCTCTGCTTGTGGAAAGACGTGATATATTTCTGTAGCAGAAGAGAAAATGTTACATGAAGCAAAATCATGCTAGTCTTTTTCTGTGAAATTGTAGCCTATTCTCTCTCTCTCTCTCTCTCTCTCTCTCTCTCTCTCTCTCTCTCTCTCTCTCAGAAAAGTACACTGCATAAGTTTGATGTTTAATAAATCATGTCAAACTGACTTTCTGAGACTGATTTTGCGAGTTTTTTTTTTTTTATGAAACATTTCTAATTTTCACAATTTATCGCTTGAATAAACTTCAATGTTTGCTGATCAACGACTTAAAGCAATTGAAAGTCATTGCATTATTTTAAATCCCCTCTTTAGATTGCGGATTTGATATTTGAATAAAGATATGGTTTTAAGTGTGACTATAGTTAAAACCATAAGCGGAGTCAAATATATAAACTTCTACAATTAAAAATAGCGCGGACGGGACGCTAGAACGCAACCTGTGAGAACGCCGACTTTGATTGGTGGACTGCGTGCTGACGTCACGTCCCATTCAGGAACCAGAGCGCAACCTGTGAGTACGCCAACTTTGATTGGCGGAATGCGTGCTCACGTCACGACTCTTTCAACAACCCGAACGACGCGTCGCGCTCCGGCAGTGTAGAAAAACTAAAGACGAGTGAATGAACGAAAACATTCGGGGCTCCAGACGCCTATCTGATCAGATGAAAGAGACGTTTTGAGTTTTAATTAATAGAATAATTGTCAGATATGGAAAATCATTTACAGAAGTTTTTCCAGTTTCCGTTCAACTTGGATAAGTTCACGCTGAACGTGTCTGCAGATAGTCAAATAATGGACTCATCAGCTCGAACGCTGGGAAAACTGGAAAAAGACAATAAAAAGAAAGGGTCAGTAAAGCAGGTGTTCCTGGATGGATGCGTGCCCTTTTCTCATCAGGTGGCCGGGCATAAATGCGGGATCAATAACACTGGTCAGTTTATAACTTCTGTAAAGTTCTTAATCATCATGTTTCTTAGAAATGCTGCATTAGTGTTTTTTTTTTTTTAGGGATTGATGAAGAAATGTGAATATCAGAGCTAGTTAAATTGTTTGATATTTGGATTATTGGATTTCATCATACTGTTTGGATTGGATTATGAACACCCATTATCAAAAAGTTTTTACAGGACTTATTTATAATATATAAACCAATTTGATAGTTTTATAAACCAATCCTATAATAATCAAATGGCATCCTACTGGATCAATTGTAATTCCTACAGGAGTCTTTTGTGGAATAATGTTGGAATAGTAAAGGAAACCGCAGATTGATCTATAGGAATTTTCCAATCCTAAAAGATTTTCTTTAAATTACTTTCCTAATGGTATAGGACATTTTATCCTATTGGTAATTGTGCATTCTAAGGATCTTGTAGGACTGTTGCTATAAATTATGATATAAATTCCAATAGGAATCCTGCACACATTTCATTAAAGAACTTTTTTTTTTTTTTTTTGAGAGTAAATTTACTTGTGACCTGTGGAGGACTTTGCACAGGTTTTCCTAACAGGGTTGGTTGAGTAATATGTGTTAAAAGTATTAGATAACTAATTATAGTTTATAAAAGGGTCACATGATTTGTTGTCACATTCGTTTAACATGGGATATTGTCATGGTGATTTCTATAAAAAGAAACAATTACCTTCTCTCTGCCTACAGTCAGATGACATCATTTCCTCTGTTGTAGTAGCCTAACTCTTATGTGTCATTTGTGGCTCTGTCATGGGGATTTTCTGAGTGAATGAGATGTGAGCTGTTATCTGATGGATTGTCAGATTGCCAGTGGTCAGCACTTTGTCTTTTCTTGTGTTAAAGGATTTGTTCACCCCAAAATGACAATTCTGTATCACCTACCATCATGTTCCAAACTTATATTGTTTTAAAAGGAGAACTTAAATATATATATTACCAAATAATTTTATTCTAAATAAATGTGGTTCTTTTGAAAGTTCTATTTATCAAATGTATTACCTATTTATTAGGTTTCCACCAAAATTGTAATCAGCACAACTGTTTTCAACATGGATAATAATAAGATATGCTTCTTGAATCTTGAGCACCAAATCAACATAATTATTTCTGATCATGTGACACTGAAGACTGGAGTAATGATGCTGAAAAATTGGTCTTGCCATGACTGGAATAAAAATAAATTTTCGAATATATTAAAAGTTATTTTAAATTGTAATATTTCATAACATTACAGTTTTTATTGTATTTTAATCAAATGAATGCAGCATTGGTGAGATTATTCTTTCAGTCACTCCAAAACCATTTTGGCCCGAAATCGAAAATAGCTGTTTCCGCTGAAACCTTTTGGTAACTGTTACACGTGCGTTTTCTTTCTCAACTGTTTACGTTCAACTGTGTTAACAAGGATATTTCGACATAATTTTGTTGTATTTGTGCGTTCAAGTGCAAGAAGACGTGTACGAGAACTCAATTCGGTATCACACACTATGACAGGCAGCTCTATGCGCTTGCTTTGGATGTGCGTGCAAAGAAAACAGCGCGAGGAGCAAGTGCCGAATTGAGTTCTCTTCCTCACCTTCTTGCACTTGAAAATGGTTTGAAATCACTTTAAAATGTGCACACAGGAATCGATAAGCAGAATCGAAATTTCAATTTCATTTCAAGTATCCGATGCCTAACCTTAAGTATCTGATTTCAGAATTGGAATCGATTTTTTTATACCCAACCCTAATTCCATGCTTCAAAATAAAATAAAAATTCACTTATCAGCTGCAACTTCCTGTCACCCCTTTAGGTAGCCTATTTATTAAATCCTGAGTTTGTTGGCACTTAATATAGCTAATTCTTACAGTGTCATTTATGTGGCTTTATTCTCTCCTAAGTTTTCCTTGAGATGTTTTCCCGGCTGCCATAAAAGCATTCACACTCAAAATAGTCACAAGTTGTCATGATGATAAAGTGCCGACAGGTTTTCAGTGTTTGGTTCACTATAATTGCACAGGTGTTCTGCAGCATCCTGATGGAACAATTCTGAAGCAGCTACAACCTCCTCCGAGAGGCCCACGGGAGGTGCACTTCTACACACAGGTAATTTAAATCCACAGTACAATATCTATACAGCAGCGATAGTTGCATGCAAATAATGTCAGAGGGACAAACCTAAACCAAAATAACACCCTGAATACTAGAAAAAACTCCTGACAGCCAAGCACAAAACAGTAACTGACACGTTTCACTCCATTAAAATAAATACTGTTCCGAAGGTTGGGGTCAGTAAGATTTTTTTTAAAAGATATTAATACTATTAATTAGAGTTGTCACTAAGAAGGTAATCAAGTAATCGGTCGATTATTTTGACAATTGGATTCTTTTTTTTTTAAAAATAGACTTGATGAACAACAATTCGCATAGAAACATGGTGATGTGCTCTCCTGTGTTGGCACAGGTTTACGTTACAAATCTGGTGAAATGGTGCCAGATGAATGTTATGCTGGAGTTTGTTAGCCAAGGTGCTGAGACGCGCCCCACACATGTAGCCTAAATGACAACAGTGCAACACTTCAATAT
The DNA here is from genome assembly GCF_951802725.1 of Rutilus rutilus. Taxonomy (NCBI): domain Eukaryota; kingdom Metazoa; phylum Chordata; class Actinopteri; order Cypriniformes; family Leuciscidae; genus Rutilus; species Rutilus rutilus. The sequence continues at coordinate 24,346,527 of NC_140225.1, read as the reverse complement.
GAAACTCAAAGCACACCAGTCTTTATATGCGTTCCCAAATGCACATTACTGGAAACCCAAACAAACAGCACATGCAGAGACTGGTTCTCTTACGAGAGGTTCTCTCGTATTGCGTAAGTTGCTTAAGCTACGGGTAAAGTCATCTTTTCTCGAGATATGAAGCCAAAAAATTATCCTTAATTTTGTATTTATTGTCAACGCAGTGCAGCAGCAGACAGACCCGTGCGGCAACTGCAGCAGCCTACCACCGAGCCTTGCGTGACGTCACGCCCAATGAGGGCGCCTTGCGCCCTCACGCGTCATAGCCCGCCAGAATGGGGGTGGCTTAGCGTATACAAGGAAGGGCCCGGGGGCTGCTTACCTGATTTTTCATCTCTTCAGCGAAGCTCTACGCATCGCTGGACTCTGAGAGAAGCCGCCGCCGTTGAAACAAGCGACCAGCAAGCTTAGGACAGCGTCTGAGGAAGCCGGTCGTCTTCGCCGCCTTCAGCCTGCCGTGCCTGCTACGCTATCCGGCAACATCAGCGAAAGTATCCTTTTGCACTACTTCTCTGTGTGTTCGCTGCTGCGACGCACGTGTCTAAAAGAGCTCGAGGCGTTTGTTGCAAAATGCCTCGCACTTCCTGTGGCTCTTGCAGAGCCCCGCTCAGCGACGGAGACCGCCATGTGATCTGCGCTCTCTGCCTGGGACGAGACCACGCAGCCCTCGCTCTGTCTTCGGGAGGCTGCGCCCACTGCAATGAACTGACCATGTCGACCCTGCGGGTTCGACTTGCCGTGTTCGACGCCGAAGCTGTCACTCCGCCTGTCTCTGGCGGGCCGCGCAAGAAGAAGCGGAGCTCCCGCTCCCAGAGACCACCGGAGTCCGATGTGGCCTTCGAGTGTTCGCCAGAACCCTTCCCTCGAGCCTCGCTCTCCCCCTCACCGCCTCCCCTTCCCGACGCGCAGCTGCCGGCTTCGGCCCTCACTGCCCTCCCCCCCGGGGACCTCGGCCTAAGATCGCGTTGAAACCTGAGCCCGCGAAGTCCTCCTCGCAGCCGCAAGGAGGAGAAGATGGTCGAGTCCCGCCGCGGCCGGACCGCCATCAAAGCAACCCGCTCTGTCAGTCCCCTTAGAAAAGGCTACTGCAGTAGTGTATACCGCAGCCAACGAGTCAGTTCTCGCTCGCCTGCACACAAACGCCGTTTTTACGGCGACCCAGATAAATCTCAAAAAGAGTATAATGTCTGGTTATCCGGCTCATGCCGACGGTGTTCTGAGTGTAGAAAACGTGCCCACGTCCCAGTGCTCACCCCTACACACAAGCACGATCCCCCCTGTGTCTCTCACTCTCACAGAGCCCACTCACATAAAGCTGGCACGTCCCGCTCGAGTGTTAAATGTAGGAAATGTGCCCACGATTCAGTGCCCAGACCTACTCGCTGCCCGCTCTGTTACACGGTTATCCCAGGGGACGGAACCTTTAAAGCATACCGGCCGTGTTGTGAACGTAAGCCCTGTGCCCGCTCACGAGCGCTCACACTTACTGATAAACACTGTACCCCCAGCGCCGCTCACGCGTCCCGCTTTTCTCGCCACAGAATGTTCTCCGTCCAAAGTGATCGAGTCATTGAGTGTAAAGCGGCCAGCCATCGCTGTCAGCAAGCTGCCCTATTCAGGCATCGAGAGCGCGCGCGCCACGCCGATACCTCTGACACAGGTTCTCGAACCCACGCAGTGCGGCGATCGGAGCCATTCTACCCCTAGCTATGCATGCAAAAGCATGGGAAGTGATTCCGGGTGTGTCAGAATGGGTGCTGAATACTGTAAAGCAGGGCTATTCACTACAGTTCGCTCGCCGTCCCCCGCGCTTTCGAGCACGGACCGAGACGAGAGTGAATTTAGAAGTAGCGCACCTACTTCGAGCAGAAATAGCAAAGCTGCTGTGCAAGGGGGCGATAGAGCCGGTACATCCTTCTCTGAGCGAGTCGGGCTTTTACAGCCGTTACTTCCTCGTGCCCAAGAAGGACGGAGCTCTCAGACCTATCTTAGATCTGAGATATTTGAACAAAGCTCTCATGAGGCGGCCGTTCAAAATGCTCACAACCAGACAAATCCTCGCGCAAATTCGCCCGAGGGACTGGTTTATTTCTCTCGATCTGAAAGACGCATACTTTCAGATTCAGATTATACCCCGTCACAGGCCATTCTTGAGGTTCGCCTTCGACGGTCAGGTATATCAATACACCGTCCTGCCGTTCGGCCTGTCTTTAGCACCTGTCTTAGTGTCTTTCCAGAAGGGCAGCGTTGTTCCTCTGAAAACATTTCAGAGAATGCTGGGCTATATGGCGTCAGCTGCAGCAGTGCTCCAGCTTCTACTCTCCACGCTCAAAGTATATGTTGCGGCTATTGCAGCGTTCGCAGAGTCGACGCTTGGCCCGGCAATAGGAAGGAACGAGCTCATCATCCGCTTCCTTAAGGGAGCCAGGAGGATGAATCCCCCGCGGCCCCCATCGGTTCCTATTTGGGATCTTTCTTTGGTCTTGGAGGCCCTGAAAGCTCATCCCTTTGAACCCGTGGAAACTGTGGATCTGAAATACCTCACGCTCAAAACCGTTTTTCTGATAGCCCTGTCATCAGTCAAACGCGTGGGTGACTTACACGCGTTATCTGTTAACGCCGCGTGTCTCGAGTTCGGACCCAATGACTCTAAAGTCATCCTCAAACCGAGACATGGTTATGTCCCCAAGGTGATCGGGCACCCCTTTCAGAGCGCAGATCATTTCGCTATATGAAGAGTTCAGATGCAAAAGCCTCTAAGTGCCATCTGAAATTTTCTTCTAGAATGACCATTTTTATCAAGCTCGTATATATATATATATATATATATATATATATATATATATATTCAAATACAAAACAGTTATTTTAAATTTTAATATTTCACAATATTACTGTTTTTACTGTATTTTTAATCAAATGAATGGTGGGCAAAATAAATTTCTTTTTTAAAAACTTAACCAACTAATCTTACCAATTTACCAATAATCTTACCAATTTACTAATAGTTACACTACTGGTTTCAGAGTAAAGGCACGTGTCACTTTTTTTTTTTTTTTTTTTGCAGGTATATGCCAAAGACTGCACAGACACAAGACTACTGGACCTGCAACAACATCTTCCCAGGTTCTACGGCACGTGGGCGCCACGGGAGTCGCCACATGGTGAGATAAGTTTTCATATCAAGATGTAGATGTCAACATGAAATAACATCTGCAACCCATTTTACTTCCATAATCGTATGTATTTAAGAACAAAATAGGACATTGAACAGGGGTGGAGCAAGTTGTTACGTTTTGATAAGATTATGAAGGCAAACATTTGTTTTATTTGGAATAATTTGCACAGATGAATCATGCACAATGAACATTGATCAAATGCAAGGTCATTATGCAATTTCATGTTGACTTTAAATTACTTATGAAGTGCTGTGTCACACGGTTGAACTCAGCAATCCTGTCCATTAAAATGGTTCCTTTAGCAGTCAAGCTTGAAGGTCAGCTCTAGTTAGTGTTATCTATGTTTGGCGAATTTAGAGCGTTGCCAATGAGTTAATAATTGATAGATGGTTTGGTATGTGGTATGGGGTGTCATCCAGCAGTGGTGTTTTTTTAGTCTTTTTTTGTAAGGTTATTAAAACGCTCTTATCATCATTATGCATGTTGCCATGTGTCCAAAGAACATGTGCTTTACAGTGTGTTTGTTTAGTCTGTATATAGTCTATGAACATTAAAGGAGTGTTCAGTTTATCATTGGACTTTACACTGCTGTTCTCTGTCTGCCTCCTTGTGTTTGTGAGTGGCCATCCCAGTGATGACACCATAAATACTGTGTCAGTTAACAGCACTGAAAAAGAACTTGTCAGAAATAATTGACTGATCATGGAGGCTTGGCCTCTGAAACATCACTTTCAAACATCACAAGGTACAGTGGTACAGTGTTCAGTGTGATTTGTTGAAATTAGTTGTGAGCCATTCGGGCACTGAATAAGATATATATAGTAAATGTTACTACTTGTTCTAAAACATTCAGAGAACATTCAAAAGCAATGTTCTCATAATGTTTGCAAAAATATAAAACAAAATGTTCCCTTTACATTCGTATAATGAATAATTTTTTTTTTTTTTTTTTTTTTTTTACATTAAAAAAAACCTGAACATTCAGGGAACATTTCGAAATAACGTTTTCATAACTTAATGGGAACATTAGCAGAACTTTCTTAGAATATATTTTTATTAGCTTCCTGGGTTCCTTCAAAAACATGAAATAATCTTATCGATCTTTGTGTATAACAGTAGGCCTAGTGTATGTATGTATTTATGTTGGTTTAACATTATAGTTTCAAGACTATCACAAGTCATTTTTCATTTTAAACCGTGTTAGCCATCTTGGTGACAAATCAGCAGTATTTACAACAACAATGTAGAATACTTAACAGAAAACTCGCCTGCCAGCCATAAGAATAGATGTGCTAAAACAACACTGGCTATCATTCTGTCATCAAATGCACAAAACCGTGTCTTCTTTATCTCTCATATCTCAGAGCTGTATCTGAAACTGGAGGATGTGACGAAGAGGTTCTTACGGCCCTGCATCATGGATGTGAAGATGGGGAAGAGAAGTTACGACCCGTTTGCGTCACTAGAAAAACGTGAAGAGCAGATTAGCAAGTATCCTCTGATGGAAGAGATCGGATTCCTGTTACTGGGAATGAGGGTGAGACAGCATGCGTGTGTGATTTGTTAACTTTCCTTATACTCATTATGCAGGATATCCTTTTCCCTTGTTGTTTTATCTCCGTATACTCCGACCTAGTATCTGATTTCCTTATTACAAACTGTGAGAGTTCATAAACACAATATTAAGCTTCAGATCACCTGAGGGCTCTAGGTTCACTTTCAATGCTGCAGAACAGAAATCCCCGTCTGCTGTCTTAAGGCATGATCGATATCCGGAGCTTATCCAGGCTCTCGGTTAATTACCTCTGAGGAATACTGATAAGACATTTGATGATAAGATTGTGATGAAACCAGTGGTCAGTTACACACACTCCTCTGCTTTTGCTCTCTGCACCTCATTGTGCTGCACTGTGAAGAAGGGTACATGAGAAGAGATAGAGAGATCAAATTAATTCCATCATTGAGTCTAAAGATCTTCTGGCCCTGATGCATTTATCATGATAAAAACAGTGACATTTTATGCTCATTGACTGCATGGGTTGTTAGTGACCGACCTTTTATTGGATTATTCTGTCAGGTTTATGTTCTGTTTTATGGACTATTAGGGAACGTTTACAAGACAACAAATCTTTTTCCTTTGCGATTTTACCATATCAATGCAAGCGCGAGTCCGATGATGAAACGCTGGAAGAACTAGTCATTCAACCCGAACCTCCATTGCAAGGACGTCTAGAGCAGGACTCAGTGTTTCTCAGTGATACACTACTCAGTTTGAGGTACATTATGAGATGTTGTAACTAATTCCTCACCATCAGCATTTACAAGTGCATGTCCATCAACAAACCGATTATTTTACTTGTACTGATTTATTTACAGAGTATTTTTGTAATATATTGCGGTGAACACGTGGAAACTGTATCAATAACAGTGCATGTATACAATGTATACATTAGCCGAGCTCTAGCGTGAATGACTGAACGTTAACATAAACGTTGGTAAAACAAATCTTGTTCCATGCTTAATCTTTCCTCAAAGTAGTGAGAATGACAGACAATCTGCATTAATAGACACAGTTATAGGTAATAGTGACCCACAGCTGATCAGCAGAAATATTTTAGTAAGACAGTGATAACGTGAGTTAGCCAGTTAGAAGGAGACCTACACAATATAAAACTCAAAACGAAGAATTTTGAACACCATCTTTCGGGTTGCGAATCCTGCATTGAAGTCGTCAGTGAAATAAAGGGAACACAGCAAAAGTTTAGGATTATACTGCTGTGATATCGTGGTAAAGATTAACTTTAACCACTGATTCTTCACATGCTCGTCCTTGGGCAGTGAAAAAAAAACTGAGTACATTGTAGAGCACAGTGTCTTCTCGACATGATGCTCTCCAGTATCCACAGGAATCAGCTGCAGGTTTGAGGTTCAAGTTTTCCCTGCTGTCTGCGAGCGCAATAAGTGGGCGGGCAATATGCTAATGCTTCGTCCTGATGTCACAACGAAACAGCTTATGACTCGTTTGAAAAACGATTCATTTAATTGACTCGGAGTCGACTCTTACTTTTGAAAGACAATAACTTTATATACGGTGCACTTTCAGATTTAAAACTTTGCAGGATGTTTTCATTCACTTAGAGCTATGTTACACACTACATGAAAGGTAATTTAAAAAAAATCCATAATAGGGGCCCTTTAAACTAGCAAAAGTGGATTCGGACACACCCTTGTGCACTTGCACACACAGTGAGGCTCCAGTGAGGCTCATCACAGTTTTAAGTCTGTATGCATGCGAGTTTCTCCAGTGCTGTTCTAAAACCTAGTGAGATGCCTATGTGACAGCATTTACATTTGTGGCGCATTGATGCTAAAGTCTAGACAGCAAGGCAGGTCACTATGTTTTGAAGCACATTTTCATATTTAAGTGCACTTGCAATGCACACACACACCTTTAGACCATGCACTTAGATCGTTAAAATAGGGCCCATAATCTCCAAAATAATGTAGAAACAACATAAGGATAGTGTATTTTAAATGTGTTTAATGGTATCTTTTTACTAAGCACTATGCATCATTGATACCAATACCCACTGATGTCTCTATTAAATGGATTTTTTTTTTTTTTTTTTGCCATTAAAAGCCATTCAACATTACAGTATAATTTTTAACATTTAATATGCTTAAAAAAATAACAACCTTTAATTTAAGTGAACTTAAAACAATCTTCACTTAAACCCATTGTAACAAATGTCACATTTAGCTGAGCTTTTAATATATCAGGGTTCAACACTAAGGCAGGCCGGTTAAGATTTTTACCTGCCCTGAAAAAATGCACAAAAAAGCTCTTGTTTTCATTGTTTTTGACCCATGTTTAAGACTTTAAGGTAGGTCTAACAGGTGAATATACAGAAATTGAATAATTCCTTTGTCTGTGCATTAACTGCACTTAATAAACACTGCACAGTCTTTGCTGCATAAATTATAAATTTAACATAGATTAATCCTTATTAAAGCTAAAAACGTTATTCAGTCTAGAGCAGTGAGTGATTTTCACTTTGTCTTTTGTTCTTTGATTATCATTAATGACACAGACATTGCAGCAAATGTGCTGTTGGTGTCTGTCATGTACAGACAGACAGTAGCCTAATAATCGTGGTCTTTCCAAGGATGCCATTTAAAGGAAATATCTTTCTTTGAAAAGTATTTTATACAAATTTGATGTAGCCTAATTATTCTAAAACAGTACAAGGATACTGAATGATTTTTAGCAATGTAGTGTGATGGAACAACTGGCATTTATAGTCCGTATCTCGTATTTTCCTAATGTCTTGTACTACCGTTAAACATGGTATCACTTGGATGGGAATATGCATATGGAGATGATATGCAGATGACGTCATGCAGAGTAAAACTAGATGTTGTAAGCCCAATATGTGGTTATTTCGGGGAGGAGACGTGGTGGAGATGCATACACACAATCTTTCCCTGACTGGGTTTTTTGCACAGGTTCTGGTGTGAACATAGTTTTATAAATCTGAAAACTTTTGTGCATATGCAATTTTTTGCATACGCACACTTTTAGGATGAAATCTATGGAAAGTTTTATACATGAGGCTCCATGTGTTTTGTCCACAGAGAGCTGCTTCACAAACGCACACCAGTATGGATTTGAGGTCTTTTTTCTTTCTTTCTTTTTTTTGCACTTGAATGGTTTAATAGCACTTGAATGAAGGATATCATCATCTTATAAGGTAGTGCTAGCAAAAGGATGCAAAAAAAAAAAAAACAACACATTCTGTGTTAATTGTGTTAAATATAATTTAAAACTAAAACAGTTTAGAAAATTTGAAATCTAACTGACATAAAATAAGTTGAATGTGAAAAAAAAAACCTAAACATTAATACAAATATAAAAATAGCTTATTAAAAACATGAAGAAAATTAATAGTACATAAATAATACTAAATAGTCAAGTCAAGTCAAGTCAAGTATATTTGTATAGCACTTTTCACAATACAGATCGCATCAAAGCAGCTTCACAGTATTAAATTAAAATAATACAACAAGGTTTGTTTCTAGTGGAATTTATTGATAAAATCAAATTAGATATCCCCAGAATATCCCCAACTGAGCAAGCCAAAGGCAACAGTGGCAAGGAACCGAAAAACTCCATCAAGTGACCTAATGGTGTCCTAAAACTCCATCAGGTGACCCAATGGAGAGAAAAAAAAAAACCTTGGGAGAACCCAGGCTCAGTCGGGGGCCAGTTCTCCTCTGGCGTTTATTAACTAGAGGCCGGATTGTAATTTGAACTGTAAGATTAAAAATATTATATGAATGCCTGGCTGAAGAGATGCGACTTTAATCTAGTTTTAAACTGGGAGAGCGAGTCTGAGCAACGAACAGTATCAGGAAGGCTATTCCAGAGTTTTGGAGCTAAATGTGAAAATGCTCTCCCTCCTTTGGTGGTTCTGGATATCCTAGGTATGACCAGAAGCCTTAAATTAAGTGATCTTAAAGAGCGCGATGGATTATAGGGCGATAGAAGATCCGTTAAATAGACTGGAGCTAAGCCGTTTAGGGCTTTAAAAGTCAGTAGCAATACCTTGTAATTAATACGGAACTTTATAGGTAACCAATGCAGTGATGATAAAATCGGTGTTATATGATCATATTTTCTTGATCTAGTAAGAACTCTGGCGGCGGCATTTTGGACTAACTGTAGCTTGTTAATTGAGGATGCTGGACAACCGGCTAATAAAGCATTACAGTAATCTAGTCTCGAGGTCATGAATGCATGAACTAACTTTTCTGCATCAGAAACTGATAGCATATTACGTAGCTTAGCAATATTTCTAAGGTGGAAAAAGGCGGTTTTTGTAACATACGAAATATGATTTTTGAAAGACAGGTTGCAATCGAGTATAACACCCAGGTCTTTTACTGTAGAGGATAAAGTAACAGGACATCCTACTATATTAAAGTTGTATTGCGAGAGGTTTTGCGGGTGGTTTTTTGAACCGATAAGTAGTAGCCTACCTCTGTTTTGTCTGGATTTAATAAAAGAAAATTACGCGTCATCCAATCTTTTATATCGTTAACACACTCTGTCAATTTGGATAATTTAGCGTTTTCATCTGGCCGTGATGAAATATATATTTGAGTGTCATCAGCATAACAATGGAAACTAATTCCATGTTTCCTTATAATATTTCCAAGTGGCATCATATATACTGAGAATAATAGAGGGCCTAACACAGATCCCTGCGGCACTCCATAGTTTACTGGAGTTATGATCGATTTTTCTCCATTTAAACAGACAAAATGGTAGCGGTCAGATAAGTATGATCTAAACCAGCTTAATGCTTGTCCTTGAACACCAGTATAATTTTGTAGTCGATCTAAGAGTATTGTGTGATCTATAGTATCGAACGCAGCACTAAGATCAAGTAAAACTAGTATTGAGATACAGCCTTGGTCAGAAGCTAAAAGTAAATCATTTGTGATTTTAACGAGCGCAGTTTCAGTGCTATGATGCGGTCTGAATCCAGACTGAAACTTTTCATAGATATAATTTTCTTGCAAGAAAGAACACAATTGAGCGGACACCACTTTTTCTAATATTTTAGACATAAATGGAAGATTTGAAATGGGTCTATAATTTGCTAGGTTATTATGATCTAATTGTGGTTTCTTAATGAGAGGTTTTATAACTGCCAGTTTAAATGTTCTTGGAACATGACCTAAAGATAAAGACGAGTTAATAATATTGAGGAGAGGCTCTTCCACTACAGGTAACACTTCTTTCAGTAGCTTAGTTGGTATAGGATCTAATAAACATGTTGTAGTTTTAGATGAAGTGATAAGTTTATTTAACTCTCTTTGTTCTATAGTTGTAAAGCACTGTAACTGTTCTTGCGGGGGTGATAATTGAGGCTGAATTATAAGGCGCAATTGAAGATTGAACGTTTACAATTGTGGTTCTGATGCTTTCTATTTTCTCAGTGAAGAACTTCATAAAATCATTACTACTAAACTGTAACGGGATATTTTGTTCGGGTGACGTCTGTTTATTTGTTAGTCTAGCCACGGTGTTAAATAAAAACCTTGGATTATTTTGGTTATTTTCTATTAGTTTGCGGAGATGCTCAGCCCTGGCCGCTTTTAGGGCCTTTTTATAACGTGACATACTGTCTTTCCACGCGATTCTAAAGACCTCTAAATTAGTTTGTTTCCATTTACGCTCTAAAATACGGGCGTAGTATTGTTGTACCACGGTGCTTTAATTTTCTCTCTCACCTTTTTTAATCTAATAGGTGCAACAACATCCAATGTTCTAGAGAGAATAGTGCTCATATAGTCGGGGAGCCAAAGTCTCAAAAGCTCAATAAAATGGGTTGAACCTGACATGGTCTGTTATACTTTTTATTTGTGTTTTTTCTGTTAACTTTGACCCTAAGAACCAATAATTGGAGGGTCTGCTCTGCCGGAAATATCGCGAAAAAAAATTGTGGCCATTTTAGTGTATGCACCCTTTATTTTTTATCAGAAAAATGTGAAAAATGATTTTTTCCCTCAAATCCTCAGTGGGTTTGGTAGGCTGTCAATAAATGCACTCCAGATACAAAGAACACATTTGCTGACAACATCCACTGAAAAAATAACTCTTAAAACACATTTCTACATGATTTTGCATCAATTTAATGCAAAAAATTAGGCGTTTTCTCACTTTTTTCCAATATTTTCATCTTTACTTCATTGGCAATCAACTATTCCCCCAAGTTATGACATCAGTCAATATGTCATTCTTTTCACCAAACAGTATACTCACTCCACAGAAAAAAATCATAAAAATCCAACCAAAATCAATGGATCTGTCATGATTTCACTAATAGTTGATCAGCAGGCTCAGAACCTCAACAGAATTGTAGGCTACTCTCAAAATTCCGAAAGACATGTAGTCCATGAGCCAGGGGGGTTGATCGGTATCATCGGGGGAAAAAATGCTATCATTGTTATTTGGCAAGGTATACACCCCTAGTATTAGAAAAATCACTATAGCAGTGCAGGGGTGGTAGCGAAATCACTTTTTTCAGCTCATGAAGTTACTAACCCCCTAAGATAAATTCCGTTTTTGAAATCTGGTGTATATCTGGTTTAGGCTCATGCTAGGGATATTGTCAATATTCTATAATATGGTGCTTGGTATCGTTGGAAAGGGGACCTTTTAGGCTTTCATTTAAGCCCAGTACTGAATCTGTCTGACAAACACAGAGGTCACATGACTTCTTTAAACCAGAAATAACACACATTTTTTCACAATTTCCGCCTAAACTAAAAATCCGCCTAAAATCACTGTGCCACGAAAGAACACCACGGACACAAAAGTCAACAACTTCAATACTCAAGGCACTCTGATGACTCAGAAAATGTATAATATACCCATACTATTTATTTGTGAGAGCCTTAAATTAGACTTGTGCAGCCAGCACAAGTCTTCAAAATAGAATAGAGCCAATAGAATGGACAAATAGAATACCCTAGTCCAGGGCCAAATGTTGTAATAAAAACACTTGTAATTGGTGTAACAAAATGTTTCTATCATGTATTTGCGACAGATTAGATAAGCAATTTGAGAAATTATCTATGGTGGATGGAAGGATTGTTCTGCCTGGTTGATAACGCTGCGCCGCATGACATATTACAGCAGTACGTAATATGCAAGTTACCATGTAATGGTCAGTGACTTCATCACTTTGCGGTATAATATCTATATCGGTTGGATCGGTTCCATGTGATATAATTAAATCGAGTGTATGATTAAGACGATGAGTTGGTCCGGTGACGTTTTGCTTGACCCCAAATGAATTTAATAAATCTGTAAACGCAGCCCCTAACGCATCATTTGGATTATCTACGTGTATGTTAAAATCTCCAACAATTAATGCTTTATCAACATTGACTAATATGTCTGAGAGAAAATCTGCAAACTCTTTTAGGAAATCAGCGTAAGGCCCAGGCGGTCTATATACGGTAGCCAAGGCTAGAGATAATAGGGATGTTTTTCTAACATCTAAGAGCGTAACATTTAGTACAAGTACTTCAAACGAAATAAACTTATAACCCGCTTTCTGAGTAACATTTAGAATATCTCTATAGATTGTTGCAACACCACCGCCACGACCAATCAGACGGGGCTCATGCTTATAGGAGTATCCAGGAGGAGCAGACTCATTTAGACCGAAATAATCATTTGGTTTAAGCCAGGTTTCAGTAAGGCAAAGTACATCGAAGCTATTATCTGTGACTAATTCATTTACAATAACTGCCTTAGGTGTGAGTGATCTAATGTTTAGAAGACCTAACTTTAGAAATTGTTTTTGTTTACTAATAGCAACATTTTCTGTTTTAATAACAATTAGATTTTTCCTAGATCCTGCAGTAGATATATTATTTGATCTCACTAAACGAGGAATAGACACGGTTTCTATGCAATATTCTACACTAGTATTTATATCAGTTAAATTGGTGCAGCAGAGACTATGATTTGGACTTTTGGTTACTAGTCAAAAGGTATTTAACATTTTGGAGATGTTATCCGACAGAAGATCTGCTCCGAATCTGCTTGGGTGTAAGCCATCAGCACGGAAAAGCCTAGGACGCTCCCAAAACAGATTCCAATTATTTACAAAGAACAGTTTCTGTTCATTGCACCATGACATTAACCATTCATTTAGCGCGAATAATCTGCTAAACTTTTCATGTCCTAGTCGGTACGTGGGAAGCGGTCCTGACACTATGATCGTTGTTTCAGGCGATGTGCTGCGTACCGTATCGATCAGATTCCTGAAGTCTTTCTTCAGAATCTCCGTCTGGCGCATCCTGATGTCGTTCACTCCCGCGTGCAGGACAACAGTTCCGACTCGCTCGTCACCGTTCAGAATCTCGGGAACGTGAGTAGCGATTTCAGAAACACGAGCACCAGGAAAGCAGTGACTGTGCACCTTACTTTTACCTAACGTTGCGCGTACGATGGAATCGCCGATGATCACAGCATCGCGTTCTGTTTCGCGAAGAGGGGAGAAGCGGTTTTGTGTGGATAACTCGAAAACCGGGAGGGTCGGAGAGAGTCTTTGTCTAGACCTGACTCGTGTCTTCCGCTGCGGAACCACCCAGGCTTCGTGGTGGCGTGTTGGAGCCGGAGTGAACGAGACCATGGCTGATCGCGACCTCGGCGCTCGGGACCGATGTTGAGAAACGCACGGAGTGGACGAAGTCGGAGTCAGCGGGTTAGTAACGTTAATCACTGATTTGTGTGCATCGGCGCGTGATCGTTTCAAGAGCTAACCACCAGTCCATCAGCTCGGCTTGTCTCAATAAAAGGTCGTGGATTTGTTTCTCAACAGCTTCCAGCTCAGACTGCACCGCGTGCAGCTCAAATGTGTCCTCACCTGCACCAAAAGGTAGACTACTTAATATTCGCCATTTTAACAGATGGACAGTAAGTTAGCAACGAAGCTACCAGTGATGTTATCAATATTAATACTAATGTATGACTGAAGTCTTAGATATAATCCGTCTTTTTAGTGGTACGGGTGTAGAGTAGACGCACGATAGGCGAAAAATGTTTGTAAGTGAGTGTTGAGAAGACGCGTTCAGCCGTGATCCACGGACGTAACCTATAGGAGTATCCAGCGTTGGATCACTAATAGGCTTGAGACGCGTCTACTCAACAGTCCGCGTTGTAACTATGAGGGTTGAGCAGTAGTGCTTCTCAGTGAGGTAAAGTAGAAAATGTTTGTTGTAAGTTTAAAGAGTAAAATCAAGATTTATAAATCAAATCGATGGAGCTCCAAAGACAACAACATTTTGTCAAATACTAGATAATACTAAATACTAGATAATACTAATACTAAATAATACTATAATACTAGTTCCTTGCAACAGCTGGCAATAATAGTACTAGTATAATAGTAGTGATAATACTAATAATAATATATGAAAATACTGAATAGTGCTATACAATTTAGTTTAATTGAAAAAAATGTAAAACATAACTTAATACAAATTAAATATTTTCCAAATAATATTTGTATCATTTATTGTGGTACTATGACAATATAAAAGCTGATCAATTAAATTGTAAAACATTGTCTTTATAATATAATATTTAAAGTCCGCGTGAACCGGAAGTTGCAAACGACTTTTCTCCAGTGCTGTGACGTATTTCCCAGTGAAAAGGAATATTGAACAGAGGGCAGGGTTTTACTCTAGCGCTCCTCCTCTCCATTTGAGGGGAGTGGTTAAGCGTTTCCCAAACCAAGCCGTCAAACCTACGTCATCAGAGAAGGTCCTCCAAGGCAGAGGGGAGGGGCATTTTCAGATTTTGATTAAAGATTACGAAGCCAAAAAAAATTTTTCTGTGTTTTAACTTGCACGGATTAATTGTTCACCACAAGACTAGTAATATGCGCTAACAAAGTAAATAGGGTCCATTTTGATTTCATGCCGACTTTAATATTTTCTCACATGGTATAAGTGGGTCTTTATGCATGAAAATATAGCTATATAATATAGCTGCCTTTATATTTTTGGATCATCATATTTGGGGGGTCCTTGGCATTAACAATTTAGAAAAACCCCTGCCCTGGGCAATCAGATTGTGTGGTATAATATACAGCCGGTAGGTGTTGCAAAGTTTAAACCAACCATGATAAATGAAAAGCAAAATGACATTTTGCCAATTATGTCACACACAGGGTAGCTCCATACAGTATGATTGACTGTGCCAAATTCTTCTTACTGCCAGGACCGAAAAATGACCCTGGAAAAGAGTCAGGTCAACAAGTCCATTGTAGAATTGATGCTGTTGTTGCAATGCATTTTAGATTGCAATGTATATTATTGACAGTTTTTGTGAGTTCCATTAAGTGTGAAGTCTCCATCTCGTTTCCTCTGTTCGGTGTCTCCTTCCTCCAGCCTCTCCTCAGTTTATCATCCTTTCTCTCTGGTTTCTGCGTACTTGTTTCTTTGCACCTAATTGGTTTCAGTGTCTCTGGGAAATATTTGCCAGCTGCTGTCACCCTCTCGCTCTCTCTCTTGTTCTTGCTTTCCATGTTATTTCAGTCTGTTTCATTTGTTTTGTAGTGTGGCGGGCTGTAAGGATCCATCCAGTGAGGCTCATCACAGTTTTAAGTCTGTATGCATGCGAGTTTCTCCAGTGCTGTACTAAAACCTAGTGAGATGCCTATGTAGACAGCATTTACATTTGTGGTGCATTGATGCTAAAGTCTAGACAGCAAGGCAGGTCACTATGTTTTGAAGCATATTTTCATATTTTTCTTTATTGTAATATCTCTGATGGATCTCCTCTGATCTTTTTATCTCTCATCTTCTCACCTCAGGTGTACCAGATCAATTCAGATGATTACATTACTCTTGACCAGTTCAATGGACGCAGTCTTGGAAAGGACACCATTAAAAATGGTCTGACTCCAATTTCATTATTTTTATTTTTTTACTTTATTTTATTTATGTTTTGTATGCAAGGCACATGGAAATGTCCAGGCCTGGAATCTATCTATCTATCTATCTATCTATCTATCTATCTATCTATCTATCTATCTATCTATCTATCTATCTATCTATCTATCTATCTATCTATCTATCTATCTATCTATCTATCTATCTATCTATCATGGTTGTTTTTTTCATGACTAAATATACAGTATATACTGTGTTTATATAGAGAGAGATTCAGAGAAAGTGTTTCTCTATCTTTTCCACTGGCCAAATAGTATTTTTCATTGCTTTATATTTTTAATGGAAACAGATAGGCCTTATTGTGCATTATCGACCATTATTTGCCAGAAAATATTTTCTCAGACAATGAGTTCTGCTATTATCATGCGCTAAGCAATCGTCGCTGTAGTTAAAACATTAAACTGCAGCATGTCACAGGAAAACTGTTCAAAAGCATCGCATCCACTACAAATGTATTATCTATTTATCTAAATGCTTATTTAATAAATCTAATACATCTATTTATTAGGAAATGAGGACTTAGGACTTCTCTGTAATGATTTCGTGTAATTTAAGTGCTTAACTCAATTAATGAGAATGGCATATGTAATATAAATGTGTATATCAGATGTAAAACATAGTTTAAATCATTCGGTACTATACGGTTATCCGGACCACACGTAAATGTACTATACGGTTAACCTAACCCTAACCCTAGTAACCCTACCCAAATAGGTGTGGTCCAGATAACCGTATAGTTCCAATCATTCTTTTATTTATTTAAACTGTTATTGTGAACATGCACTGTATTTATGATTAGGACTCATAATGAAGATATAAAGTGGTTTTCCTTCATCTGATCATGTAGTCTCAAAACTCAAAAATGAATCTATGAATTTTTCTTCCCTCAGGCCTGACTAGATTCTTCCATAATGGCGAAGACTTACAGAGGCATGCAGTTTCCCTGATCATCTCTAAAATCCGAAGCATTCTCCGCTGGTTTGAGGGTCAGACTCAGCTGCATTTCTACGCCAGCTCTCTGCTGCTGGTGTATGAAGGCTCTCCTCGCACAGTCAACGGATGGAAACACACGCGAGCTGAGACAGGAACAGGACATCAGCAGGGGGAGCCACAGAGCAACTGTAACAAACCCTATGAGGCTCTGAGCACTCAGGGCAGTTCAACACACAGTCATCCGTACTGCCGTGAGACCGGCGCTAACGGAATGTGTGCAGGAAGTGTAGAAGAGGAACATGAGGAAATTGGAATGGGGGAGAAGAAACAGTTTGGACAGGAGGAGGCAGTGGAGGTGAAGATGATCGATTTTGCTCATGTATTTCCGAGCAACAGTCCGGATGAGGGATACATGTACGGCCTGAGGAACCTTCTCTCTACTTTAGAACAAATACTAAAGACTGACATCTGACCTCCTGAGAGAGTCCGTCTCTCTCTCTCTCTCTCTGTCTCTCTCTCTCTCTCTGGTTTGATATTTCTATCTATTGTTTTAAATGAATTTGGAAAATTGGGATATATATTTGAAGGCATATTTTTCTATTTTGAGATAAGATTTAATTGTACAACTTTCAGAGCACAAAACTACTGGATAAAAAAGGCTGTCACGTTTGTCAACAACTAAATAATTTACTAAAATAATAGATATACCTCAGGGGGAAAAAAATCATTTTTCATTTTTGAAAACAATTATGATTATTTTATCAAAACACACAACGTGAGTTACTGATGACGCTATACTTCTGATGCAACTATTGATGCTTTTATTCCAAAGTAAATTCTAGTTAGATTTTATTGTATGTTTACCTTTTCTTACTGCCTAAAATATCCACGTTGGTGTACCTTTTAAAAATGTTAATTTATTTAATTTTTTACAAATATGTACAAATCATTTTGAATCTGTAAAAACAATGAATCTTTATATATATTGTTTTTTTTTTAAATAAGAAAGCTTCCCAAGAACATGTTAAATGCTTTTCATATAAAATTGAAATCATACAACCAAATGCAAAATGTGCGTGTGTTTTTAAATCACAGCTAAGGCTTGTTAACAGAGAAAATGGGTGTTCTGTATTCAGTATTGCTGAATAAAACAATAAGCAATGAGCAGTCATTAATATTTTAGCTGTAAGGTAGGTTATGCCTGCAATCATGCAGCTTCTGCTCTTTTATAAGTGACATTAAAAGTGCAGAACTCAAAATGATGTGAACCGTAAAGAAATATCAGACACGTACTGATTTTATGCTGCTGGCATTCTTTGTTGATAAGATCCAATTGGGTTTCTTTTTAATAGCATTTTAAAGCTACTTTTCATTTGACTTTTTTTATCTTTTACCCCAAATGTCCAAAATCTCAGAACTCTTTGTAAATTGTTCAAATAGATGGAATAAATTTGTCTGTAGCCCAAAGTGTTCTACCGACACTTGATTGTTCTCTTATGCTTTAAAAATGATGGTGCATTTATATTTTAGCTTTGCAGAAAGCTTCAGATTCTTCACTGCATAGTTTTCCCTAATGGTTGCTCTGGGTTTTCATCTCTCCCGTAAAAGTTTGTTATTATCCATAAGCCGTCTCTCACATGAGCAACACTTCTCCCAAACTGCTCTGTGATTGGACAAACCCTGAGTGTTATTTCTTGAGATGCTTTGCAGTTTTAATGTAGATGAAGCAACAATGAGAAACCTATTGCTTATGTGCAAGTAAACAGGACCAAAAAAACTATTATTTTAATTATCTTCTGAACTCATTATTTGTACTGATGTGCAAAAACACCACATTGCTTTTCAATACTTACAGTTGATGAAGCAAGTCAAGACAAAGACGTCAGCGGCGTAATCATTATAATGCTGTTTAAAAATAGATTAAAACAGACAAATAAATGAGTATCTGAAGTGAAGTGCATCATGTCATGTGGATAAGCACACAATTATTGAGCTGCTGTCCTGCTGCGGTTCTTCATTTACAGTTTTCTCAGTGTCATTCTGTCCTCCTGCTCTTCTTTAAACAGGAGGGATTTTTCATTTTTCCTAATTTGAGTGCAATTTGAAACATAATTGGAACCTCAGAAGCAATTTCAGTAGAAACGCAATTTCCCAGCAAATGCCTCCAGAAACGCTCAGCTCTGAGGCATCCATTAAATAGGTTTAAAACAAACAAACAAAAATATATTTAATACCATAAGATCTCACTTTCTAGCAGCTGACAATATATTTTTTTATTTTTACCTTTTGATCTCACAGCATGTTCAAAGTGTTTGAAACGCATTTGTGTACATGGAACACATTTCATGTTTTTTTTTTTTTTTTTCACACAGCTCTGAATTAATAAATCATACACGTCATACATAAATTTGATATTTATATTTTCTACCTGTGTTATAGTGTGTGTGTAATTCCCCACATTTTCATTTGGTGGCGCTGTGACTCCTGTGTGGCCGCACAGATTGACAGACTGGAAATGGAGAAAACTCAAAACTCCATCCATTGGCATCAGATATGGGTAAAGAAATCCAGTGGAAAACTAAAGCATTCCATGACATAGCGGTGTACATGTTGTGGTTATTTCTTTCTATGTGTGGATCTGAAAGAGCTCTTGCTTTGGGATCTATGTATATGATACTTGTGGGAGTTTAGTTGAGATGAACATGAGATGGGGTGGGCTTGAGAAAACTTGCACATATTCTGTACAGGCTTTATTATTTCAGTATTGTGTATTGGTATGTCTATTGATCATGCTGGGAGCGTTTGTGTGATTTGTGATGAAGTTAATCAATATGTGGCCGGATCGAGATGGAGGACAGGAGGAAAAGAGTGAAACTAATTAAAACTGGAATTGATTCTTTATTAAAATGACAAGCTTTATCTCATAGTGCTCAAACATGCGCATCCAAATCATTTATTCGATTAATCAAAGCAATGCCATAATCATAATTCATTTTGATATTTCACCCATCTGATTAGAGTTCTCCAAGTTCTTCAAAATGTTTGTAAACAATTATATGTATGACGTATTTTACTGAAACACTCGACATTCCCAGTAAATGTGCTCTTAAAGTGGTCAATACTGAATGGATATTATTTCTTCATGGGCTGGAATGAAGAGTGACATTACTAAGCATTTATCTATCATTTAGAGTTTTCTCTTAAGAAATTGTTTACTGACATGATTTGATTTGGAGTCTCCACACTTTAATCGAGGCTAATAAATATTTCCCAATCCATCCTATAATAGGCTATAGCCTATTAAATAATCTATTACTGGAGGTAAGTAGGCTACTTGATATTGATTGAATAACGATATTGATTGATTAAATAACCTCTCTGATAAATTCAGTAAATGAAGGATTCAGATGGAATCAACTGACTCTTCAAGACTTTTCTTGTCACCTGTTGGTTTGGAAATGTCACAGTGGGACAAAAGAGTTTACTCAGGAAAGTTCTGAGTATTGCGAGTATTTGCACTATTTGGTGTCCCTCTGATAGGGCTAGAACAAATTTACCAAACCAGATGCCTTAGCAAAGCCATAAAAATCATATCAGACCATAGGCATCCTTTGTTGATTTGTCATTTGATTTTGTGATTTTGAAGAGTTCCTAACAAATGATCCCTCTATGCAGACTGGCAATCAGATCCTCCTGTGGTCCCAGGGGAGAATGTTGTCTTTCAGAGCAACATGCATCCCAGGGGACCAGAATCAGGGAAGAAAGGTAGGGGCTGAGGCCCGGGGAAAGGAGACTCCCACCCCGAGGTGGTGGAGTCAATATGTCAGAGGTTCGGCCCAGTGGAAGTGGATCTGTTCGCGTCTCGAGAGACGACACACTGTCCACTGTTTCTCCCTCAAGCATCCAGCCCCGCTCTCTAAATCTCATGGGTGCTTGGAGTTTGCTCCAGGCGATATTAAGGCTATCTTGCATCCCAGGCCAGTCTATGTGCCATCTAATGTGGCACGGCCTACGGTTGTACAGGTTTCACCTCACGTGACGGCGGATAAAGAAAGACTTCATTTGCTCTGCCCTGTCAGAGCTCTCAAAATTTATGTTCAGAGGTCTTCTTCATGGCGGAAGTCAGACCAGACCATCAGCAACTGGATCGTTCAGGCTATATTTATGTACTATCAGGTGCGCAATTTGCCTTCACCTTTGGACGTGAGGGCTCATTCAACCAGAGGCATGGCTAGAGCCCTCCTTTCAGGTGCCCCGATCCCAGATGTGTGTGATTCAGCTGGATGGGCCACCCCTGACCCTCATACTTTTATCAGATTTTACAGTCTGGACATCCCATCTACGCCAGGCACTCTAGTGCTCTCGTCCTAAGTGTGCCTGTGCGCAGCTTCACACTGGGACAGGCAGGGCTCGTTGTGGCACAGTGGGTACTCGTTCCCCAAAGTGTCGTCATCGACGCAGTTCGGGTTCCCTCGAAAGGGAACTTCTCAGGTTATGACTGTAACCCCTGTTCCCTGAGAAGGGAACAAGACACTGCGTCCCTTCGCCACACCTTCCCCTGCCTGGGAGCGACTTGCTTCATCACAGAAGCTAATGCTGTTGTGTGCCGGCGTCCCTTTGTAGCTTCTATGTATGCCGTCATGACGCAGCACCAATCACGATTGACTTAGTTTCATTCATGCTTCAGAGGCGCTGTGCTAGGAGACATTCCCCAAAGTGTCATCATCGACGCAGTATCTCGTTCCCTTCTCAGGGAACAGGAGTTACAGTTGTAACCCAAGACGTTCTCCTCTAACCAACAAACGAACACGGTGTTATTATAATTCAGGCTGCATCACAAGTCAGATTTCAGATATTCATCCAGTTCCTTTTTGTTTTCCTCTCAATAACAAAATAAACACACAACAAAACTGAGAAAACAGCAAGCATTTTTAAATAAAGCATAAGAAAAGCATCTAATCAATGTGGATATGTTTGCACAAGCTCTGCAATTAGGCTTTCTAATAAAAAGTAATGTTTATTTATATAGCACTTTATACAATAGATGGCTTGAAATCAAGTAGCTTTACCGTTTTAAAAATGAAAAATAGTGTCAGTGTCTCATTTCATCAGAAGTACAACTTCATTTTCAGCTCTCCATAAAGCAGCTCTCCAGTGTGTTCATGTTTTTACTCACGGACGTCTGACCTCGACCGACTGAACAGGTGAAATGAACCAGAAAAGATTTCTTGTGAAAGAAGGAGGAGCCTCCACCCACACCTACCTATTACGTTATCACCACAGACAAATTGTAGTACAAAGGTGTGTAATGTATTTGTGATTCTGACAGGTCAATTTAGCTCAAAAGGAAATATTAATTAATTTATAGGGAATTCGAAAGAATCACTTATTACGAACGAGCAAATGACTCGTCCAGGGTTCATTTGAACCGGCCGCAAATATCAGCTCTGCAGCGGATATAAATATCCAAACTATAGTGAAACACTATGTATTAGCAAGGTAACTTAGATCAGCAGTTTAAGACATTAAATTCGTAAGCACATAACACAAGTAACACTTCTCTTTAAAATACAAACAAGACTTTATTGATTATTCTAACACATAAAACTAATATCTAACACAAACACAAGCACACACATTCATACGAGTTGCAGAAAGAAAGAGAGAGTGAGGAAAGAATGAGTTTTAAGAGTGAGATGATGAAATCCCAAGTTTCTATATGCACTTGTAAGACCTGACCTGAACGAACCATCAATCATTAATTTAACCCTTCTATCGTTTCTTAGGCGGGTTATTAAATATATATCAATGCACCAGGTCAGCTTAAAAGTCTGGAGGCTACTTGCTTGTTTTTGCGTTCCCTTTGGGGATTCCCTTTTGTCCTGGTTAAAAGGGGTTTCCCAGGTCCGTCCTCCTGCCTGAGATAGATGTCTGGGGCGGCCAATCACGTGGTGTGCTGGCGGATGAATGGAAAGTCTTTGAAGCTGGAAAGCAGGCTTTGCAGTCGAATCGTGGACCAAAACTTTGCCGCAAAACTTAACTTAGAACCGAGACTCACAACGGAAAAGAAAGGAAAACTAAGAAAAGAAAGAAAATTGAGAGGAGAGTAGATGATGGCTTGAATGAAGCTGTTTAACCCATGTTCTTCTGATCTTGATTTGGGTTCTTTTGTCTGCTCGTCTACATGGTTACTAGTCTATTACTCCATCATGGCTTCTCCATGATGGTTTTCGAATCTACTTTTTCTTCATCTGCTTCTGCCCAAAACTTTGTTTGGGTCCTAAGATTTTAAACTCAAATGTTTGTCCAGCCTCCTGGATGAGTTCTGACCAATTAGACACTGTCTTTATTTGAGAGGTGGCATTTTCTTCACTTCTCATCGTAAATCATGCGTTATCTGAGAGTACAGAGGCCACAGTTTAGACATCATTACTATTATAAGAATACGAAACATTTTACACAGATTTCAAGAACATACGATCATATTGATAGGAAACAAGACACACTTTCATTCAAACATCTAACAGTTATAACAATTACTGACTTATATGGGATCTAAGCATATTAGACACACATATAGGTGGTAGACACAACATAGAATTATGTAGTTGCATGATGTTTGATTATAAGTCCATTGAAAATTGTTCTGGGATGATTTTATGTATTGTTATAGGTAAAATCTCAGTTCTCTGTGGTTTGAAGAGATTTTAACTCTGAGTCATTCAGAGTTCCTTAAGAAAATGGAGGTCTGTTTTGTATATCTGTCGTGGGATCGAGCACCTTCTGCTGTTATCTTGATCGAGCACTGAGCTGTGCCATCTCTGAACCAATCAGTCTTTCCAAAACGATCAAACGTTGACAACGTTCTTCCTTTAGTTGGGCTCATCTCTTTGAAGCTTGCATGGCCATAAAGTTCTTAGCTGGGGTTTTTCGTTGGTTAGTGTAGACTGGCTGGAGCCTGGATTTTATGGCTCTGGATTGGTGATTTGGGGTCTGGAATGTTGAGTTCTGTGTTGAATTATGTTTGAACAAATCACCTGGAAGAACCTCCACCAAATGGTTGATATGTCACTTTATGGTAAAAGTACCGGAATTCATACACATACTATGAAAATCAGAAAATATGAACTATAATACTAATTTATTTAAAAACATAATCAAAAGAAAATATTTTTGTATATTGAATCTTCTTTATTTATTGAAGTATGCCATTAAATATTTCAGGTTTTCATTCAGGAAATTATATGTTTTCTTGTTTTTTAACAATAAACAAACACAAATAACTACAAGTTACAAAACCAAACACATTACATTCTTTCTGCATAAAAAATAAAAAATAGCAAAACATAATAATATAATGGCATTTTAGGCTTTTATGTTTCAAGAAACAGGCCGTCAAGTGTGGTAGTGCAACAGGATTTTTTTTCTTTCTTATTTTAGATAAATGAACATTTCTTTGTAAACCAGCAATGCTGTGTATAAGCCAACATTAGAAACAATCCTTCAAACAATATAAAACACTAAGGACTGTAAAACATTTCAGCAACATCTCTTACATGTGAAATGGTGCAGCACAGGAAAACATAGCATTTTTGACATTGCCATCTTGACACACCCTTCGGACAGTAGTTGCACCGCCCCCGCTTGTCACAGTGTAGTGGCCAATGTCCCAAGCTGTCACATCGCACATCTGGTTGCGGTTTTGGGAGTTGGGTTGTAGTGTTTCTTTGGTGGTGGTGGAGAGCTGGAGGATGGTCGACCAACTTTGAATGCAGGCTTGTTGACCAGGTTCAAACTATGGGCAACTGCCAGGCGGAACCGTTTGAGAGGCACTGCTTTCTCATTTAGTAGGCCACAGTCCCTCTTGTAGACCAGCCAGGAGTTTGCAATGGACGGATCAAGGATGTATCCAAACAGGGGAATGTACACGGGAAAGTGATATTTTCCTTGGATCCACCGTTTGACAGGTGAAAGAGGCATGATCCCACTGGCATTGCTCAAAAGGCTGACACATTTGTTGTCAAACTATTTTACTGCAATCACCCCTTCAGCAGACCTGTAGTCGTGAGACTCACGTCCTCTCTTAATCAGCTCTTTATCTGTCATCAAAGGAGCTCCCCCAGTGCGGTTTGGTCGGATGGTGCCGATGCACTTGACACCCAAGGAGGTTTGCAGGGTCTGGAGCAATTTAAAACTTAAAACTAAAAAAGTTGTCAAAGAAGACAACAGAAAGACGTGGCTGTTGTATAGTTTTGCATAGTGTTGTTAGCACTTTGGCTCCTAAAGGTAGCATCTGCTCCTCCTCACTGAGGGCGACATTGAAGAATGTGGATGCCCCTTGATACATCAGCAGGTCATGGATGATGCCAGATGAACTGGCTCTGCAGAAGACTTTAAAACCCCACTTGTCTGGTTTAGATGGATGTCAATCTATATGTATATTGACATCCATCTAGTGTGATTCTGTTGACATCCATCTAGTAATTGCAAAAAATAAATAAATAAATACATAAATAAATAAATAACAATCTCTTACAATTTTACTAATGTTAGTACACAGCATTTGTCATTTAAAGGGGTCATATAATGGTACATGCACTTTTACAAGTTGATTGTACTGAAATGTGTGTTGGCAGTGCCTGTACACATCCATCATATAATGATAAAAATCCATCCAATGTTTTTTTTTTTTATCTCCTTATATGTTTTCCCCTGTCTCAAATCGAGCCGTCTGACCGTGTGACATCACACGGTTGGACGCCCCTCACACGATTGTTAATTGACAGCAGCGTTTCAACACAGACCCGCCCTGAGCGAGCTGTCATCATAGTCCGCCATTGTTGATACGCTGGAGCAGAATGGCATCTAAGCGATTGTGGTGTTCTGTTCTTGGGTGTAATAACGAACACAGCAGTAATGTTGATGTTCCTAAATCCGAATTGCTGAAGACGCAGTGGCCGAGTTTTGTTTTCGAAGGGAATATTCCCCACGATCAACGTCAATGCTTTCATGTTTGCGCGAATCATTTCTCACCAGACTGCTTTATAAACGAGAACATTGAAAAAGGTATTAGCTCCTGTCTGAGTATGTGTTGTTTATGTGCCTAATGACTGTCATAGTCTCACAGACTGGTTATTTTTTAAACAGATCAGTAAAAATTTAGCGCTTCAGCCCTGACAGTTGTACCTAACACTGCATAGATAACGTTACGCATCACTGACAAGCCTACATTTACTGAAAAAAAGTTTTTCATGACCATTAGCTGTAACATCAATCTGTCAATGATCTAACGTATACATCAGTAAACACATAGCGTTCGTATCTCACTACCCTGACGGCCCCAAAGAAGTTCGACAATTAAGGTTCGAACAGGACGTTTCTGAACGTTAACCAACCATTCAGATAAGAAACGTCCTGTTCGAGCCTTAATAGTCGAACTTCTTTGGGGCCGTCATCTTGTTCTGGGTCCGACTCCGGTTCAAATTGATATGGTTGCACAGATGTGTCCTCAGAGACTCCCGCTGCTATTCTTTCTCCAAAATATACCCTCAACTGTTGTCAAGGCAACACTCCACATGTGTTGTGTCAAAACGCCCCACAGAACAGAGGGGCGGGGTGAGCAAAGCTCCTTATCATTTAAAGACACATGCGTGCTGAAAACAGAGCTATTTTTGACCAGGTAAAATGAGTGTTTTCTTACAATACTAATGACATTTTTTAATTAAAGTATATTACAAACTTTTCATTTAGACCCAAAAGAATCATATTAACATATTAAGAATCATAAACAAAAATGGCATTATATGACCCCTTTAAGAAGTAATTATGATTTCCACACATTAATTCTATGAATTCATTATATTTACTTCAAAAAATATCCAAAAGTGGCAAAAAAATACATACTTCAGAAATTATCTCAGTATATTCATAGCTATGAATGATCAGAAGTTTATATTTCTCAGCAAATAGTCCATTCCGACTGCAGAAATGGATGATCTGAAAATATTAGCTTAGCTTTTCTACGTTTACCATAATGTGATAAATCAACATCACCTTTTGGTTGAGCACGTTTTTGAAAATGTATTAAAAACATACTAAAGTTTTTTCATGGCACCAAGTAACATAATTTTGTAAAGTTAGGGCTCTTACAGTGTAAATGCCCCCAAAAATATGCTTACCTTGCTAAATTTCACCAAGAACAGTTCACATGGCAGGAGTGATTTATTTGTTTCTAACATCCATTGTGACAAGTGCTGTTGATTGACACTGTGACATCTGGTGGATTTTTTTTGGCATAACATACCTCAACCAGATGGTAAAGATGGCCAAATCAGCTTGAGTTAAGTTAGGTACTCCTCTCAGTAAAATATAGTGACTCAAAATGTGCTCAACCATTTGGTTGAGCAGGCAGTTAAAGGGGTAAGATACAAGTTTCAGTGATAAACCTACCCTTACTTTCAATAATTGCTCTTTCTGTTAAAAACCATATCGATCTGACTGTCCGTGGGCGGGATACAAAAATGCGGAAGTATATTATTTTTTTACGAAAACCCTGGAGCTGTCAAAAGTCATCCGGCGGACTTTTGCTGACAAGTAAAAGTGAATTTCTCGGTTCAGGTAACACGGAAACGAGTAAACATTTACGCATACATATAACGTATTACGTACGTTAATTTACGTATACGTCTGACATTATAACGAAATTACACTAAGGATTTGTCTGTTGTTCCTGAATCGTTATTAAGATTTGTTTGTTAGTGACTCGCAAAGTTATCACAATTGGAAAAATATATTTTCTTGCCGTTATTACACGGTACACGCCCTTTTAATCTCATTATATTCAGTACGCACTGCAAACTCAGGATGGTAAATGTCTTATTTTATCTTGAGGATGTAGATTCACCACTCTATAAAATGTGTACTTTTTAGTGGCCATATTTTAAGAATCAGTATCGAAGATCATGATTAATAAAAAAATATATATATCTTGTCCAACAGTATTCACTATGTAGCCTTTATGACCTGGAGCAATACATATATGAATTAATGTTAAGTTAAAGGTTGTATCAGCGATTTCAGGCCCAAAAAAGGCCCTAACATAAATGATCACATCCATCTAATCTTTCCTAATGATATGCTAGCTGCCCGCCCCATAAGCAGGCCATCAAAAAAATGCGTCTCTGTAGGCAGCCTAGGCTCTGAGATCTGCACACAAAAACAATTGGTTTTACCAACCACTCAAAACCAAAATAGTGTTCCAACCAATCACCGACAGGGGTTGGGTGTTGTGAGCTTTTGCGCTCGTGCACGGCTGCACGCGAAGTCGGAGCTGAAGAAGAAGCCAGCGTCTATCAACGAACAAGAGAAATTGAAGTCAATCCCCAAGAGGAGGAGGAGGATTAGGGCATGGGAATACCATTGTGTTTATTCCAAGACACAAATAGTTATCGGGAAGGCTTTTGCAAGGTGGAGAGAACTTAAAGAACTGACATTTTTTAAATCGGACGCAGAGGTTGCACTGTTTCTTCTGGACAGGTGAGTAGCTGCTAGTGCTGACTTGTTTGGATGTGAACTGTGTGTGAAAATATGCTTCTTGAAAAAATATGAGCGAAGCTCGACTAAACTTGGGTAGCTCTAGCTAACGTAGGCGACATTATGCTGAGCAGAGTGAATATCAGATGTCTGTCCGAAGTCCACCGAAGTCGGGTCCTCCTAGACCACCAGACGAAGGGAAGCGACAGGAGCCCTCCACTTCCTGCGCTTGCGAGGGTGACGCGGTGTGGGAATAACCGCCCCTGGGGGTGCTGCAGCCTCGCTGGCCGCCTCTGGGGGTGCTGCAGCTTCTTCAGCCACCACTGGATAGGAGGCAGATGAGGCAAACCTTTTCTTCCTCCTCCCTCTCCCTGAAGGGATCATTGGAGGACTGGGGACTTGGCAGTTTGTGAGGTGAATGGGAGGTGGGCCAAGAGGCGGAAGGCCACCCTCCTCTCCACGATTGTAAACATACACCACAAACTGCCAGAATGACAGTATCCCCAGCATTCCCATCTCCCAGGCATGGACAGACTCATTAAGGCTGTTGTTGAACATGTCCTTTAGCACTGCGTTGCTGATGTTGAGCCCCTCCGCTAAATACAGGAACTGGTAAGCAAACTTGACTTTTGACCACTATTTTAAAGTTACTGTACTCTGCCTTTGTATTGTCAGCAAAAAGTGAGAAGTCATGCCAAGGCAAAAGGCAGTAACTTCCACATGATCAATATTTGGTTGCTGATCACCATTAACAAAATCATTATAGTAACACCTGTATAAAATCTAGTGATCGTGGCATTTATTTTGTATGATTTACAATTATTTATAGCCATCTACTTATTGCTATCCTGTGCTTTGGTTGTATTCTGATGGCATTATTAATATATTTGACATGACAAAATACCTCCATAGATATATTAGTCCAGCATTGGCTCGACCATGTTTAGGGCGGTGCTGAAGGCGCCGGCGAAGTTTTGGCTCTCTGCCAGCTAGATGCATGAGTGTTTCAACCAGGTCCGGTACCCGAACTGGGTGAGGCGGGGCTTTAGTTCATTGTTGTATTCATCTGCTACGGCATGTGTAACATTTTTCTGTCAACGCTGCATAATCCTTCGCGATCGATATCGCACGTTTGTCGATGGAGTGGTTTCAGACCATACTAAATGTTCTGACCGCATTTGTGCAGGACAAAGCTCTGAGGACATCAGAAGTTAGAGGGACAGGTGGCAGCTGTACAAAGTACACAGGCTACACCGTAATTTAAATTTTAATGGACAGTAAAACAAAGGCAGATAACCGTACAATCTGGTAGGTAGCATTATTTGATAGAACACCGGCACAGTAACTTCATATTGACGCATGGCTAAACAAAGGCAGAGTACCGTAACTCAATTTGAGCATTCCAAAACAAAGCCAAAGACCGGTAACTAATGTTACGGTGTTCTGCCTTGGTTTCTCATGGGCTTTTGGAAGTTACTGTTAAGACAACTCATTATTTTCTTGAAAAAACAATGGAATTGATTCAAGATACTCATCCACATGATAAAGGAGGTCTTGAATGTGCCAAAAATATAAATAACTCATTTTCGACCAAAAACGAAGTTACGGTCTTTTGCCTTTGCACGGCAGCATTGTTTGCGGAGTCCTCAGTTGGCTGGTTCAATCTGTCAGGTTTTGGGTAGGTGAAAGGAGCGAGGACTCAAATGCAGGACAATGGGTATTTAATGATAATAAAATAAAAACAAAACAGACAACAAAAACTACCCCGAGGGGGAAAACAAGACAGACTTGACTTGACTTGACTTGACCACACAGCAGGGAAACACACGGTGTACATATGATGACAAACCAGCACAGGACTGCAAACGAAGGGAGACTAAATAGGGAGAGCAAACAAAAGCAGGTAACAAGGGAGGAAAGGTGGGGCAAATGAATTAATAATCAAGATGTAATAAACAATAATAAACAAGATGGGCGGGTTTAGACAATCGACAGGAGAGCACATGGCACAAGGAAACATGACAATCCATGTGCTCACACCAAATGTGACAAACACATGAGCACATGGCCAGCAAACACAATCACCAGCCATGTGCCCCAACAAAACAAGACATGACCATACAGATAGCAGAAGGCCAGGGCGATGCCGGAGGGACGAATCAGGTGGGCTCCGGTGGATCTGGAATCCTGGCAGAGGGCCAGGGCGGTGCAGGAGTTACGGACCAGGCTGGCTCCGGCGGATCTGGAATCCTTGCAGAGGGCCAGGGCTGGATGGACAGACTAGGCAGGCTCGGGCGGTTCTGGAGTCCTGGCTGAGGGTCAGGGTGGTGCAGGGAGTTTGCGTGGAGCAGGCAGGGCAAGACACTCGGGCAGCTCTGAAAAGGCCTCCTTGGACATTTCTGTGAGATCGGGCTGCTCTGGGACAACAGCGGACAGCTCTGGGACAGCAGCTGACTGCTCTGGGACGGCCTCCATGAGCACATGGCCAGCAAACACAATCACCAGCCTTGTGCCCCAACAAAACAAGAAATGAACACGCAGCTAATGAGAACACTCATAAGCCACATGTTCACACAAAACATGACAACATGAAAGCACGCAGCCAGTGAAAAACACAAGCTGCTTGCAACACAGCACAAGACAAAACATGACATGAAAGCACAGGAAACAAGGCACACAGACAAGACAAAACAGGAGTGTCAGGGCTCTGTCACAAAACCAAGAAATAGACTAGACAGAAGTGACAGAACCCTGACAGATACTTGTTTGGATTTTCTTTTCAATAACTCTTGAACCTTAACATACTATACAAATATAATTCAATGCCCTTTTTTATTAATATATATAAATTGTGTTAATATATAACCACACAGCAGAAAAGCTAAAATTTCTGCATTTTGTTCATGGGCTGTCTCCATAAGCAAATTACATGATTGCTTCCAAGGACAAACATAAACAAAACAAAAAAAGGTCAAATATGTCAATCATTTCAACCAGAGCATTGTGAGTGACTCAGACTTCTGCGGATTGAGATGCCACTCAGGACTGTAAAACATGGAAGCTTAATGGATTTTACATATGATGTGATTTTATGGTTATTATAATGGAAGAGTCAGGGCAAGGGTAAAAATGAACAAAGCAAAATGGAAGCATTTCTCTTTTCTACAATACAATAATGAGCAAACCCAAGGTGAATGAAGCAAAGGAAAGATAAGGAAGCAGGAAATTAAATTATTGAGATGATCTGCTGTTTTGACTTTCTTAATAACTGAGGTCAAGGTATCAGAATAGGTGGAGAAACTCGATCTCTCAAACACAGGAGAAGCTATTCACAATGACTGCATTATAAGGTAGATGATACTTAGACTAAGTGAAAATAGTGGAAAATATGTGAGCTTTGGTTAGTGAGCTATGGCTGAAATGCAACTTCATGCACAACCTCCAGCCTGCATGGAGAGGTTCTTGGGACTCCAGACAGAGACACCAGCAGCTTCAAAATGTTTGCTGCTCAACAGTGGCTTTTTTTTTTTTTTTTTTTTTTTTTTACAGCTGCCCTTTTAATACAATTCATTTGTTTGACAGAAACGTTCACAATAAGCCTTCTTCTGACCGAGTTCTTTTGTGCTCTAAACCACTCTCACATCTTTTGACAGTTCGATAATCTCGATTCAGTTTTAGTAAAATATTAGTTGGTTTTATGCCTTTTGCAAGACATTGCATTATTTCATGCTTTTTATCTTCAGAAAAATCCTTTCCCATATTGCATGAGAACTGTGACTTGCTTAATAATGTGGAACAACCTCTTTTATTAGGTTTTCCATTTACCTAAGAAAACCTAGCAAACTATTTAAAGAACCTGATGTCAGGTTTCTGGTGATGAAGGACCCAAAAGCAGAAAAATGCTCAATAATATTTATTAATTAGGTTCAAATAACTGTCAACGAGCAGTAGAGCTCAGGGCCAGACTCAACTCACTAGAATAGAGAATAATCACAGTCCAGGCAATAGTTGAAAACCAGATAATCAGTTCACAAAGCATCTGGTCCAAGGGAAAAGCAAGGAGGTGAATCAGGCAGGCGAGAAATCCAGGTGAACAGCAAGCAAACATGGAATTAATTCTAGAATTAATCTTGTTAAAGATCAGTCCAGACCGGCCATCCTGAAGGAATTACTGAATTCCCGGAATTCCTGAAGTCCGAGTCACTATAGATGCACGAAGAGATGACCGGGGTATCTGTTGATCAAGGGGTTCAAACAGTCCAACGGAACAACTGGGGCAGATGACAGAGACACGGGAGAGAAACACCAAATGAAAACCGAAAAACTGCTTTACAGAACAAAAGGTACGTGTGAATCGTACGGGAAACAAAATACACTGGCAAAGGAAAGAAAGAAACAGGATATTAAGGGGCTGTTTACACGACAACATTTTCAACTTAAACGGAAGGCTTTTTAAGCGTTTTGGTTGTTCATTTACACGACAACGGCCGTGCCTGAAAATGGAAACTTTTGAAAACGGGTTTCAAAGTGCACGTTTTTGAAAACGGTCTCCATGTAAACAACAAAAACGTGTTCAATCTATAGTGTTTCATCGCCATCTAATGGCCTGGCAGCAGAACACATCATTTTTGGTCATCTTCGTGGATCCGTGTGAATGAGGATCGTTATGACAATGGTGTTGTCTGTATGCGGAAAACTCAAAGGAAAAACTTAATGAAAACGTACCCTAAATAGTGGAGAAATCAGAGAGAAAATAACAAGCAGCTTCGAGATAGCGTGAGCGGCCTCACTGATTATAGAGCGTGATCAGCTGAGAGCGACCGCCACGTGCAGAAAGAAAACAAAGATTTGTGCAAGAGAAAAGGGACAGATCAAACCCGAGTCCTGACAATTGTCTAAGATTGATTTAGTTGAAAAGATAAGAGAAATTAAAAAATAAATACTTTCTTTGAAAAGAAAAGAAAAGCAGAACAAAACTTTTCAGAAATCAGGTTCTTCAGAAACATTGACAGAATATGACAGAGCTTGTGTTTTAAAGCTAAGCCAAAACAGCACCAACCCACCGAGGCATGGACTCTACAAGACCCCTGAAGGTGTCCTCTGGTGTTTGGCACCAAGATGTTAGTTGCTGTAAGTCCTGTAGGTTGTGAGGTGGAGCCGCCGTGGATCGAACTTGTTGGTCCAGCATATCCCACAGATGCTCATTTGGATTGAGATCTGGGGAATTTGGAGGCCAGGGCAACACCTTTAACTCTTCATCATGTTCCTCAAACCATTCCTGAACAATGTTTGCAGTGTGGCAGGGTGTATTTTCCTGCAGGAAGAGGTCACTTCCACCAGGGAACAGCATTGTCATGAAGGGGTATACCTGGGGCCCGTTCTTCGTACATTGCTTAAAACATCCAAGATCAAATTACACATCCAAGATGATTTCATCGTGCTAATCATGATCTGGCTAATTAGGTTCTTCAAACACACCTGCCGGATATGATTAGTATAGCTGGATTGAGTTATCTGAGATATCTGAGATAATTACGTGTTCATGCACTGGTTTAAAAGGGGATATGTATCGATCGTAGAAACATTGATCAGCAACGCTGCTATTGGCTGCTCAGCGTGGCCAAAGAGCGGGCTCAGTTTTTCTCCTCAGCAGAGCAAGAACTAATAGTCGAAGTTTATTCGGAATTTTAACGTTTAATCAAAACGCCAGGGAACACCTCAAAGTCTGCAAAAGCCAGGAGAGACGGCTGGCAAAAAAGTAGCAGACAATTTAAATCCGTTGGAAGTAGCCATGTTAGATGTTTTTATCACTTAATAGCATCTCGGTTACGTATGTAACCCTCGTTCCCTGAGTAGGGAACGGAGACGTTACGTCGGATGACGACGAATGGGGTTTCGCTTAGAAAGCCTCTCACCTTCGAGTATACAAAGCGAGCCAATGGCAATGAAATGCCATGGGTCTGCGGAATTTGCATAGCGTAAGAACACACATATGACCCGGAGGGGCTGCATATGGAGAAACAATGGGGTGTCTAGCCGCAGGTGGAATATTTCAACCCCAGGGGTGGCAAGGTGGCTTGCCGAGGGAAAGACACATGCTCAGAGAGGCTTACAGTGGAAATACACATGTGGGGGTCACCCAGAGGGGGAACCATGCACATGGAGGCACCTCGCCAAGCGCGAAAGCTGCCGGTGGCATAACTCTGGCGTTGACGTCAACAGGAACTCAGGGCCTGCGGGGAGGCTCACCTGAGGAAATATTGCACGTATCCCGTCCGTGGAGAGGAATGGCGAGCAAGCGAAGACACCTGAGCAGAATCTAGTACCGGCTAGTTGAAGTGAGTACATGAGAAGAAACTGGCTCCACTTGGAGATTATAGAATCTCACAAATGTGTTAGGTGTCGCCCAGCCTGCAGCTCTACAAATGTCTGTTAGCGAGGCGCCATGCGCTAGAGCCCAAGAGGATGCCACGCTCCGAGTGGAGTGGGCCGTCACACCAAGGGGGCATGGTGGACCTTGCTGCTGGTATGCCAAAGCAATGGCGTCCACTATCCAGTGGGACAACCCTTGTTTGGAGAGAGCCTTTCCCTTCAGCTTCCCACCATAACAGACAAAGAGCTGGTCTGAGGTCCTGAAACACCGCGTTCTGTCTACGTAAGCACGGAGCGTACTGGACAGAGCAGTGCCAAGGCTGGGTCTGCCTCCTCCAAGGGCAGCGCTTGCAGGTTCACTACCATGTCTCGAAAGGGGGTGGTAGGAACCTTGGGCACATATCCAGGCCGGATCCCCAATGCGATCTCACTGGAACGCGCCATCACTCCAACACACTGAAGAGCAGCTCGTCTCGTAGAGTGAAGATGATTCAGAATGGCTTGCAGGAGTGAAGAGAACTCTTGGCTCCGAAGCGAAAACATATCTGCATGTTGCCAGCGTACTTCCTTATATACCCACGACGTGGGGCGGACTTACGCTATGCAAATTTCGCAGCCCTATGGCATTTCTTCTTCTTCTTCTTCTTCTTCCTTGGGTTTTTAAGGCAGTTGGTATCCAATATGTTACATTACTGCCATCTACTGACTGTTATCATGTCACTTCTTATTTATATTCTTCTCTCCAGTCCAGTCCTCTTTAAAAAATCAAACAAATATTGCTTTCCTTGCTCACTCTTTCCACATCCTAATATACTTTTTACATTGTACTGTCCTATACCGATTTCTTGTAATCTATATTTCAACTCTTGTCTTTCTTTTATAAATTTCCTGCATGACATAAAAATGTGACTAACTGTTTCCTCCTCTTGACATTCATCACATTGACCTGTGGGATGTTTTCCTAACATACGAAGAGTTCCATTTAACTTACAATGCCCAATCCTAAGTCTTGTTATTACCACTTGTTCTGTCCTTCTATTTGACATCTCTCTTATACTACCTACTTTATTTTGAATCATGTATAACTGTCTTCCTTTACTTTCATGATCCCATTGCTGTTGCCATATTTCCATTATCTTTTTCCAAACTAGACTCTTCCCTTCTGATTTTGACAATTTAATTTCAATGTCAACATGCTCTTTTTTTGTTGCCTTTTTTTGCCAATTTATCAACTGTTTCATTTCCCTGTATGCCCACATGTGCTGGTATCCACATATATGTTATATTTTTCCCTTGTCTACATAACCTTGAATTTAAAAACAAAATTTCATATAATAGTTCTTGATGACTACTAGCTTTTCCAGTCTTCATACTCATAAGAGCTGATACTGAGTCACTGCATACTAGAACATTAATATCCCTGCATTGTTCAATCCATTCTAACGCAATAAGTATAGCACATAGTTCAACTGCATAAACATTTATGCTGTCAGATGTTCTTTTGCTAATTCCTATCTCATATTTAGGGATGTATACAGCAGACCCTGTCACATCTGTTTGTCCCATGGCATTTCATTGCCATTGGCTCGTTTTGTATACTCGAAGGTGAGAGGCTTTCTAAGCGAAACCCCATTCGTCGTCATCCGACGTAACTCGGAGTGACCACGAAAGGGAACCTATATTTTTCTATTTTAATAATTGCATAATTACTTTGTTCATTGTAATGTCAGAGTCACCACTCTAGAACATGGGAACAAATAAAAGTGAAGTACAAAAATATTCTACATAATGGTAATTTTTAGTTATATTATAGTCTCTTTTATAAAAGGCACTGGTAAAGCAGCACTCAGTAGCTTCGGGATTTATTCGCTGTATTCTTGCTTTTTGCTCGCAGGTTTCTCTCTAGAGCTCCCCCCACAGCTTCGGAATAGATATTTGACAACACTGTTGTAAAAACTCGTTGGTGATTCTCAGACACCAGAGGCTAGTAGATCAACGACATCAAAGCAGATGGGACATTCTTTAAAACGTCTTCTTCCTTCGGGTTCGGACAGAGTGAGGGAGCGCAATAATGACAGTATTTGAGCAGATTTCTTTTGGCCGTAAAGCAATTGTTTACATCGCGAGACCTGATATCACGCGATATTTCCTGACGCGGCGGCCGGCGGCCCGCCAGCTCAAAGTTGCAAGTGCGGATTTTCCGCTCACGGGCACCAGGGGGGTGCGAAACGACCACCATTCAACCCGAAATAAGTAATATAACCATTCCAATGACTCCGAAGCTGTTCAGTTAAGGTAAAAAATTTACTTAGTTCACCTTTAAATAAATGGTTGTCTGTTTATAAAAGCAACCAAGAAAAAGGCAAAAAAAAAAAAAAAAAAAAAATCTTAGTAGCCTACACTGTAAAATATTTTTTGCTGCATTAAATTAAGGCTGTATAGTCATTTCAACTGTTAAATCTTGAGTAATGATGAATTGCTTTGACTTGTGGAAGTGAAAACTGATAAACTTATGGTAATGTAAAACTATTTTGCCATGAGTTATTGATCACATTTTTCCCGAGTGTAGTTCATTGTAATGACATTGTGTTTTCCTCTTTTGTGCACTTTTACATAATACACCAACACCTGTATCTGTTCCCAAGAAAGTGGTGGCTGAAATATGTGCAGTAAGTGGACATTTTCTAACTTTCCAAAGGAAAGAAAGTATAAGACTTTGTAAACTCAGGCTGCTGCTGAGTTGGCTTGCGTCTGTAAGCTTCGTATATCTTTATGTTTTGAATCATTATTTACTATCATTCCTTGTTGTTTATACTGCTAAATATAGCTTATTCAACATCACACATTAACCTGACATCGCTAGCTTCAATCTAAATCATTATTGCTGGCACAACACACTAGTAATTTGCTAGCCTGTTAGCGTGCCATCCATGCACTCTTTATTTATTTTTCTCTCGCGCCTTTTACAAGTTCATCTAACCTTAGGTGAGTACGATCAGTCAACAAACACGGTAAGTCATGTCATCTTCTCCTCTTATTGTCACTTGCACTTCATGTAACATTTATAGCATAGCTTTCTCTGTCAGCACAGGATTTGCATGTGATAAATGCAGGGAGACAGTCCGGCTGGCGGAGAAGATTTCAGAACTAGAGACACACATCCAAACTTAAATCTAGGTAATTGTAAGAGTGCAAGGGCTTTAGATACTGCTTTGGATGCGACAGGCTTAGTGAACTCTGTACATTGTTCGGTTCCGGCTGTAGTAGAGCCCGTGCAGCAGGGCAATTGGGTGACGGTGAGGCGCTGTAGGCGCGGGACAAAACACCGCTCTTCCGTTCCGATAACAACATAAAACAGGTTCTCCCCACTCAGTGAAACACCCAATGAGTATCCAGTTGAATGTGCCCTAGTTATTGACGATTCTATAACACGGAACGTGAAAATAGAGCCACCAGCCACCATAGTCATATGTTTGCCGGAAGCCAGACCGCCTGACATCAAAGCAAATTTAAAAGTGCTGGTTAATGCTAATCGTAAATTCTCTAAGATTATTATTTACCTCGGCAATAATGATATTCGACTCCACCAGTTGGAGATCACCAAAATTAACGTTAAAGAGGTGTGTGAACTCGCAAGTATGATGTCAGGCACTGTAATTTGCTCTGGCCCCCTTCCTGTTCGCAGGAGTGATGAGATACTTAGCAGATTGTCCTCACTAAATGGCTGGCTGTCTAAGTGGTGTCCGCAAAATAATATAGAATTCATAGACAATTGGAAAAGTTTTTGGGGCAGACCTGACCTGTTGAAAAGAGATGGTATTCATCCCTCCTGGGATGGTGCTGCTCTTCTCTCTAGTAATATGGCACATAGTCTTAGAGCTCAAACATGAATTGGGGCTCAGGTCAGGAAGCAGACAGACTGGCTAAACCAACCGTCTGCTAGCTGTCTCACGTCACCAAGGTCAGATAAATCCCATCACATAGAGCCTCTTTCACCTAGATATAATCATAGAGGCTGTGTCTGTTCACAGAATTAGGAAAAACAAAAAACTTCCAAACCCATTTTACCCAAGGGTAAAAATGTCATTGATGTTCAGCAAATAAAAAACAGATATAATACAAATTAATAAATTATCAAGCTTGGGTTGCTGAATATTAGATCCCTTACTTCAAAAGCACTTATTGTTAATGATATGATTACAGACTATAACCTAGATGTGCTGTTTTTGTCAGAAACCTGGCTAAAACCAAACGATTACATTACTTTAAATGAGTCCACCCCACAAGATTACGGTTATAAACATGAACCTCGTCTGAAAGGCAAAGGGGGAGGTGTTGCTGTAATTTATAGTAATATTTTCAAAATTACTAAGAAGTCTAGTTTCAAATGTGGCCTTTGGGAGTAAACTAGGATAGTATACCCCAAAATATGGTCTAACTACGCCACTCCCATTTATTGGACTGGGATGGGAGACCCAACTAATACCCCAGAATAAAGATACACCCCACGCTAATAATATTCAAATGAATGAAACAATTGAAGGCTGATGTAACAAAAGCAATAAACATTATTTATTTGTAATCTTCAATCAGAGTAGTTAAAATACTTGCTTTGAATAAAAAAAAAAAACATTAATGACAATAATACATCAGAGGTATTTACATGAATTCTCGTAGACAAATATTCATATGAAAACTACACTAACTAAAGTTGGGCCGGACCACAGTACTCAATGTTGACAGGGATCCACGTTTAATTCACCATGAGTATAAGGCTCCAAAAGGGTTCAGCACACCAAAAACAGCAACCAAGATTACACTGCATCAACCATAAAGTGCTTTGTTAGTACACACCAATTCTAATCACACCACACGGGTGGTCACCTTAATACATTGAGTATTGAGCCCTGCCCACCCCATTCTACAAAATAAACCACAATAAAAATCACACCACAGCATCCCACGACACACATCAAAACCACACTCTTTAAGGGAAGCATACTTACCGGCGTTAAACTCGGAAACGCTTCCACAATTGATTTACTGGTGACTGCACATGCACACACACTTCAACACACGGGACGCCAACACCTGGCTGCCTACGCTCATATAATCGCGGTTCCACTCCCCTCCGTTTCCTGTCCAAGCGGCCGACAAAACATAAAAACCCGCCCTTATGGACACCTCTACATTTAAGCCCTTGCTACTCGCTCCTGGGTCCTAAAGTCCCAATGGCTACACAAATATAATTCTTTTGAAGTATTGGTGCTTAATGTAACAATATATAGTGTAAATGATAAATCACGTTTGAGATTTGTGCTGGCTACTG
Organism: Rutilus rutilus; assembly: GCF_951802725.1. NCBI lineage: Eukaryota > Metazoa > Chordata > Actinopteri > Cypriniformes > Leuciscidae > Rutilus > Rutilus rutilus. The sequence goes on along the minus strand of NC_140225.1, from coordinate 24,306,600 downwards.
TATACAGGCCACCAGGGCACCATACAGACTTTATCAAAGAATTTGCTGACTTTCTTTCAGAGTTAGTACTGGCTGCAGATAAAGTCCTAATTGTTGGTGATTTTAATATACATGTAGATAACGAAAAAGATGCATTGTGATTAGCATTTAAAGACATTCTTAACTCTATTGGAGTTAGTGTCACGTTTTGGGTTTGTTCATGCCTTGTTTCCATGTCTGTCATGTGATTCCCGGTTTGTCATGTGATCCTGCCATGTCTTGTCATTGGTTAATTGTCTGATCATTGTTCACAGGTGTCTCTTGTCATTAGTCTGTGTATTTAAGCCCTCATGTTTGCCATGTGTCTTTGTCAAGTATTGTTTCCTGTAAGTCTGCTGTTGTGCATAGTTCATGTTCATGCTTTGGTTTTTTGTTTTCATGCCACGCCATGTTTTTGTTTCATGTTTTGTTTTAGTTATAATAAACTGCATTTGGGTTTTCATCTTTCAACTTGCCTCCAGTGGACCTCTTATTACAGTTAGACAGCATGTATCAGGACCTACTCATTGTCGTAATCATACTCTAGATCTAATAGTATCACATGGAATCAATGTTGATGCCGTTGAAATTCTGCAGCAGAATGAGATGACATCTCAGATCATTATCTAGTCTTGTGTAAACTTAATTTAGCCAAGGCTGTAAAGCCGACTCCATGTTACAAATATGTTAGACCTATCACTTCTGCCACTAAAGATTGCTTTATTAATAATCTTCCTGATCAGTTTCATCATCTCAGCATCCCAGATAGCTTAGAAGAACTCGATATTGCGACAGAAACTTTCCCACAGAAAAAGGGGGATGTATCAACGTTCTTACAGATTCGTGTTTTTGAAGTTTGCGCAGAAAGAACTTAAGAGTTTTATGTTAAAACGGTGTCGTGTTAGCGGCCTAAGTTAATAACTAATGATCGTTGCGACGGAAGTGAATCAATAAAAACTAACTTTAGCTGGATAATAACTTTATTCTAGAGCTGCTGTAAAGCCAAAACAATCTCTGTTACTTTAATTTCCTATTATCAATGTAAAGCCGCTTTGGAACAATCTACATTGTTAAAAGCGCTATATAAATGAAGATGACTTGACTTGACATTCATGTCTGTAAAATTCTGAAAGGACAAACTGAAGCAACATACCCTGTTAAACATCCTTGCAAGTCCTAAAAAAATAATAATAATACCTAAACATCAAGCGGTATCACCATGGAGAGGATGGAAAGGTCAAATTCATTCACCGTGACTGCAGGAGTGCGAAAGAGGAGATGAAATCCATTTGTCTATTAATTGACATTTGCAGGAGGATTCCAGGACACTTTAAAAGGAAAATGGATTGGAGGGAGAGAAAGAGGTAACGTGAGACAGGAGAGAGAGAGAGAGAGAGAGAGAGAGAGAGAGAGAATTGACTTTTAAAGCCCTTTTAATTTACACAATTTTCCAAAACATTACAATGGTTTGGAAAATTGTGTAAATTAAAAGGGCTTTAAAAGTCAAGTCTCTCTCTATATACAAAACTAACTAACTAAATAATTACCAATTGAAAAACATATTTCCAAACTCGCAATGTCACTAAAGCATCTCTCACACCCCACCTCATTTAGAAAAAAAGTACATTATCAGTTTGTTTCTAATTTGCACACTCAATAGCAGCCTCTTAAAGAAAATCCCAATTTCATAATTAGTTTTTCTAAAAGTACAAAAAGTGAAACAAGTCTTGGACACTCACAAAATAAAGTAAACTGCGCCAGAAGCCTTACAGAAAGAACATTCAGGCAAAACCATCATTCAATTTAGAAACAAAGGTGTTTGTAGCCAACACTCTGGGAAGTATTCTCCACTTAAGATTGTTAAGGAATAGGAGGCTTGTACAACAGCCCAACATGAGGGATTCACATCTCTGGGCACAGAAATGTAAGTCCTCCATTTAGTATCTATCCTTTTCTTCAACTGTCCAAAGTGTGCCGATTTAGTAAAACCAGAGCCCGTCTACGGAGAGCCTGTCCACTCCCTATTAAGCCCTATTGTACCGAATTTTGGTTGTAGTACCACCAGAGTTCCACTGGGGGCGCTCGCCATGAGTGCAAAATGAATGGGAGTCAATGGGGCTAGACGGCTAAATTAGTCTCTTTCACCCGATTGCCGTTGAGAAATCTCAGATGTGATTGTAGATTTTGCAAGTTCAACATGGGTTTTAGGTCGAAAGTTGAATGAACGAGTACCTATGTCGTTTTGATTTCTTACAGGTTGAGTTGTTGTTGCCCATAACACGCTAGCATTCTGCTAATGACGTCAGCATTCTGACGTCATTGACATTTTGAAAGACTTTTTTAAAGCAAATAAGTGAGTCTAAAAAATCTAACACCCAGCAATGTGTAATTTCTTTGCATCTCCTTTCGAATACAACATTCAAATTACTAGACAAAAAATTATATCCTGAGAAAAGTGGATTTTGAGGGGTATACCGCCATTGACCTCCATTCATTCTGCACTCGTTCTGTGAGCGCCCTCATATGGAATCAGAGTGGAACTGCAACCAGTTCAGAAGCCGGAAGTGTAGTGAGAGTGAAACTTCTCGCCATATTAGACATTCTCTGGTAAAACTATGATAAACCGTTTTCTTCCCCATACTTTGGAAATCACAAAATTTAAATCGCTCTAACAATAAAACCTCAGTGTTCTCTTCAATTTCCAAAAAAATTTGGGACAACTTTTAATGCCGGAAAGTTCTTAGATAACAAGCCATTAATTAGAACAGAATCTATAAAGGAGGTGAATACTGGGCTTTTAAAGCTACCCCTTCCACTATTCTTACTGACCTAATCCCAACCTGGTCAGCAAGTGACTGAGACATTCGAGACGGACCTTTTGTTAAATTGAGCAGGTCCATAACTCTAGTTATTCCAGAATTCAAAAAACATTTTAATTACAGAACCTGATAGTTGAGGCTTTAGCTTAAAAAGAGGGTTAAAAAACAAAGCATATCCATAATTTTCATCACCCACTCTTGAGAAATTGAACAAACTCCAAGATTGAAAAATTGATACAAAGAATTTAAAAAGAGAAAATGTTTACATATTTTCAACATAAGGCTTCTCATTTAAAAATAACTCTTTGTCAAGGTCTGTTCCTCCAAGATCTTTAAGAATATACACGGCATACCATCAGAGCAGTGCAGCAGTTGTTACGGTTTGTGTGGTCTCATTGCTGCAATTTTTTATTCAACATGTAAAAAGCCTTGACCTCCCTCTGCAACGGGAAGATAGAGCACCACAGGAGAAAGCCAATGATGGCCATTCCAAAAGAAATCAACAAATGCATTTTGAAACTTTAAAGGTTCTTTAGGGGGATCTAACACTGTAACCTTATGCCAAAGCATTGAATCTGCCAGATTATTAAGCCTTATAAAACTCTTCTGGAAGACCGTCCAAACCAGGTGAAAGTTCAGTTGTCAAAGGGCTCTCAAGATCCATGAGATGGGCTTCCAAGTCCAAAGAAAAAAGCAGTAGGAGAATCCATATCATTTAGACAGGTGAACCTTTTTTGCCTTGTTCTTGCAATAAGCTGCGTAGAAGAAATGTATTCCTTTCAAAAGACTCAGTGGAAATTAATTCTGTGGCACTATGTCTGCTTCGTCCAAGGATTTCTTGTCCAAGGGCTTTTATGTTCTCTACTAGGGCACCTCTGGTATGTGCAGTAAACTGCTGACAATTTTTTTTAATCTGCACCTTGCCCACATCCTACCATTGACTTTAAGATGGGAAATTGACTCTCTCCTCTCTCCAAGCATTCCAAAAAAGGTAAAAAAATGTATATAGCACTTTTAACAGTATAGATTGTTTCAAAGCAGCTTTACAATGATAATAGGACATTAACATTGTTTTGGCTTTACAGCAGCTCTAGAATAAAGTTATTGTCCCGCTAAAGTTAGTTTTTGATGGATTCACTTCTGTTGCAAAGATTATTAGTTATTAACTTAAGGGCTGCTTGCACGACACCGTTTTAACTGAAAACAGAAAACTTGTGTTCTGGCCGTTCATTTGCATGACAACAGTGTTTGGTGGCTCGAGAACGCAAACTTTGAAATAGGTTTTGAAAACTTTTGAAAAATGTTATCTCTGTGTAAAATTCAAAAACGTGAATTTGTGAATTTGTGTGAATAAAGCAGTGGACCTGAAGTAACCTGTTATCAAAGTGCCAGAGTGATTTATTAGATTTAGTGAACTCAACAGAAACAGCCATAGAAATATAATGATGGTCTGAGAGAAAAGTAGGCGAAATAGAATTTCTAAAAAACGTGCCCCTATTACATGCTTTAGTATAAAAACAATTAAGTCAGACATATTATTTGAGGTCATTTTCATCCAAGTATACTATCTATGCCCAGGAAATGCATCTCTCCACAACTCGACAAAATTATAATGGTCAACTATACTTGTAAGAGTCTTAGCTGAAGGAGGATGTGGTTCATTATTATTCCTATCCAATTGCTGATTTAAAGTGCATTTAAAATCACTCCCCAATATAATAATATTATCCCCGGGGACAGTACGATAACGCATTTGATAGTTTTTCAAAAAGAGTAAAATGGTCCTGGTCATCATTTGGAGCATTACACAGAGAAAAAATTGTGTCACCTAAAATAACATCTACTCGTAATATTCTTCCTGGTATTATCTAAAAACTCTGAAAACAAAATTGCAACCCCTGTACTAACATTTGTGCCCTTCCAATCGTTAAACCACTTCCAGTCGCTAAACCACTGTGACTGGTTCTGCAAATCTGTGTGCGTTTCCTGAAGCAAGATCACATCAGCCTTTATAAGAATTAAATAACTGAAGAGATCATTTCTTTTTACTGTACGACAGCCATTAATATTTAAAGACTCAGTATTAAAAACAGTCATGACAATAATTACAATGGGGCATAAAGTTATAAAGCATTAAGAAGTAAAGAATTTACTTCATGTTCTTCTCCAGTATCTGGACCTTCACATTCAGAGTCATTCTCAGATAAGTCATCAGTTCATTGTGACAACAGATCTAACTTTGTACCTGCTAGTTTTCAATCTCATTTTGTTTTCTGGATATTTTGAATCACTAGCTACCCCGGCAACAACTAGCTCCTCATCAACTTTCACACTTCCATGTACAGTGTACTAATGACGGAAGCACTGTGCGTATCTTCAGTGGGACAGTCTTGTGTAAGCACACTAGACGGAGCCCTCTTCACTATTAGGTAAAGCAGCGGTTTCATCTTGCTGTACATTATCAGTTCTTTCTGCAATGTTATTAGCATGTATTTACCTGTTCTGTTACAATTACTCTCCTTCTCCATTTCAGCCTCCATATTTAAAGGACACGGTTATCTCACATGGCCCTGTTTCCCACAAGTAAAACATTTAATTATGACCGCCGCTAGCGTAGCTAGCGAAAGCGGTCATATAGGGATTGTCAAAGTTTTTTTTTTTTTTTTTTTTCGTCACCTTACTGAATTTTTCGTCAACGATACCAGGGACACCGAAGCACCGGGGGACATGAAATTTGGTGGGCATGTAGCCCCACTAGACTTCTAAGGAAAAATTTCGTTTGGTCCCCGGGGGCCACTCCCCCCCCGCGCTGGGCCCCCCCAAACCCCCAAAAATGCAGTTTTTCCTAAATAACTACCTGAACCGTGGCACCGAGGATGAAGAAATTTTTATGGTATGTTGGTCTACTAGACTTTTACGGAAAAATTTCGTTTGGTCCCCGGGGGCCACTTCCCCCCCCGCGCTGGGGCCCCCTTAAATTTTTCGTCAACGATACCAGGGACACCGAAACACCGGGGAACATGAAATTTGGTGGGCATGTAGCCCCACTAGACTTCTAAGGAAAAATTTTGTTTGGTCCCCGGGGGCCACTCCCCCCCCCGCGCTGGGCCCCCCCAAACCCCAAAAAATTCAGTTTTTCCTAAATAACTACCTGAACCGTGGCACCGAGGATGAAGAAATTTTTATGGTATGTTGGTCTACTAGACTTTTACGGAAAAATTTCGTTTGGTCCCCGGGGGCCACTCCCCCCCCCCGCGCTGGGGCCCCCGTAAATTTTTCGTCAACGATACCAGGGACACCGAAACACCGGGGAACATGAAATTTGGTGGGCACGTAGCCCCACTAGACTTCTACGGAAAAATTTCATTTGGTCCCCGGGGGCCACTCCCCCCCCCGCGCTGGGCCCCCCTTAACCCAAAAAAATGCAGTTTTTCCTAAATAACTACCTGAACCGTGGCACCGAGGATGAAGAAATTTTTATGGTATGTTCGTCTACTAGACTTTTACGGAAAAATTTCGTTTGGTCCCCGGGGGCCACTCCCCCCCCCCCGCGCTGGGGCCCCCGTAAATTTTTCGTCAACGATACCAGGGACACCGAAGCACAGGGGAACATGAAATTTGGTGGGCATGTAGCCCCACTAGACTTCTACGGAAAAATTTCGTTTGGTCCCCGGGGGCCACTCCCCCCCCGCGCTGGGCCCCCCCAAAACCAAAAAAATGCAGTTTTTCCTAAATAACTACCTGAACCGTGGCACCGAGGATGAAGAAATTTTTATGGTATGTTGGTCTACTAGACTTTTACGGAAAATTTTCGTTTGGTCCCCGGGGGCCACTTCCCCCCCCGCGCTGGGGCCCCCGTAAATTTTTCGTCAACGATACCAGGGACACCGAAGCACCGGGGAACATGAAATTTGGTGGGCATGTAGCCCCACTACACTTCTACGGAAAAATTTCGTTTGGTCCCCAGGGGCCACTCCCCCCCCCCGCGCTGGGCCCCCCCAAACCCCAAAAAATGCAGTTTTTCCTAAATAACTACCTGAACCGTGGCACAGAGGATGAAGAAATTTTTATGGTATGTTGGTCTACTAGACTTTTACGGAAAAATTTCGTTTGGTCCCCGGGGGCCACTTCCCCCCCCCTGCGCTGGGGCCCCCGTAAATTTTTCGTCAACGATACCAGGGACACCGAAACACCGGGGAACATGAAATTTGGTGGGCATGTAGCCCCACTAGACTTCTACGGAAAAATTTCGTTTGGTCCCCGGATGCGGTACATCTAGTTGAATCAACAGTGATAAAGATTATATAATCTTTCCCATTCAACGTCAGTTTTACAGCAACTTCCAGGCTTTGGAATTCAGCATTTAAAATCATGTACGTGTGATGTCTAAATTACATGATATGCTTTAAATCTGGGTTTTTTAAACCAAGCGCAATCATTTTGATCGGTCCCATTAATTTGCCATAATGCGCAATAATGCGGTCAAGTTTATCATTTGGAAAGGATCATTTTTTTCGAGCTGTTAGACAGCAGCAAAACCGGTGTTGTGCCGAAATTCGACTGCCTTTCAAATTATTACTCCCCTCATTGAAGTAGCTACTGATTGCTTAAACCTAATCCAACCTCTAATCCCAACCCTCCTCCACAACAAATCCTAAACCTACCAATACTAGGGGGGTAATCATTTGGTGGAGGTCAGAATTCAGCACAACACCGGAATGAATGCATCTATCAGATAATCCATAATCCATGTTCAACCAAATAATCAACCATAAACATTTCCCTCGGGAAAATGACAATTGCCTTGTTCATTCTCGATGCAGATAGGATGTTCAACACACCAACTGCATTACTAACAGCAATTAAACAATTTTCCATGGACACGGTCTCATCTGATAAACATTTGCACCCGTGGCGTGTGGTCAAGGACTCAAAGCCATCAGAATTCAACCCCATTGCTGCTCTCCTTTGCTGACAAAGTCAGCAAATAAATGTAAAAAAAAAACAAAACCTGCTGTAGTTTCAATAAGCTCACCCAATATATGTCCCTTAATTTAGAAAGAGAAAAAAGGAAACCGTTTTAAACTCACTCAAACACACCGCTCAGTCACTCACACACTCCTCCCAAACACTCCGCACATGCACACACACACACACACACACACACACACAGAGAGAGAGAGAGAGAGAGAGAGAGAGAGAGAGAGAGAGAGAGAGAGAGCTGGACCTGCAGTATCTGATGAGTTGATCTGTCATGAAGATTTAGGCTTGTAGGATTTAATGCATGTAAAAGGTTCTGACATCTCTCGTCTTGGATTCCCAGGAAGTAGAACAAAGTTTTTCCTCTTCAGAAGATCTCATTGACAGGGTCGGATAAGTGACATTTCGCTGGACCTCGGTGGCACCATCTGCTGAAATATTCATCTTTAGTAGTGAATGAGAGGCAGAGAGGGAGAACCAAACAAGAGGAAGAAATCTAAAGCACTGAGTTTTTTTGCAGCAATTCAGTTTCTCACCAGAATGCCACAGTGTATGAAACACATTGCTTATGCACTGTACAAAATCCAACTTCTATGTTGTCACACACACACACACACACACACACACACACACACACGTCTCGTTTACTATATTTGTAGGGACTCTCCAGAGATGTAATGGTTTTTATACTGTCCAAACTGAATATTCTATCCCCTTACACTAACCCTACCCCTAAACCTACCCATCACACAAAACTTTCTGCATTTTTACATTTTCAAAAAACATTACTTAGTATGATTTAAAAGCTGTTTTCCTCACGGGGACCAAAAAAATGCCCCCACATGGAAAATGATTTCAGATATTGCGACATTTTGTCCCCATAATGTAGGGTTTACCAGGACACACATACACACTAATTTAAAAGTTAATTGAACTTATGAAAAAAATTAAAATAAAATGTAGAATAAAAAAAGTCAACTTTTAGGTAATTTTGCATGATTTGGTTAAAAAACATTTTGCAGAAGAAAATTGTTTTGGTTGTGCTTCAGCTTTGCATGACTGTGCGGATAAATATGTTTATCATACTGCTCATAAAACTTTCACCACTAGGCTTAAGAGATAACCAGTTAGATGGAAAGGATCTCAAGCTGAATAGCTGAAGACATTACTGTAGCTATACCCATTAGTAGACACAGTTCATGACCCTTCACAATAGAGACATAAAGCAATTTGTCTGTTAAATAAAATACCTTACTCACCTGTTAAGTAATCAAAATGCCATCTCCCTGTCACTTTTACAACATTTCAAATCCCTCAGTTCTCCCCATCTCCGAAAAGCCAAGCCAATGTTGATTCTCGTTTTATTAAAAGCTCTGTTGTGTTCTCTTTTTTGCCAGCAAACTCTCATCTGTTTGCCGGTGTTTTTTTGTTGTTGTTTTTTTTTTTTTGTGATTTTTGCCTTTATTGTGATAGGATAGTATAGAGTGGACAGGAAGCGAGGTGGGAGAGAGACGGGGGACGGGATCAGGAAAGGTCCACGAGCCGGGATTCGAACTCGGGTCACCTGAAGCACAACGGTGCCATATGTCAGCGCGCTGCCCATGAGGCTATCGGTGCCGACTGTTGCTTTTTTTAAATGGGTGAGTCTGCAGATGTTTTCTGACCAGACTTAAAAAAAAATAATAATAATAATAATTTTTTACAATGTGTATGCATTATGCAGTTTGTGTTTATGGTGTGTTGACTTAAAATATCCACTAAAGCATGTGTGTTATAAGCATTATGACTAACGAGACCTTCAGATGTGCAGTGACATTCAGGACACATCCATGAGCTCATCCCACCCACTTAACACACATGATGACATTTTCTATAGGTGCAGAAGATTTTTCAACAAAATATTTTGTTATTTTATTTATTTTCATTTGTGCAAGCGACAGGGTCTACAGTAAAAAAAAAAAAAAAAAAAAAAACGATGATCTAGATGTCACTAATGTGATATACACCACCAATTTTCTATTGATTAGTATTATAGAAAATTGAAGGCTATCTGTGTTGGGAAGAGAAAAGCATCAGCATTGCATGTTACAAAATTTACTGGTATTCCTTTCAGGAAATTCACATCTTAGTGCTTGTAATGCTGCAAAATACATTGTTGTGAAATTTTGTTGTTAGGTTTTGTTTTTTGTTAGGTTTTAAATATATAATATGTTTTATATATTATGTATGTAAGTAAGAATCTTTTTTTGTTTGCAAGAATCCACACAGGACTCTCACTTTGCATGTATAAAGATGGCTTTCAGTGGTTATGTAATGCAATATGTTCAACGAAAACACCATGAATCACAATTTAGTATGCAAATAGCTGCAAATATCCCAATGACGACATCACTGTCAGTTTAATATTTACAAAAACACAAATAGATAGTACATGTAAGGCTGAAATTAGTAAGTTTTTAAAGGTAAAGGAAGAAACACTGTTAATATTTGAAATTGACACCCAAACAAACACCCCCCTACCCAAAAGAAACACACACCTCCCCAAAATAGCAATTCAACATAGCGATTAACAACTAGCACGTTAGACAGCTCACGCAAGTATGGAGGAATCAGCTGTGATTTAACAACAGCATTCAACTGCATATCCTGGTTCTTTGAAATAACAAAAACAAGTTTACTCGCGTATTGAGCAGAAACAATGCAACCTCGGCATCCATTTTCAGGCGCTCTACCATCTCTGGTCTGGAAAGCTTTTTATAAAGCTCTTGCCTGATCGTAGCCCTTCTTTTTCCAACTATATCCCTCAGACATTTTCTCTTTTGTAATTTCTCAGCCATCTCTCTTTCTACAGTCTTTCTACAAATGTCCCACTTGCTCACTCTCTCTCCTCCCCCATCATGAGTGTATACGTATAACCTGTTTAACTGTTAAAATCACTTTTAATGCTCAATAAATTGTTGCACATAATAAAAAATAAAATAAAAATCCTTTGCCAATTATTGTAAGCTGAAGCAACTCGGTGCATTATATGCTGATAAACTGATGCATGGTTACATATATACTTTTTTAAAACACAAATATTATATACGAGTTATTGGCAATAACAGCAAAAAATACTTTCTTCTCTACGTGTTTTGGATCAATTTCTCTAGCTACGTTTCAATTCCCCATGTCTTTAAGTCTGTTCAAGAGTGTATTTGTGGGTAAATTACAGTGTGAATTTAACTGCTCTTGAGACTTTCCTCAGAGATCCATAATTCAAGGATTTAAGATTATGTTCAGTTGAGAGCGAGAGCTGTTTGACATGCTTTGGAGACGCAGTTTGTCATGATGACCTAACACACCAGAGGACTCATAACCCTTCCCTCTTATTTGCCAAGCCATGATAGCTTCACATTTCGTAAGTAGCACAGAATGCAGGTGCCATGATGGTGCTGAAAGAAAACAAGGTTGTAAGTTATACAGACATTTACACGAACGGGACGGATCCTCTGCTAAAGATGACAAGGGCAGGAGGTTTTCACTTGTCTTTTACTGCAGCCAATAAACTTAAGCATAAAATTGTCAGGCCTCAGGGTGTCATACTCAACGCAGAGTAAAGTGAAAGTGGTTGGAGCGAATAAAATCAGCTGGGGATTTTATGATACTTTTTTTTAAAGGTTGTTAAGAGATGCTGAAGAAAGCGCCAGTCATATGTGTGTTCGTTTGGTTAGAGTGTGGGATGTTAAGCATGAGATTCAAATTTTATTTTATTTTTTTCAGTTAATTGACCTTATAAGTTTATAGGAAGAACTTGTTAATTAAGTTTTTCTGTTAGTAATTAGTCATTTAGCCGATCCCCTGATATAGCTGATATATATATATATATATATATATATATATATATATGAAATGTATTTGTTGTTTATTTACTCACTCTCTCTATTTACTCACTCACACTCTCTGACTGTTACGGAACAGACTCAAGAGACGGATAATAAAGTTAACAGGAGTTTATTGACAACAAGGTATGGAGACTGATCGTAAATCAGACGGATGGCTGGAACAAAGAACACTGAACGCTGAAGACAATGGAGAGGAAGACGCTGGAGTGGAGACTGGAGAAACAAGGTTAGCGATAGCAGGGTAAGTAGTCATCTTCGTATGAACGAGACCGGACCGTGAACAGAGGTGAAGAGTGTGTCTTTATAGTGGTGGTCATGATATTGATGATAAGGTGCAGGTGTGTGTGGTCAGGAATGATATGCAGGTGGGAACAGAAGAGAGTGGTGGGAACTGTAGTGCAGGAACCTGGCAGACCTGTAACAGTACTCCCCCTCCCAGTAGACGCGACCTTGCTCCATAGATGATCTAACCGCGGGGGTGGGTGAGTCTAGACTGGTGTAAGCAGGTGGGTGCTGACTCCAGGGCGATGTCGGACTAGCAGGTGACCAGAGTGGAGCTGGCAGTTCGGGAGACTAGGGTGGAGCTGGCAGCTCAAGTGGCCATTGTGGAGATGGCCCTTCAGGCGGCCATGGCAGAGACGGCTCCTGCATTATAGGAAATTCCTGAAGTGCAGTTTGTGTACAAGTCCGACAAAAAGACAAAAATTGTAGTTAGTAACGTAATCCATTACATTTCACACATTGTTATCCACACATAAAAAAAAAAAAAAAAAAACCCGGTAAACTACTGGCAGCTGTGGTTGCCAGCATCATACTGTAAAAATATGGTGTTACCGTTTTTGAAATTAACAGCTAAATACCGTTTTGTCAGCTACAGTATAAAACTGTAATTTAACAGCATATAGCTGTAGCTGACAAAACGGTATTTAGCTGTTAATTTCAAAAACAGTAACACACCGTATTTTTACAGTATGATGCTGGCAACCACAGCTGCCAGTAATTTACAGGTTTTTTTTTTTTACAGGATTATTTTTTACAGTGTAATCAGACTACTTTTTGATTACTTTTAGATTACTTTTGACCTAACTCGTTTATCACATTATTTATTTATTTATCTATCATTATTAACTAGCTGTACTGTTTTCTTGTGAAAACATTATAAAGAATGTGCATTTCTTAAATTATTTATAGTATGCTGATTACCATGTTTGCAGAAATATCCCATTAGCTTTGGAGCATGTACTCTTTTTCAGAATAAAGTAAAGGAAACATGGTCAATGATTACTAGCGTGTGATAAATATTCATTGTTTACTCTGAACGTAATCATCAACAACTGGGGTAGTATCTAAATCAGCATTATTTTATGCAGTTCGGAAAGAGCTGAAATTCGTAAATATTCTGATTGTTAGAGCACTTTGAGATGGGTGGAACACTGACTTGGCTCTCAGTATGTGGTTACTGATGGGGGAGAGGATTTAATCATATAGAAGGATATCAAGTGCCTGGGAGGGTGTAATGAAGCAAAACTGATGGAATAAAACCAATAAAGCTGTATTTACACCGTGCACCAGTTTCACACTAAAATGGCTCTTAGTTGATGAGTCAGAGTCTCTTACTGATTTGACCTGCTGGGTGTAAGTGCTGACTTGCATGTGGGTGTTCGGTTTGCACGCCAGATTAAGTCAAATCGTATTCAGTCATTAAACTTCAACTTAATTCAATTCATCGTACGACCAAAGGTCATATTCAGGTCAGTATTCAGGTCATATCTGCAGGAACATTTTAGGATCGATCACATGCTGCGTCTCAATGTTCGCTCTGTGTTACGGTTTTGTGGATCGTTTGTTTAATTTCTTATTCATGTCTGATCCATAACGGAGCGTGAGGTGATCAATGGCTCTTGACCTCTAATGTAATAACACAAAGGCAGAAACATTTAAATTAAATATATTAGTCACAAACATTTTTAAACTGCACTAAGCAATATAGCTAGAGAGAGAGCGAGATAGCTATTAGCTATCCATTAGCATTTCCATTTATGTCAATGGCTGTTCAAAGCAATTCGACTAGCTGAAAGAACTTATTTTGGATATTATCTGCTTTATCAGATATAATACAATTTTGTTTGATTTATTTAACCTAAACCATTCATGTTTTTGTCTCTTATGCTCACCAGGGCTGCATTTATTTAAAATAACAATTTTCTGTTTGAATATATTTTAATGTAACTTATTTCTGTTTTGGCTAAGCTCCATTTTCAGCATTATTAATCCAGTCTTCGGTGTCAAATAATCATTCAGAAATCCTTCTAATATGCTGATTTGCTGCTCAATATTGAAAACGTGTAAAAAATAAATAGAAAGTTCATTAGAACGGCTTTTCTGAAATGTAAAGCTTTTGTAACTACTACTGTTTAAAAGTTTGGGGTGAGTAATAATTATTTATTTTTTGTAAAGAAATAAAGCAATTGTGTAATAAGTGTAATGAAACAGACACTCCAAACTAGATAGTTGAGGTGAGAAACAGGTTTAATTAATATTAAATGAAATAGCAGTAAAAAAATTTACACAACTGTTTTCAACATTGTTTCTTTAGCAGCAAATCAGCATGATTTCTGAAGGATCATGTGACACTGAAGACTGGAGTAATGATGCTTAAAATTGAGCATTGCCATCACATAAATTATATTTGAAAGTATATCCAAATAGAAAACAGTTATTTAAAATGTTTATAATATTTCACAATATTACAGTTTTTACTGTATTTTAGATCAAATAAATACAGCTTTGGTGAGGAGAAGAGACTTCTTTTAAAAATATACAAAATCTAGCTGATCCCAACCTATTGAATGGCAGTTTATATACACTGACAGAATCTGGTTTTGAAATTTGAATAGTTTTGATGCTCACAAACCCTTTAAAATGTCCATGTAGTCCTGGAGGCAAATCCTTTACTCTACTTGAAATCTTTCATTTGATCTTTGGTGGATCAGATGATATAGCCATTGCTACTGATAGGCGATCACAACAGCTCAGTGTGGAATGTCCTAAAACACATTTCATTCAGTAGATTTCATTGTAGAATTGAAAATAATCCAAGATATTTGAAATGAACAAAGACATTTGCTTTACTGTTTTCCACCCCCTCTTTCCCCAAGGACCATTTGGAGTTCCTAGGCACAGAGGGGCTGATAGTGATCAAGGCCTGTAGGCCAAGATGTGTATACTTTGGGGGTTGGTGAATGGAGGAAGTTGTAATCATCTGACTGGTCAGCTTGAATGTCTCACATTTGGGTTTGTCACATGGTCAGGGAAAGGATCAAAGAAGATTGTAACTGTTGCTCTGTCTCTTTTCTTACTCTCTACATACGTCTCTCTCTCTCTCTCTCTCTCTCTCTCTCTCTCTCTCTCTCTCTCTCTCTCTCTCAAGTAACATTTTACTTATATGCTGGGTACAATTAATGGTATAATTTATTATCATCTCATACATCTATTTTGTAACTATTTTAAGTGTAACCATAACCATATTTTGTCATTAAACCTTTCCAATTACAAATAATGTGCTAACTAGTTTTTATTTGATATTGACTTTAAAGTGCGACCTATTGCAATACAATATTATCACTCTTCATAGCAACGCTCTCCCACATATTAAGCTATTGTAACTGTGCTTATTTCCTCCGTTGGTATAAGTAGCAGTGGGTGGTAATAGACAAGAAATTAGTTTTCTACCATCTTGCTAATAACGTTTCTTTAGTCATTCGAAAGTCTTGCAGCCTGAACCCCTGCAGGAAATCCACCCTTGCATCATCATGTGATATGTCAACAGATAGTGAAAGGGAGATTAGTGTTACTAATACTATATATGTAAATTATGTATTTAAACTAATATCATTGTAAAAAAAAAAATCGTCAGGTGTATGGGTGGATTTTGAGAGTGGGCTGTGGATCTGTGTAAACCTATAGGTTACTCCATTTAGAGTGTGTGTAAAATCAATATGAATGCATTTTTCATGTATTATTGTGTGGCATGTTGGAATAGATGGTGTGAGATAAGACTGCTCACATTCTCTGCTATTAGTCTTTTTTTCCCTATCAACTGTTTATGAAATTTGAGAGTTTGCATGTATAATCTGTATAAATCAGAAACTCATTTAGCAAAGTATCAATTTTATCGAATTATAATGCTAAATGATTCTTGAAATTGAACCCGCATGGGGATTTGACAGTTATACGGCCGTCTCAATAACATTTGTTTTATTCTCCTCATTTGGAGTAAATTTGTTGTTACAGGAATGAACTGATCTGCATAAACTAGGGTTGTCAAAAGTACAGGTGTTTTTAACTCAGTTTGAATTTAAACTCCCAGCCAAATTATTACCCCAGCCCCCACCTCCCCTGTCCCATTGACATAGCTACCTGATTGCCTAATTCTAACCACACCCCCAAACCTAATCCTAAACCTACCTAGTTGGGATTTAGGGGTGGTAATAATCTGGCGTGGGTCAGAATTCGGCACAACACCGACACAAATAACTGTATACCAGCATTTCTGCAGTACCGAGTATATTTGTTACCCACTGATACAGCTTGCAAATGCTCTTGTTCATGTTTGTTTGAGCGCTCTATGAGCATAAAATGTTTCTATTTACAGCGTGTTTTTCAAGAGTTGAGCATTGTAGCCAATCACAATCATATCTGTTGAGCCTGTGAACGCAATGGCCTGTCAGATGTAGGCCTGTCTCGATAATATTGACTTACTGCACAATAATTTTTGGCAGCACGGTATATCGCTTATCACAATTATTTCTGGGACAATATATCTCCCAACAAAAAGTAGTTATTGTGACAGGCCTAATCAGAGGTGCTAGAATATGCTTAGCTGAAAACACACAAGGTTTTGTTTTATTCAACGTGACGTGTGCCGCATAGAATCCACAACATGAGAACCACAACATTTTTGGTATTGACACTGCACTACTGAAATTTTGTAGTCCACTATTGCTAGTTTAACGACGGGAAAATTGGTCGGCACACCCGGCGCATGGTTTAAAATAGTTGTCCCTATATATTCTCTTAATGAGTAATGGGTGTGTTTTGGGCGTAACGTGCAATAAACCAATCAGGGTCTCATCTCCCATTCCACCATGGCGGATTCGCTATTTACATGGCGGAATTTGCAAGCGGAAAGACTGAACGCTTCTCCAGAGAGGAAACGGATCTGCTCGTGCACGAGGTTATAACACAAGCAGACCATCTACAGGACAAGCCGGATTCCTACATATCTTTATGTACACAATAATAATCTTTTACATTGTGACATTTTTAATTTTAATATTTGGCATGTTTGTGTGCTGCCCTGTGTGTGTAATAAGCAGAGTGTATGCATGTTGTGCACCCGCCTATAGGCTCATATTACTAATGTGCCCTTTAACCCCCCCCCCCCGAAAAAAAAAATACTGTGCCATTGACCAGGTTTTTGTTGGTCAATGGCACAGTCTATTTCAGTTGCCTCAAAATAGCAACGCGCCAACAATGCGCCTGAACACACCTCATTTTCAGACCAGCACGCCCATGAACAAGCGTCGGGCTGTATATTAGGGCCCAATGTCTTCAGTGTTATTTGCAAAGAATGTCAAGCCAAAACAATGTGTTTTGTCTTTATTTGATCATTTGATCATCTAGATGAGAACAATTTTTTTTTTAAAAGACTTATAACAAAAGCGTCTGGAGAAACTGCAAATGGGCTTTGTCACCTTTCCGGTGTTTAAAGAGAAAGGGATGAAGTCAGGCGTTTAGATATGCCAGCTGTATCTTGCAACTCATTAATTCCTAATAAAAAAAAAATGGAATGAATATTCATGAGAGACAGGTGGGATCTATTAGAACTAAAATTAAGCTGTCTTTCAGAATGTCAAGTACTTTTTATAATAATAACCTAAAAAGACTGCAAAGTCACAAGGTGATAACAGCAAATAAACAACATATGTTGAACATTAGCTTTTCACTTGCATGGCGTAATTAACAGATATTGAGATAAATGGGTGGAGATGAAGAATTGTAGTGCAATGACTGAGGCAAAATATAATTTTGCTGAGTAACTATTTGATTTTAAAGTCTCACATTTTTTGTCAGGTGACTTGTTTTAGTGATACAAACTGATGTCCAAAATCATGCTTAACCTCTAGGTTTAGGGGTGATTTTCTGCAGTTAAAGGGATAGAGACTTTTAAAAGATAATTAAAGACTTTAAAACCAAACATACATACGTATACGTATACGTATACATATACAAACACAAACACAAACACGTGCACACACACACACACACACACACACACACACACACACACACACACACACACACACACATGCGCACACGCACACACACACACACACACACACACACACACACACACACACACACACACACACACACACACACACACACACACACACACACACACATATAATTATATATATTATTAAATTGTTCATTTTATTTAGTCTATTTAGTTTTATATCAAATACAATGTGATTTTTATTGATCGAGATCTGCCAGCAACAGCACATTTTTCCACTTGGGCAAATGATTTGCGGACAGCTTTACTTGCACATGAAATCCCCCATATGCCAACAAACAAAGAACGCGGGACAATGGTGACGATACCTAACAACAGAGATTAGGCATCAAAGCTGCTGTGGATCCGCTTATCTGAAACACTCTGTAACAGGCAGATTTGAAGAAAATTACCGTAGTTTGGCAAATAAATAAATGACAGTCAGTTACATGCGTATTACCAAATTTCTATCATGTGAGCTTTATGGTACACCTCAAACAAGGGAATTTATAGTAATGTATTTTGTTAATGCTAATTAGCGAGTCCACGAATGGCTTGGGAATGTAGAGCATTCACAGCTTATATGGACCGCACGCCTCTGCTGTATCTTTTACGTTTACCTTACATTTATGCATTTGGCAGATGCTTGTATCCAAAGTGACATTGCATTGAATTTCAGTTCTTGCTTGAATCGAACCCTTGGCTTTGCTAGCACCATGCTGTATTGTTTGAGTTACAGGATGGCTTTATATAATTAATTAATTGTAATAAATTAACTTTACAACAAATTAATTGTATTAATTAATTTAATATTCATGTATTATTTTTAATAAGAAGAGGTCATTTCAGATGGTATTTTATTCATTGTATTAAGGAACCTTTGATTCTGGTTTGGCTCATGTCAGGAAGTTGTTAGTTTTTGCAATGTGTGATTTACAATGAGCTGGACTGAGCTGCGGGCAAATACTTAGGTCTGGTCTGTTCAGATGGTGCTGTTTATCATTCTCCTGCATAAACCACAGAAAGAAGAGAATGGGATATGAGAAAGTTTGGGCCAGTCTTTGTACATCTTGGCAAAGGAACCTCTACATTCATTACCTGCTTTGTTGGGAGGTTTTAGCATTGATTTAGCTTTTTTCATCCCCAGAGCCAGATGGTGCTATGAAGCATCGCTGTCGCATCTCATGAAAAACTTTGTGAGGCAGACTGGACAATCTCATCATTCCCCACCATCACAAATACTCTTGCTTTTTGGGTTCCAGAGTTTTTTTGGCATTAGAATGCAGTGAACAGAAATTTGTGGACAGCTTTAGTCAATCAAGCATTATTTGAATAATAATAGTGTTGCAAGAATTGGATAATTAAATATTTTTATATCAGAGTAGCTAATACCCCTCATTCCTCATGCACGGAATAAATGTCAGATCCCGACTAGAGAAATATAACTGTATTGACACATGGTAAGATCGGATGCCACTTGTGTAATACAATAAGTTTTAGTGAGTCCTTGAAAGGTCAATATCGTGCGCTTATTTAAGGATTAGTACAGTGTTACTCTAATGAACTAATTGGTTTGTCTCTCAGAGGACAGCAAGCTGAGGTTCTTGCATCTCCTTGGTATTGCTCATGTCTGTGAAACAATAAAAGCATTTGCTATTAACCCTGAGGTTGTGTTCGGGTCATTTTGACCCAGAGAGGATTTTCTTTTTCCTGAAAATGCTAGTTAATATTTTAAACGCATTGAACTAAACATTTCTGACCCAGGGTATAACCTCTTCCCCAAAATATCAATCAGTTTAAAAAACAAGTACAAAATCTGTCCTAATTGAAAGAAAACAAGTTGACAAAAAGATTGAATCTAATGTTTGGTGATAATACTGAATTCTGAGAGAAGTAGCCAACTAGCCATGTATCATTTGTGAATGAATCATTCATTTGAGTCAGATCTTTTAAATGAATCACTTGATCTGGTTCACATGACTGGTACTTGATTCTGAACAGTCATATGCAATTGCAATTGCATAAAAAAGTGTGACCAGTTTGTTCTTTAAAATAAACTTAGCTCCATAGCAGCCACCAGTTTGAAAACACCTGATATATCACTGGCCAGTTTACTACATATGAAGCTGGTCATTATCAAGGCATTTGTGTTAACCTGCTCACTGATGTATTGGAAACGTTGTCGTGAGTCTCCTCTGGGGGGGGGCACTTTCTTTTAATGTGAGCCAATCCGTGGCAGGTTTGCTAATTAGCGTGCTCTGGGTGTTTGGGTAAGTACAGCTTTGTTGAAGTTATCTATCTCATAGCTGGAAGAGGAATCTCTCCGCTAATCTCTCACCCCTCCTGTAGTGAGGTTAGGACATGATGCATGAAGTCGGCCTGGGCCACGCTGAGGATGACACCATTAGGGTCTGAAGCGTTCATTAACAACTCCTTAAAAATAACCATTTTAAAACTATCCCAAAGAGCTGCTGGCAGTGAGTTTAACCATGCAAGTGCATGGTTTAGAATATAGTCACTTATGTTCATTTGTCCCATTAGAACAAATGGCTGCAATTCTAGTAATTTCCCATTTTTTGTACTTTGTGTTTTAATATTACGATGTTCTTGTATGATACATGCTACATGTTCCTAGTTTCCGTGCTCTCTCTCTATCTCTATTACTATCTCTGTCTCTTGTCTCCGTTTTTTCCTGTGTATTCATGAGATGATGGTGATTTTTCATGATCATTCGGACATTAAATCTTCGCACATCCGTTGAGGCAGTGCCGTTCCTTCTATTCCTCCTATTTTCTCTGGGGTAATTACTTTCTGTCACTCCGTCTCACCCTCCTCGTCTGCGCCCATTTCCGTTCGATCATTCCAATCAAATTCCTCTCTTTTTCTGTCTTGCTATCAAGGAGGAGCAAGAATTGGCCACCTTCAAACACATATGAATGAATCTGGCCCTTCACAATTTTTTTTGGGCTGTTTACCAAAGCGTATTGGTTGTCAGTTTGAAGGAATGAGAGAAGAGAAAGATGAGATATTCAGAGATGAGAGGGATGCACTCTAAACATCAGTCACTATTAGTTTGTCTCGCTCCATCTGCTCTGTGCTCCAGTCTTGAGCTGAACATCAGGTCAAGATATAAGTCTGCCTATGCATATTATTTTTGTGCATATGCCTTTCTTTTCTCTGTCCGAAAAATAACGAGGAATGCATTGGATGTCGCTGCCCTTAGAAAACATTGGATGAGTATGGATTTTTTATTAATGTGTTTCCTCTCGCGTTGCGCTCAAGACAAGCCATTAATGTCCCCTTATGCACTCAAAAGGAAAAGCTTTTCACACAGTTGATTTTTTTAAAGATGCTGTGCTGAACTATCAATTCCCAAGATGCCATAAACCTGAGGCTGGATTCAGATGCCATTTACAACTGCTGCTTATGGTTAAATCACTTGGAAATGAATGAATCTACAACACAGACACATATATCTTAAGACAAACTTCACAACATATACATTGCTGTTATTTAAATTTGAAGATTTTTATTTTGGGGTTAGTTTTCATTGACATAATTTCTTGACTTACCAAACACACACACATATATATATATATATATATATATTGTTTAAATTGACAATTTGACAACATTCAGTATATTTGTTTTAAATTAAATGATAAAATATCCTATATTTTACTTAAATCACCACTCATTCCATTTGCAGTATTCTACCAATTAAAAGTTTGGGGTCTGCAAGATTTTCTAAAATGTTTTTGAAAAAAAGTATTTTATGCTCAAAAATAATAATAATAATAATAATAAAAAAAAAAAAAAAAATTAATAATAATATATTCCTGTGATGGCAAAGCTGAAATTTCAGTGTCACAACATCATCCTTCAGAAATCATTCTGCTGATTTGCTGCTCAATAAACATTTCCTATTATAATCAATGTTGTGCTGCTTAATATTTATGTAGAAACAATGATACAATATTTTAGGATTTTTTGATTAAGAAGGTTCAAAAGAACAGCATTTATTTGCAATATAGATATTATGTAACTAAATAAATGTCTTTTCTGTCTATTTTGGTCAACTTAATGCATCCTTGCTGAATGTAAGTATTCATTTCTTTCAAAGAAACATAATCTTACTGACCCCAAATGTTTAAACGTATTATTTTAATTTAATTTTCTTTAATTTTTGCCTGTCATTCAAAAGTACTCTTTCTCAGTTCTCTCAGATATTTCAAGATGATAGTGACAAAGAGTTGAATGCAGTTCTCGACTGAATAGCAGTGGATCTTTATGTTTCTACAGTTCATCTGTGTGTAAGCTATAATGTCCTTTCTGAAATATTTTGTCAGTCTCAGAGCTAGAGCTTTAATGAAAGAGAGATTGTTTCAAGGACAAATACAGCTCGTGTAGGTTATGTCTCTGTGGCTGTGTGAAGTGTTGGCTGAGGCGGCTCTGTGTGGACGGTGAGAGATGAGCAGGTATTCTGCTCAACGGCAAGGATCATTCCTCACAGCCAATTCTGCTATCTCCTACACACAGGACTCACGCAGCTGATTGTTTCCGTAGCTCAGAGGATAGCTGAGGGAAGATGCACACTCGCAATACTCGCACACACGTCTTTGTCAAGAAATATAAAGTCCTGGAATTATAAGAATGATATAAAATTGAAGAATTGGAGTTGCACTCATGTGTGAAAAATGAAAACCAATGACTGACCTTCAAATCAAAGCAAGATTATGTGAAAAACCAGTCCCTCTCCAAATGCTGGCTTCAAGCGGCCGGTCTCTGCCGATGCCTGTGGCTGTAAATGACAGTCTTGATAGTTGTCATAAAATGTGGGACTAGAGATCCAGAATTGGTTGTCGCTAACTCTAAATCATCTACCAATAATGTGGCCAACAAATCCACCCTCCAAAACCTAGTTGTTGTTTTTTTATCTATGCAGGGAGAAGTAGCAATTTTGGGTAACACTTATTTTACAGTGTCCTTGTTTATGATGTTACATGTACTTACCATAGTAATAACAGTAAATTATGCATAATTACATGCAACATACCCTCAACCAAACCCTAATACATGGTGTTGCTTAATATTACTCAGTACTTAAATATATAATTACACTGTAACAATGACACCTTAAAATAAAGTAGTTTTTAGTTTGTAAGGTCATGTGAATGTGTAAGTTAATCTCGTGTTATATTGGTCTAATAGCACAATATAAAAATAAAGCTTGCAAAAATGTATGGAAACTGGCTAGCCCTTTTAAAGATTGTTCCAAACCCAAGTGTTGTTGTAGTTGTTTTTTCAAAAAGAACACTTAATATTCAGTAATATTATACGTTTGACTGCACTGAAACTATAATGAGAACAAAAGTTGAACAATGAAGACACCACAGTTCTCTGCAGAGATTCTTTATGACTGATTCACTGATAGCTGATTTTGTAGCTATATGTTTACAAGGACACTTTTTGTTTCAATCGGAATTAAATCAATCCGAATGATGAATCAGAACATAGTGTTTACATGAACTTTTACATGAACTTTTCTCTCGACAGACACACATCGCTAAATTAGGGAATGAACTTGCGATCCCGGGGCGGTTCAGTGAAAAGAGGAGAAGTGTTCCAGCGCAAACGTTCCCTGGTGCTATTTTGCAGTTCCAGAAAACAATTCGCCACAGACCAGGAAAAACCTAGTCTAAAGTCAGTGGCGCGTTTGTCACGTGTCTGTTCTGTCTTGTGCTGCACATGGGTGTTTGTTGTTTTGTGCCATGTGCTCTCCTGTCTATTGTCTAGCCCCTCCCATCTTGTTATCTGATTATTGGTTAATTTGTCCCACCTGTCTGTCTCGTTACCCTCCTTTGTTGTTCCCCTATTTAGCCTCCTTGTGTTTGTAGTCTTGTGCTGGTTCGTTGTCCGAGTTACCTGTCTTTGATGTTCCTGTCTGTTGATTATCTGAGTTTTCTGTATTTTTGTCTGTGTTTGTTAATTAAATCTCCTCTGCACTTGAATCCTCGTCTCTCGCTCACTCGCCCCGTGACAGAACGAACCAGCCAAAATGTGGATTCAGCGGAGCGAGATTTTTTCTTCAGAGGAGGAGAAGGGAAATTCCATTTCCCTATTTGAATATTTCTCCAGATGTGTTCAGAGGACTTTGGAGGAGGAGAGCACCATGTCAGACGGTGATCAGATCGGAGGAGGTGGTCCTGTGGTCTCAAGACACAAGAGGAGGAGAAGGGTTCCCTCCATAATTGTTCCGGTGGTCCCAGTTCCGGTGGTGCCTGCCGAGCCTGTGTCTTCGGACAAGATGGCCGCCGCCGAGTCTGTTCACGTCACGTCTGCCGGGCCTGTGTCTTCGGACAAGATGGCCGCTACAGAGACTGTTCACGTCACGACTGCCGAGCCTGTGTCTTCGGACAAGATGGCCGCCGCCGAGCCTGTTCACGTCACGCCTGCCGAGCCTGTGTCTTCGGACAAGATGGCCGCCGCCGCGAGTGTTCACGTCACGTCTGCCGAGCCTGTGTCCCCTGACAAGATGGCCGCCGCCGAGAGTGTCCACGTCACACCTGTCGAGCCTGTGTCCTCTGACAAGATGGCCGCCGTCGAGCCTGTGTCTGTTCCTGAGCCTGAGCCGGTGGTGTCTGTTCCTGAGCCTGAGCCGGTGGTGTCTGTTCCTGAGCCTGAGCCGGTGGTGTCTGTTCCTGAGCCTGAGCCGGTGGTGTCTGTTCCTGAGCCTGAGCCGGTGGTGTCTGTTCCTGAGCCTGAGCCGGTGGTGTCTGTTCCTGTTCCTGAGCCGGTGGTGTCTGTTCCTGTTCCTGAGCCGGTGGTGTCTGTTCCTGTTCCTGAGCCGGTGGTGTCTGTTCCTGTTCCTGAGCCGGTGGTGTCTGTTCCTGTTCCTGAGCCGGTGGTGTCTGTTCCTGTTCCTGAGCCTGAGCCAGTGTCTGTTCCTGAGCCGGAGCCAGTGTCTGTTCCTGTGTCTGTGTCTGTGTCTGTGTCTGTGTCTGTGTCTGTGTCTTTGTCTGTGTCTTTGTCTGTGTCTTTGTCTGTGTCTTTGTCTGTGTCTTTGTCTGTGTCTTTGTCTGTGTCTTTGTCTGTTCCAGTGCCTGAGCCTGTGGTGCCAGTTCCAGTGCCTGAGCCTGTGGTGCCAGTTCCAGTGCCTGAGCCTGTGGTGCCAGTTCCAGTGCCTGAGCCTGTGGTGCCAGTTCCAGTGCCTGAGCCTGTGGTGCCAGTTCCAGTGCCTGAGCCTGTGGTGCCAGTTCCAGTGCCTGAGCCTGTGGTGCCAGTTCCAGTGCCTGAGCCTGTGGTGCCAGTTCCAGTGCCTGAGCCTGTGGTGCCAGTTCCAGTGCCTGAGCCTGTGGTGGTGCCAGTTCCAGTGCCTGAGCCTGTGGTGGTGCCAGTTCCAGTGCCTGAGCCTGTGGTGCCAGTTCCAGTGTCTGAGCCAGTGGTGCCAGTTCCAGTTCCTGCGCCGTGGCCGCCCGAGGGGTCTTCTCCGCCCTGGCCGCCCGAGGGAAAGTCTCCGCCCTGGCCGCCCGAGGGAAAGTCTCCGCCCTGGCCGCCCGAGGGAAAGTCTCCGCCCTGGCCGCCCGAGGGAAAGTCTCCGCCCTGGCCGCCCGAGGGAAAGTCTCCGCCCTGGCCGCCCGAGGGAAAGTCTCCGCCCTGGCCGCCCGAGGGAAAGTCTCCGCCCTGGCCGCCCGAGGGAAAGTCTCCGCCCTGGCCGCCCGAGGGAAAGTCTCCGCCCTGGCCGCCCGAGGGAAAGTCTCCGCCCTGGCCGCCGGATGGACTGTTCGCTTTGCCCCGGCCGCCCGACGGTCTGTTCGCTTCGCCCCGGCCGCCCGACGGTCTGTTCGCTTCGCCCCGACGGTCTGTTCGCTTCGCCCCGGCCACCCGATGTACTGCTTGTTTCGCCCCGGCCACCAGATGGACTGTTTGCTTCGCCCTGTTCCCCCGATGTACTGTCTGTGTCACCCTGGCCCCTTTGAGTCTGTTACCCCCTGTTTCTGTTTCCCTTCTTGGACCTGGCCCCCCGTCCCTCCCGTCCCTCCCGTCCCGCCCTGGTCTGTCCCTCCCGTCCCTAGTGGAGCGTCTGGTAGCCGCTCCTTAAGGAGGGGGTAATGTCACGTGTCTGTTCTGTCTTGTGCTGCACATGGGTGTTTGTTGTTTTGTGCCATGTGCTCTCCTGTCTATTGTCTAGCCCCTCCCATCTTGTTATCTGATTATTGGTTAATTTGTCCCACCTGTCTGTCTCGTTACCCTCCTTTGTTGTTCCCCTATTTAGCCTCCTTGTGTTTGTAGTCTTGTGCTGGTTCGTTGTCCGAGTTACCTGTCTTTGATGTTCCTGTCTGTTGATTATCTGAGTTTTCTGTATTTTTGTCTGTGTTTGTTAATTAAATCTCCTCTGCACTTGAATCCTCGTCTCTCGCTCACTCGCCCCGTGACAGCGTTCAGATGCTATTTTAAGGGCGCATGCTTGGCCATAATGTAGCGTGTGCACAACGCGCATACACTTTGCTTCTCTCATCTACACATAGACGCAGCAGTTCCCATTTTAGCAAACCTTACATAATTACAAGGAGAAATATTCCACATGAGGGAAATCATTGTGGTGTCCATGAAGATGTGAAAAAATAGGCATAAATCTAGCTTACACATTTACCAAAATTATTATATGCCTGTTTAACTGAAGCTAATTTGGTTGGGTTTCTCCCATCCCCATACAATGTCACTTCTCTGTCTTTTACGGCCCTGACGAGAACGTCGGTCTCCTCGGCTGGGAACCGCTCCTGGCGCGTGCCTGGCAAATCCGCCGTTATAATAGCAATCCGCCATGGAACAAACGCGCCTGCTCTTAAAGGGAATGTGAGATGATGCTCTGATTGGTTTATTTCACGTTACGCCCAAACCACACCTATGAGTAATGTAGCTACTTCAGACCAACCCATTTTAGATTTGCGTCGAGCGCAAGAGTAATTTATCCCGCCAGTATAATAGCGCCCGAGATACGCCCACAAAATTACTTGCGTTTGATACTTGCGTTTCATTAAAGGTGAACTAAGTAACTTTTTTTACCTTAACTGAACAGCTTCGGAGTCATTGGAATGGTTATATTACTTATTTCGGGTTGAATGGTGGTAGTTTCGCACCCCCCTGGTGCCCGTGAGCGGAAAATACGCACTTGCAACTTTGAGCCGGCGGGCCGCCGGCCGCCGCGTCAGGAAGTCTCACGTGATATCAGGTCTTGCAATGTAAACAATTGCTTTACGGCCAAAAGAAATCTGCTAAAATGCCGTCATTATTGCGCTCCCTCACGCTGTTCGAACCCGAATGAAGAAGACGTTTTAAAGAATATCCCATCTGCTTTGATGTCGTTGATCTGCTAGCCTCTGGTGTCTGAGAATAGCCAACGAGTTTTTACAACAGTGTTGTCAAATATCTATTCCGAAGCTGTGGGGGGAGCTCTAGAGAGAAACCTGCGAGCAAAAAGCGAGAATACAGCGAAGAAATCCCGAAGTTACTGAATGCAGCTTTAAAATAGGGCCCTTAAAGTGACAGCAGCATAATAAACCTGATTTGTTCTATTGTAGTGTTTTATTTCTATTGCTTAAAGTTTTTCAGGTAGGTCTATTTCATTTGTGTCTTTGATCTATTGCATTTGTTGGTCCTATTGCTTGTAATTATTTTCTTTGTTCCTATTTTATCTGTTTGCTTACCGTAAGTGAACTTATGTTAGTTAGGCTAGTATTGGTTATTTATGTGATTTTGGAGTTGGTGATGTGATTTCTGACATTTCAATACAATTTTTATATCATAAAAACAGTTTAAAGCAAAAATAACTACAGCGTGATATCGTTAACATGAAATAAAAGTATTCAATATTGTGATATTGGTCATATATCACTCACCTTTAGTCTGTGGATGAGATTCTGAAGCAATGAATGCAGATTTTTGCAATGAATTTCATTCAGTTGTTAATGCAGAAAAAGCCCTGATAGGGTGATCAGGACACAGACGTGAAGTTTTTTACCACTGAAATAATGATGAGGACTTTGGGACATTACATATTGATATTGTAAAGAAACCGTTTAAAAATATTATCTGTTTATTATCTCTATCTTGTTCTAGCAACAATATGAACACGTCAAAAACATTATGTAGGCCTATACTATTTATGTTCAAGTCCTCTGGTTTCACGTTTCAGTGAATATAGTAGATTACTGAAGAGCAAGAAAGGCTCCTTGGTTTTGAATGATATGAGAGAGAGAGAGAGAGAGAGAGAGAGAGAGAGAGAGAGAGAGAGAGACAGACATAAAAGAAGTCCAGGTGGTCAAATACTTGGATAAGTGGTCATTATACAGCGGTTCTGTTGACGACAGTCATTATCAAGGAGTAACTCAGAATGTCACGACTGACCAATTAGAATCAAGCATTTCAGAGAGTCGTTTAATAATCAGAAATATTCCAGGTTATACTATATTCACACTCACCTAAAGGATTATTAGGAACACCATACTAATACTCTGTTTGACCCCCTTTCGCCTTCAGAACTGCCTTAATTCTACGTGGCATTGATTCAACAAGGTGCTGAAAGCATTCTTTAGAAATGTTGGCCCATATTGATAGGATAGCATCTTGCAGTTGATGGAGATTTGTGGGATGCACATCCAGGGCACGAAGCTCCCGTTCCACCACATCCCAAAGATGCTCTATTGGGTTGAGATCTGGTGACTGTGGGGGCCATTTTAGTACAGTGAACTCATTGTCATGTTCAAGAAACCAATTAGAAATGATTCGAGCTTTGTGACATGGTGCATTATCCTTCTGGAAGTAGCCATCAGAGGATGGGTACATGGTGGTCATAAAGGGATGGACATGGTCAGAAACAATGCTCAGGTAGGCCGTGGCATTTAAACGATGCCCAATTGGCACTAAGGGGCCTAAAGTGTGCCAAGAAAACATCCCCCACACCATTACACCACCACCACCAGCCTGCACAGTGGTAACAAGGCATGATGGATCCATGTTCTCATTCTGTTTACGCCAGATTCTGACTCTACCATCTGAATGTCTCAACAGAAATCGAGACTCATCAGACCAGGCAACATTTTTCCAGTCTTCAACTGTCCAATTTTGGTGAGCTCGTGCAAACTGTAGCCTCTTTTTCCTATTTGTAGTGGAGATGAGTGGTACCCGGTGGGGTCTTCTGCTGTTGTAGCCCATCCGCCTCAAGGTTGTGCGTGTTGTGGCTTCACAAATGCTTTGCTGCATACCTCGGTTGTAACGAGTGGTTATTTCAGTCAAAGTTGCTCTTCTATTAGCTTGAATCAGTCGGCCCATTCTCCTCTGACCTCTAGCATCAACAAGGCATTTTCGCCCACAGGACTGCCGCATACTGGATGTTTTTCCTTTTCACACCATTCTTTGTAAACCCTAGAAATGGTTGTGCGTGAAAATCCCAGTAACTGAGCAGATTGTGAAATGCAGCAGAAGACCCCACCGGGTACCACTCATCTCCACTACAAATAGGAAAAAGAGGCTACAGTTTGCACGAGCTCACCAAAAGTGCTCATGTCTGGCACCAACAACCATGCCACGCTCAGAATTGCTTAAATCACCTTTCTTTCCCATTCTGGCATTCAGTTTGGAGTTCAGGAGATTGTCTTGACCAGGACCACACCCCTAAATGCATTGAAGCAACTGCCATGTGATTGGTTGATTAGATAATTGCATTAATGAGAAATTTAACAGGTGTTCCTAATAATCCTTTAGGTGAGTGTATATATATATATATTTTTTTACATCAACAGTGAGTTAAAACTGATCCCATTTACTTTGTAATACAGGTCTTGTTGAGCACAAATCAATCAAAATGGATAAAATCTCAATTTGTCTTGTTGAATATTCTGTTTCACTCAGACATATTTTGTATTAATACAATACATGCATATTCCTGAACCCTTTTTTTGGCCCCTCATACCAGTTTATTTATTTGCTATATTTAGTACAACTATTCAGTCTCCAGTGGTGCACCATGTGTTGATTGATTTTCTGAAGCGCAATCATGAAGCATTTCTGCCTTCATTGTTAGTGTTTTTGGAAGGAGGAGATTGGAAATTGGAGAAGGGGAATTAGGTATGCCAGCAAAACAAAACACAGAATAAGAATCCAATCTTTTGATGGAGCAAATGAATAGTTGTGTTCTGAAGCTTTTGTCCTTGAGGAAAAATTATCATCTGTGCAGTCCAAAAGGAATTTATCATTGTATTTGCCGGATGTTTATAATTAGTCTTTCTCCCTGTCTCTCTCTCTCTCTCTCTCTCTCTCTCTCTCTCTCTCTCTCTCTCTCTCTCTCTCTCTCTCTCTCTCTCTCTCTCTCTCTCTCTCTCTCTCTCTCTCTCTCTCTCTCTCTCTCTTGTAGCATTTGCAGGGAGTCTAAAGTTAAGTATTGAAGAACTTCTTAAGTGCTTCATAAATGCCTAATTAAAGGGTAGACTGCAGATTTAAGTGGATCAATGTTTCTTTTTTTAATGGCCACTTAGTGTTGAACTGGTGTCAGAATATGACAAAATTTTATTGTAATATTTAGATGTGCTTCATTCAGACTTAACCGTATTATGAAGCAAAGTTTATTCAGATTGCACCAATAAAGAATGTATAAGAATTGAGCCTTTAAATAAAGGACGTTCATATGACTAAAACATTAAATAAAACACACCCATTTAGTGATACGAATTATCAGAAAACATTTTGAATTTTGAATAAATATTGCGGTGAACGAATATGAAATATGAAATATGAAACATTTATGTACCAGTTTAAGAATGAAGAATTTAAGAATGCTGCCATTTCGAATACGTTTCTCTTAAATGACTAACCTGGTGAAATAAATGTTTGATAATGCACAATTCCTTAAAGCATTAAGCCTTGAAAGACTACATTACAGTGATTTTACCACAATTCTTAGAAATGTGATATGGAGTGCCTAAAACCCCCCCAAACTGTGGGAAAATCACGGTCACATTATGCTAAAGACACGAATGTTCATTTAATTATATTTATTAATATTAATCAAAATTCCACCAAGACATATGGTTCATTAGTTTAATTGTACGTTATCTATTGTTGACAAGCAATGTGTATCTGTTATTTTAGGGTTTCAAATGCAGCTCATCCAGTTAGAAATTAAAGTTAGTTACATTTTTATATTATAAATTCATTTAAAAAAACAAACAAACAAACAAACAAAAAAACAACATAAAAAATATTAAAACATTCAAAATATATATAAAAATAAATGCAGTTGAGCACAACCTGGCCATGGTTGATGAAAATATTATTATGGGTTCATTTTGAGGCTTTTGGGTTGAATTTAAGAAACCTGGCCTTGATCAATAATTGAAACCAATTTAACAGTAGATTTAGCTCTTTATCATTTTTCTCATCTCTGAAAAATCTTTTAGTAATGGAAGGTAAGGTTTAAAAAATATATTTTTAAATAGTCTTTCTGAAAATGTAAGCCAAACATTTTCAGCAGTTTTTACATCTATAAGACTCAAACTATTGTAATCAACCCTCAAACATGTCAGAAAAGGATCCAGATGGAGACCATGGACAATATGCAACATTCTGCGTATTTTACTCGAGCACTTCTGGATTTAATATAACGTTTTATTTTGATTTTGCAGATAAAATTATATGGAAATGCTCTTTAAGTTTATCACAGCTGTCCAAGTATCTTAAAATGTAGTTTACATGTATCTGAACCAGTTTACAGAAATGCACCAGTGGATGGTTTTGAAAGGGTGACGTCTTGGGAAAACATTATATTCCCCATCCGTCTCTTCTTCTGTTATTTTTTTTACGCAGGCTTTCTCCCAGTTGTCCTCGTTTGTCATTTCACACGGTCTGTTCTTATAGGTTCTCTCAGGCGTTCCTCCAGCTATAACCAATTAACACAACTGCTGTTTAGTACAAACATTTGAATATAAAACAGACATGCTAATGTGTTTCTTTTAAACTCCACAGAACATTAAACTGCCAAACCCAACAAACGTTTATCTGCACAGAAGAGAAAAGAGAAACAACTGTTTCGCCTCCAGCTCTGAATAAATGAATGTTAATAGTTTTGTGAAAGGGTTGAAAGGAGTAACTTTTAACCTCAAAAAGGTGTTCCTGACTATTTTAGCAAATTAAAAACACTGAGACCGAATAGTAATAAAAAATCTAAATATTTAAGTCATCTCAACCCACAGGAGAGAAAAATCACTAATGATATTTTTTAAATATCAGATATTGTTTTACAGTTTTTGCTCTTGAGAAAAGACTCTCCTAGAGAAGATATGAGATCAACTGAGACTTAGTTGCAAAGTCTTCATTCAAAAGTCCGAGATTTCGATATAAACTCAAACTTTTCTGATAAGATTCTTCCAAGACCAACATATCTACCTTTTTTTATTTATAATATTAACTTTATACTCTTACTGTATGTAATCCTGGGGTCTTCAAACTTTTTCAGAGAAACCTGTTCAAGAATATGACAGAAAAACTTCTAAACAAAAAGTCTAATCAACCATATAGTACAATAGTAATGTATTTGCATACTTTGAGACACTGCACTAAAATAATTACTAGAGTCATACTTAGTCATTTTACTTAGTTCATTTTAATATCGGACTGACAATGAACAATGTAGCTGAATGTTAGCTTTTTTTAATGATTTAATGATTGTAATGATTTATTTAGGAAACTTCAGCCTATGTGAACATATGTTGAAGACACCTGTAAAAAATATGTATATTAAAATATATATTACATCTTTCAAGGAAATATCTGTAACAAAGTTGACACTTCAATGATTTAAATGCCAGTAGCCTATCTGTAATATGTAAACTGAAAATTTCTTTGGCTTTTTTTCCATTTTGGTTCAAATGCATGTGTTTTCATCATTGCTTTGATGTAGACACAGCTGTAATAGCTTTGCAAGAGCTATTTTGTTGTTTGCTTATGCACGTTAATTATTATTTTATTTTTTTTCCAGGAGACGTGAAATGTTTGAATTTGAAATAATTTTTATGTGGGGATTGGCTCCATTAAAAACCAATTGAGAGTGTTTGTTATTTTGGTTTGAGGAGATTTCATTTTATTTGCCTCCGGTTAGACAGGACCTTTCTCTCAGTCTCCGTGAGTTTAATTCAATGCTGCTTTGCTCAACAGTGTTTTTGACCATATCTGAGGCTTTTTTGTTGTCAAACCTACTCTGGCTGCTTGTTAATTAAATCTGCAAGTAAACCTTAAGGACAAAGGCCATGGTTGTTAAATGCTGGATATCATGGTAGCTCTGTTTGTTTTTCTTAAGTTAACTGAAAAGTCAATTTAAACCATCCGTAATTGATTAGATTGTGAAAATCCAGTGTTACACCAGAATAAAGCCAGGCGGTTTAGTGGACTGATTTGAAAGTAAGGAGGATTCGTGACTTTAGCAGTAGCCATGCTGGTACACCCCATCTGCGGTTCAATGAAGAACCTTTAACATCCATGGAACCTTTCCATTGGACAAAAGGTTCTTTATAGTGGAAAAGGGTTCTTTAGATTATTTAAAATGTTCTTTTCTAAGAAGAATGGTTCAATGTTTTCGAGTTTCGTTTGAGTTTATTTGGGGTGAAATCATTTTTATCTGGGGATTGGCTCCAAACCAAGTAAGTGTGTTTCTTCTAAGAAAAAAAAAAAAAATATATATATATACAGTATATATATATAAAGACCTGTTGACTTAAAGGTTCTTTTGGGAACCAAAAATGGTTGTTCTATATGGCATCACTGCGGAAACCCCCTTTAAAACCTTTATTTTTAAGAGTTGTTTCGATTCAGATTAAGGACCAACATAAAAAAGCCATTCAGAAAATTGAAAAACAAGTCACAAAAAGACATTAAGACAGAGCAAAATGAAATTACATTTATTGGCAGCAAAAAGTAACAAAACAAAGAATTATAAACATATACAAAACTTGATTAGGCAGAAGCTTCAGGTTTTAAAAATCATCAGTCTCCACCCCCATCCTATCAGCAACTGTGCTCAGAAAAAAGGGAAAGGGAAAAAAAGAGAAAAAGAGCAGGGGCTCGTAACAGATTGTGCAATTATACATACACAATTATAAAAAGCTTTAAAAAAGCAATACAGAAACTAAAGGTCCCGATATACTCATGATGAAGTTCTTTTTCGTTCTTCGTTTAAGGGTAAAAAGTAGTTCGAAATACGTGACCAGCGGCAAACTGTTATCGGACATCCTGACGCCGCTAACGCTGAGAGAAGCATTAGGTGAATATGTAAATATGCGCTGCCCTTTCCTTTTAACATCAAAATAAACATCCAACAAAAATGACAGCGGTGAGAAAACAGCAGATAAGAAAGCATCTGATCATAGCAGCCATATCACCCTGTAGCCCAAGACTGGTTGCCCACTGAAGCTAAGCAGGGCTGAGCCTTGTTAGTACCTGGATGGGAGACTCCTGGGAATACTAGGTTGCTGCTGGAAGAGGTGTTAGCGAGGCCAGCAGGGGGTGCTCACCCTGTGGTCTGTGTGGGTCCTAATGCCCCAGTATAGTGACGGGGACACTATACTGCCAAAAGAGTCTCGTCCTTCGTATGAGACGTAAAACCGAGGTCCTGACTCTCTGTGGTCATTAAAAATCCCAGGATGTCCTTCGAAAAAGAGTAGGGGTGTAAGCCCGGCATCCAGGCCAAATCTGCCCCTTGGCCTCTGTCCATCATGGCCTCCTAATCATCCCTACTGTATATACTGATTGGCTTCATCACTCTCCTCTCCACCAGTAAGTGTGGTGTGTGGTGGGCGTTCTGGCGCAATATGGCTGCCGTCGCATCATCCAAGTGGATGCTGCACATTGGTGGTGGTTGAGGAGATGCCTCCCTTCCATATGTAAAGTGGTTTGAGGTCTCAGAAAAAGCGCTATATAAATGTAACGAATTATTATTATTATAGCTGTAACGCTATACCAGGACAGGAGACCAGAATACCATTTAAACTCAAACTTTATTTATACACGTGTGCAACCCCAAGAATCCCTGGAGGCAACTGAAGGTCAAACTCAAAAGGTAATGAGAGTCTCTTGGAATACTCGAACTCAGGAAATGTCTTTGAATACTCGAACTCAGGAATTGTCTTTGAATAGTTGAACTCAGGAGATGTCTTTGAATACTTGAACTCACGAGATGCCTTTGAATACTCAAACTCAGGAACAGACTCGAAGATCCACTGAACTTGACTGAAGACTCACTGATGCATGGAACATTGATGCAGACTCAGTAGATACATAGATAACTGTAGACACTGAAATCATCTCAAGAGAGGAAACATGGAATCTCTCGCCGATGACCTTTGGAACCAGTGACAGATAACCAAACTCGACCCAGAACATAACATCAAGTCACATTAATACCCGGCAGTGAGTGCATGTGAGGGAACTGAATATAAAGGCTGGTGATGAGGTAATGATGAGGAGATGGCATTCAGCTGCGGTGATGAGGGAAGTGAGTGTATGTGTGGATCCAGGGGGATGCTGGGAAATGTAGTACGTGACAGGGCCAGGGAAAACCAGGGAAACCGTGACAATAGCGATGTGGATGTGTTTGCAACAGCTCTGCAATGCGGCACACCAGTAAAGTCACGTGACGTCACGTTTATTTATACAAGACTTTATACAAAAGATTGTCTAAAAGCAAGCAACTTTACAGTATTAGACATGAAAAAAACAGCGTCAGTGTCTCTTTCAGTTAGAATTACAACTTCAATTTCTACTATAAAGCGGCTCTCCAGTTCATGTTTTTCCTCATGAACGTCAGACCTCGACGGACTGTACAGAATAAAAGAACCGGGGAAGATTTCCATGTCAAAGAAGGCGGAGCCTCAGAGTTACACCTACCTATTATCCATAATCGCCACGGACCAATGTTAGGTTGAAGGTGTTTTCTAGCCAGAGTGAACTTTTCCAGAAAGTTTGCCAAGCTGTTTTGAACTCCTAAAACAAACACCAAACGGACTTCGGTTTGCCCTAAATTTGTTCAAAATGTCAAACCAGTTCGTTCTTTAAATTTTCTTGAAGTATATCTAGGGCCTATATCTAGGGAACTATATTTATGACCATTCTGTTTTTTTTTTCCAGAATATAGTTTTTTATAAGTTACATATTGTTGTGTAATATGCTTAAGAATACAATAACCCTGCCTCATTGTTTGACGTATTTAGCTAATACATGCTTTGTTATTTTGTTTATTTCCTGGATAGGCCTTATGGGCAATGATTTAACAATTATGTGTATTTTATTTATCATACAGTGAATATAACATTTGTGTGATGTTTTGTAGTATTCATCCAGTAGTACTGTTAGGCATTGCAGATTTATATGTGTGTGCAAGTGCAGAAACGGCAGTACAGAGCTGAATTTGAGGTCAAAGAGATGTCACTTTAGAGATGACTTATTTATGCTCAAAGTAGAGAAGAAACCATGCATTATAGCAACTTTATAACTATTATGTGTTAAGTATGTAACCGTGGATGAAAAGGGATTCAGACAAAAGGGGATGAGCTCACTAAATGCGAAGAACACATAAAACAGGCCTTTTTAAAGGGGGACCTCATTTGGGGAGGTCACTAATTTATGTGAAAATGAGACGATGACAGTGGCATCAGATGCTGCTTCGTGATCACATGAAGAGCTTCTCCTTGATTGAAAAACGTTTATTTGTACTTGAACTTATATAATATTTGTAGTATAGTTATTATAACCAATAAATTGATTTCTATTTGTATTACAAAATCTGCCTCCTGGGGCATTGATTTATGACATTGAGCCAGAACAGATCACAGAGAAGACTGCTGTCTGATTGTAAGTATTTTAAAGTGCTTATAATTTAGGTCAGATAACCTGCCTAACCTGAGAAGAATAAAAATAAGGTAAATGTGTCAAAAAATAAATCTCAAAACCTCTATTAAATTGCTTTACCAGTGACATTTTTTTTTTTTTTTTTCACATGTAGAGCCACGAGAGCAAGTAGATTTAGATTTAGATTTAAAAGATTACGAAAATGCACTAGTGAACTGTCCTCAATAAGACCAGAAACATGCTTTAAGAAAGTAAATGGGGGTCAATTTTGAAAAGGAAAGCAGAATGTTATTCTGTAGAATACCAGTTCTTGTTCTATCTCTCTGCTATCATTCTCTTTGTCCACTGACTCGGTGGCTGTGGGCAGAGATTCTGGTGTGAGTTCACATACAGCCTCTGATAAGTGTGGCTGTATAATTGGGTCAAGATTGCAGTTCTCTCTGTGTGAGAGTTGATAACACACTGCTTCACACTCATGTATTCGTATTCTGGCTCCTCCAGTGGTGAGGGTCGATCCTTTGCCCTGTAGCTTCTGGTTATTTTATATTCACATGAAAACTTATGCCTTCAGAATTGACATACTATTAGCAACCATATGTTGTTTTGTTTGTAACCACTATCATTTTCCACCCTCTCTTTGACCCTTGTCTTTAACGTGAAATCCTGTACAAATGTAAATGTATGTAAGAGTATGTAAAATGACATGCATCTGGGTTTCACTTAATTACAAGTTGCTTGTTTTTTGTATCTATCTATCTATTGTATCGCTTGTATCTATCTATCTATCTATCTATCTATCTATCTATCTATCTATCTATCTATCTATCTATCTATCTATCTATCTATCTATCTATCTATCTATCTATGCCTAGTAAATATCCATAGTTTTTAGTAATTTCCATTGCATTTATATTTCCACAGTAAAAAAAAAAAAAAAAAAAAAAAACCTGGACACAATCTGATACAAAATATGTTTTTTAAAATGTATATACAAGTTTGTCTAGCTTTGACGATTATCCTATGTGCTCTGACTTAACAGCTAAATGGTAGAAACACACATTTTTGATTTGCTCTCTAAAAAGAAAGAATGAAAAACGTCAAACAACTGTTTGAGAAAATTGTCTGGTAGAAGCTGTTTTGACTCGCTATGCAATGAAACCGAAGGTCCATCTTTAATTTAGCTTTGGCACAAAAAATGTTTCTGTTGTCATTGCCTGGAAAAGCTGGTTTATTCTCCCCCCTCCAGACATCTGTACTCTCGCCTGCTCAACTTCAGATGCCCATGACTCACTTCACCATGAAGCCCTGAAGATTAATCACTGCTCGTAAACATCTTCACAGACATTCATTACTGAATTCAATATTAGCAACCCCCACAAGAACATCTCTACCAGCACAACAAAAATACTGATCATTCATAAACCATGAGCCTATAACTTCCACACATTTTTTTTTTTTTTTTTGGTCTAAACCTGGTAAAGCTGAAAACCTGAACCAGCTTGCGAGTTTCAATTGAGTTAGATGACTTCTGATTTGTTGTAACTGTGTTTTCTTTGTTACCAGGGCATTCTTGAGTTCATGATTTGAGAAACCTTCCTTGAAGGTTGGTATGATTGATTGTTTGCTCTAGGGTTCAAACTAATCAATACATATAAGTATAAAATTCAGTGAGAGTAGTTTATATGTTTGTGTTTGCTTTTGTAGGAAATCGTGTGGAAATCATTAATTCATTTAGTTTCTATTTACTTTTGTATTTTATTTTATTTATTAGAGCCTGAGAACTGATGGTGTGAGGACCCTATTGGAATTGCTCTGTTTATTTTATTATGTTAGTGCTTGTTTTTGGTGCTATGCAGTATGTGTGTGTCTTAAATATCAGATGGATAAATTCAGTAAGAATAGTTTGTTTATTTGTTTGTTTGTTTGTTTGTTTGGTCAGTTTTGTTGATTTTGTAGGAAATCATGTATAAATTATTTATTTATTGTTAATGCTTTTTTGCCGCAGTGCATATTTATTTTATTATATTATATTTTTCATGCTTGTTTTCCTGAATCCAGTGAGAATAGTTTGTTTGTGTTTGCTCAGTTTTGTAGGAAATATTTTGTAAACCATTTATGTATTATCTTTAGTTTATTGTATTTTTTTTATTTAATTTAATTAAAAAAAAATTTTTTTATTTTTTTTTTAAACACCTTCTATTCAGGTTAAATTCAAACAGACAAACATGATTTCCTACAAAACTGAGCAAACACAAACATAATAATTATTCTCACTGTTTATCCCTCAATATTTAAGACATGTTTGTATTTGCTCAGTTTTGTAGGAAATCATGTGTAAACCATTAATTAAAGAATTAATAATTTTGTTTTATTAATTAATTTTATTATTATTATTATTATTATTATTAATTTTATTCATGCTCATCTTGCCGCAACCTTTTTGTCTTAAATATCGAGGGCTAAACAGTGAGAATAATTATTATGTTTGTGTTTGCTCAGTTTTGTAGGAAATCATGTTTGTCTGTTTGAATTTAACCTGAATAGAAGGTGTTGTCAGGAATCTGTGGTTCACACTGGGTTTGGTTAACTTTAACCAATCACGAGAAGTGATTCTCACGAGAAGACCCCCGAAGCTGTTCGATCACTTCTCTGCCGTCATGTAGAGGCAGGTAAGTATTGCACTACACACTCAGACCCTGCTTCGGGCCGCCTTCGGGCCGCCTTCGGGCCTTCCGTGCTGGTACCCTGTTCTCTACCTCGCTGCCTCACCCTGAGTATGTCTGTGGTGCCCTTGGTCCCCCTGGGCCGGTCCGTTGAAGCACTAGAAGGTGCTCCCGACCGATCCAGCCGGTTCCTCCGTACCAGCAGACTCGGCTAGACGATTCAGTTCGCCCGTTGTCCGCCCATACTCAGTGCTATTCGTTGCACTTCAGTGTTCACCGAATGTGCGCCTGTCATGCGTGCGGTCATCGCATTCCTACTGGCGAAGGATGCGATTGAGCCGTCCCTCCAGCCGATATGAAGTACGGCTTCTGTAGCCCGTGCTTCATTGTACTCAAGTACTGGTGAGTTATTATGACCATCTTGGACCTTGATTCAGGCCCTTTTCAAAGCTTCCATTCAAGTTGCAAACACAGAAACGCATTCCCAATGCTCCGTCCCCAAGAATGGTCTGCAGCGTTCGACCTGAAGGACGCATACTTCAGATTTCTACCCTTCCGCAACGCAGGCCATGCCTGTGTTCTTGCATTCGAGGGGTCGAAGTCTCAATACAAGTCCCTTACGAAGTAAACTCGTCCAGGGACTGAGGATCTCTTTTCCGGTTTGGACTTGGTCTACCCGTCTCTCAGCAGGAACGTGTCTGGTTGGTGCTAGACAGAAGTGAGAAAGGGTCCCACTGAAACTTTTGGCAGAAGCAGCTGCAGATAGGTCGGCTTCCTCCATATGAAGACCGCTTCAGCACTGGCTTCATGGCCGAGTCCCGAGGTGGCCGTGCCTGAGTGGCATGCTCCGTGTGACAAACACCCGGCCTGCCGCCAAACTCTCAGCCGTGTTCAGACCTTTTGCTTCTCCGGGCCAGACGCCCCTAGAAACAAGTATCATCTAACACTAGCTGAGGGGCCATTTATAACGGGCATGCAGGAACGGGGGTCTGGGCAAGCCTCCAACTGCATTGGCATCCTTTGCCTTGAGTTGCTAGCAGTTCACCTTGCTTGATGCCGCTGCTCAGCCAGCCTGCACTGCTCAGTACAGCGACCGTCACGCTACGCTTCCCTCGCATGTCGCAACTCGCCCGCCACCTCCTCCTATGGAGTCAGAAGCTTCTGAGGTTGCTTCTTCCACTTTAAGTTCCGGCCTGCTCAATCGTGCCGCCAACGAGGCCTCACGACAGCCTGTGGCCGAGGAGAGTGGAGACTCCATCCCCAGGTGGTCCAGCTGTTCTGGGATCTCTTTGGGGCCGCATCTGTTTGCCTCCCCGAACTCGTCCCTTTGCCAGTTGTTTACTCCCTGACCGAGTGGAAGACTCTCAACACGGAGACACTGGCATACAGCTGGCCCTGGGCCCTACGCAAAAATGCGTTTCCCCAGTGAGCTTTCTTGCACAACACTGTGCTAAGTCAGGAAGGAGAAGGAGCAGGTCTTCTTAGTTGCCCCTTAATGGCCCAACTGGACCTCGTTCCCCCGAACTTGTGCTCCTCTCGACAGCCCCTTCCTGACCCATTCCTCTGAGACATCTCAGGGACGGGGCACCATTGGCACCCGCGCCAGACCTCTGAAAACTCTATGTCTCGATGCGGAGGTTCAGGTGTCTACCTCAAAATTATCGTAGATACCATCACTTCTGCAAGAGCTCCCTCAAAAAAGTGAGGCTTGCTCACGACCTGAAGTGGAACCCGTTCGTTGTTGGTGTTCTTCTCACGAGAAGACCCCCGAAGCTGTTCGATTACTTCTGTGCTTTCTTTCCTGCAAGATGAGTCGGAGCGAGGGCTGTCTCCCTCCACCCTCAAAATGTATGTTGCCTTTGTATTAACGCACATCATGATGCAGTGGATCCAAATCCCTGGGGAAGCACGACTTGATCGTCAGGTCAAGGGGCGGCTGCCATCGTGAGGGAGCGGAGGAGTCGCCGCCGTTCGCCTTGGGCCGGAGCCTGTTGCCATCCGCCATGATGGGTAGGAGCAGGGAACGGGGGACTCCTGCCGTCTGCCTGTATCCGGAGAAGCCGTCGCCGTCCACCAGGCAGCGTCGAGCCATCCACCGAGGGCTGTCCAGCGTCACCACCAGGCACCGCGGAGAAGATCGCCCAGCTGGTGTAGGGCCAGATGGCAGTGCTTTGTGGGAACCGGAATAAGATTTT
This sequence comes from Rutilus rutilus, assembly GCF_951802725.1. Taxonomy (NCBI): domain Eukaryota; kingdom Metazoa; phylum Chordata; class Actinopteri; order Cypriniformes; family Leuciscidae; genus Rutilus; species Rutilus rutilus. The sequence goes on along the minus strand of NC_140225.1, from coordinate 24,264,810 downwards.
ATTTATTTATTTTCTCTCTCCCCTAGAGCGCAGTCTCGTGGGTACCCCCCGGCCTGCGAGGGGCGATGGGGGTATGTGGAGAGCAGGACGAGGCTGAGGGCCGAGAAAGACTACGTCGAACGTGACCGTACTGAAAGGGAACGTCTCCATTACGTATGTAACCCTCATTCCCTGAAGGAGCGAATGGAGGAGTAGTCCCGTCGCCACTATTGCTGGACCACCACTGTCTCCGGGCTCCGCTCGGCTCCTCAGCGAAAAACAACTGGTGCGTGCATCCACTTCCGTATTTATACCCGTGCTGATGCCAATGTGCATTGGCTCGTTTTAATAATACTCGAAGATGACAGCCTCCCTAAGCGTGATCCCAATCAGTCGGTACGTCCGACTACGTCTCAGTTCCCTCCTTCAGGGAACGAGGGTTACGAGACGTTCTGTATGGCCCATTGCAAGGCATTCAGATAGATAACAGAAATCTCTCCAAGGCATCTCCATTATGTGCTCATAAGAGTGAGGTAACAATGGTGAAATGCTCGTAACTTTCCTACTACGCTTCCTTTCGCTACCGATCTGATGGGAGAATGCCATCTGCTCCTCTATCCTGTTTGATTTTTAATCACTCTTCTCTGAGAAATAGGAAAGGTCAGCTTCTGTTACAATTGAGATAAAGAATATTCAGCAGTGATGGGATTTAAATGTGGAGGGTTGTGTAATGAACAAGACAAAAGATATCTCAGAACTTGCATGCACATTCTCTTGCTGTCACAAGATGATGAACTTTTAAATTGAGAGCAGAGCCTCCCAGAATCCCCTAGTGTGGTATCATTTATTGATAAAGAATCTATTCACTGCACTTTTCACTTCTCTTTACTGCAGTTCTCTATGCCACATAGAGATTACGCAGCGGTTAATATTGCAAATGGAATGAATAGTGTCAGAAACCTGTGGTCTTTTGTTTTGCCTGACTGCTGTTTGCTCCTTGGCAGGGTTAATGATATATGGAGCCATTCATCTCTATTCAAACTGGGCTGCATGCTTCGACGAGCCCCCTGTCCTTGCCTCACTGTGCTTTCAAGATATTTCTGTTCATTAGTGCAGTAGTCTCTGATTACTCTTGGCCTTTTGTCACCAGCTCTTTTCTTGCTAATAATAGCCTACTATAATAAGCTGACCAATTCAGATCAAATGCATGTGTCTTGATGTGTTCTGTGGGTTTGCTTGTGGCTTCTCTGTGATTGAGAATTTTTATATCGAATCGATGGCTTACAGTTTGAGAGTGAGAATTTGTTTAACAATTTGCTTGATAACTACTTTGAAATGATAAGGGCTGCACCTTTTTCAAAATGTTTTTTTTGTTTGTTACATTTTTTTTTATATCAACCACACCATATGTTGAAACACTTATACCCACACAGCTATGGCTCCGACTTCAATGGCTCTTGTTTTTTAACCTTTATTTATATAGCGCTTTACAATACAGATTGTTTCCAGCAGCTTTACAGTGAAAATTATGCATTTCGGTTGTTGTTCAGATGAGTCAGTGTTGATTCAGTTTCGTTGTAAAGATCATAAATTATTAAATTAGTTCATATCATCTATAAAGCAGTTCCGTAAAAAAAAAAAAAAAAAAAAATTGTCCATCTCAGTTCAGTTCTCATACAGCAGCATCAGTATAGTCAGATAAATAATATTATTGCATTTTAAGTGCTCATGTTCGTTTGTTTGTTTTTATTTATGTATTTTATTGTATTTTATAGTATTTATTTTATTTTATTATTTATTCTGATATCGACCACACCATATGTCAAAACACCCACACAGCTATGGCTCTGACTTCAATGTGTCATGTTTGTTTATTTTGTTTTGTTTATTTGTTTATTTATTTATTTTTATATTAACCACACCATACATTGAAACACTTACCCACACAGCTATGGCTCTGACATTAATGACACATGTTTGTTTATTTGATTTTGTTTTATGATGTTATGTTATGTTATGTTATGTTATGTTATGTTATGTTATGTTATGTTATGTTATGTTTATGTTTTATTTTATTTTTTAGAGCTGGTAATCAATAAAAAATACATAATTATAAAATAAATATATAAACACATAATCATTTTCTGTGACTAATTACTCAAAATATTGCAACTTTTATCTTAAATATAATTAAACATGAAATCCCTGAAGAATAATAAGTACATCTTAAACATTTGTTTAACAGCATCTTTTTACCAAGTACCATCAAGACTGCTATTGCAGATATTGCTACCTCTATTAAATGAAGTCAGAAACTCTTAATTCCGACACAAGGACTCAGAGGAAGATTGACATCTGTATGTACCTGCAGTGTGTGTATGTGACATTCATGCAGAGCCATTATCATCCTGACATCAGATAAGGACAGACCATACAACATACATTTGTGCTTAGTAATTTTCTTATACAGTGAGCCTTTCATAAAGGTTTTAACCGTCTTTTTCTCTCATTATGCTTTGTTTCCCTTCCAGCTACCTGGAGTTTCCTAGTGTCTTCATAAGTGAGTTGTTTTCTGCTATGTGCTTCATCAATAATTCTGTGTGGTAGAATCAGATCTCCAGAGACACGAGGTGGGCACTGAGGGACGCTGAAACCTTTTTTGCTCATCACATTCATCCGTACTTCTCTCTTGTGTCCTCTTTTTTTTTACCTCATCAGTTATTTATCATGTGTGCCGCATGGTCCTCCTTCCCGTGCAGGACACCGCTGAACAGCTGATCTGCCGTTAGCTGCGTAAATTTCTCTCATCGTGAGCAGCTCCCAGAGCCCAGCTGAATTAATCACAGCCACACGGGCACGCAGGGGGGCAGCCGCCTGAGGATGAGGACAGGGAGAAACTGAAGGGTAGGGAAGAAACGATGCTGGGAGGAGAGAGGATACGAAGAGGTCAGAGCTATAACATTCATGGAGTAAAAAGGGTAAGAAGGTTCACAGAGACAACCCTCAGATCATCCGGGAAGAGTGACTAGGCGTAAGGGTGTTTCCAAATATAACAATACCAGATCCTTAACAATTGAATTAACATAGGCTATAACTTCTTTTGTGGAAATACTGCCCTCCTAGTTTATTACATGTGCTTTTTTATAAAGCATTTATTATACTTAATACAAATTTTTTTTGCTTGGTCAGTTTTTAACAATTTAAGTTGTATAAATCAACATTAGTTAGGTCTATGGTCATTTATAAAATGACCATGAATTAGTATTGAACAATTTTATGTTGAAAAATTAAATAGCTTAATAAATAATTTGACATGGTACCCTAACACATTAACTAATGTAAAACATTTTGTGAAGTGTGGCTATAGTGTAATACGCTATTATTTTCTTTATTTATTGCAGTACCATTTATTTATTGTAGTACCATTTATAAATCGTATTTAACCAAACAGCAAAAACAATTACTTGAAATTACCCAACGATTTTCAAAATTACCCAACATTTTTGGAAAATAACCCAACATAATGACCCGATATGCGTAACCCAATGGTTGAGTTAAAAAAACAACAACAACAACAACAACAACAATGTTTTTTACTGTTATGCTCACCAAGCCTGCATTTATTTGATCAGAAAGACAGTAAAACAGCGCTAAAGGCGCACTTGGGTAAAAGGCGCATTAGATTTTATTCTCCTCTAAACCACTAGATGGCACAAAAACTTGACACAGCACTTTCCAAAACATCCGCTTTTCAAGATGCATGTGGAAATTTGGCTGATCCTTGATGTGATCACGGTCAAGTTGTTTCTGTGCTTATTTATTAAATATAAATTATTATTATTATTATTATTATTTTATTTTTTTTATGAATTGTACAATTAAGTAGCAAATGAGAATTCTTTTTTGTTCTGCAATCAAACTATAAGGGAGTAGTAAAAAGCACATTTTTCTTAAGGTGTGCCTTTAGCCCCATTTTTTTCTGGATTCTGTGATTAATAGAAAGAACAGAACAGAATTTATAAATCTTTAATATATCTGTCTTTTTTTGTCTGACTCCAAACTTTTGCACAGTACAACAACAAATGACCTAAACAAATGTGATTCGAGATGCGACTAGCATAAGGACAACATTGGTTGCACTGTTTATTTAAAGTGTGTGCAGCCAGCAAGGACAATGCAATAGAAAAATGTGTTCATTTATTGTCTAGTATTATTTCACAGTGCTCAGTCTTTCCTTCTTATTGCATTCAATTTGATGTGTTCCGTTAGAGCCAACAGTACAGCACAGTACACCAGGGAATGCATGAACTAATAAAAATGTGTATGTTGAATGCAAAGTAAGTTGCTTTGGATAAAAGCGTCTGCCAAAATGTGTAAATGTAAATTCAGACTGCAAGCTCACAACTCAGATAAAACATACTGATTAATGCTGGACACCGGTAGCAACGAAGACAAACAGAGGCTGTGTCCAAAAGCTTAGACAGCTGACTTGTCAGGCAATGAATTTGCAGGCAGCTTTTGTGCACAAAGGCACCTCAAAAAACTCATTTCGGAGAGACTTTTTGAGGGAGCGTAACAGTTTATTGATCTACAACAAAGTAGAGAGAGAGCTTTGGTGAAAACTAAGCGAATATTTAATAACCACAATAGTAATTGTTCGCTAGAAATGACATCAAAAGTGGAAAATGTTTGTCAACTTTCAGACGCCATCTTTATTTTTCTAGCTCAACTGTCACAGAATGAAAAACACTGGATTGTGGGATATCAAAGGCAGTGAAGGATGCATCTATGCCGCCTTCAAAAATGATTAAGGTACCTCAGGAGACAGGACGCAAAACTAACATTGGATTCTTGTCTTGATGCCTTCCTACCTTGGAATGCATCCTCCGAAAGGCAGCATTTTTAAGCTTTCGGATGCAGCCAGGGACTCCGGGAAAGGGAAAGTTGTTGGTTGGTGTCTCATGTGCTTGATATGCTTGTTTGCAAATACAGACTTAGATTAGAGATCACCGGCACACAAACTGCTCTCCAAATATTTTCGCTGTCCTGTAATAAATGCAACATAATCCTTGAGAGTGATTGAGGTAAATGGTTTTGGTTTGTATTCAGCAATGGTGAGACGTTAACATTAGATTGAATTAAGGTTACAAATTCTTATCTTGTCTGCTTTAATTAAAATTTAATGGTAAAATAAGGTGGAATTAGGGAAATGGATTCTAGATTAATTATCACATTTTGGGGGTCAGTGAGATTGTTTTAAATGTTTGATTTTGAAATAAGTCTCACCAAGGCTTCATTTATTTGATCAAATTACAGTGATTTTGTGAAATGTTATTTCAATTTAGAATAGCTGTTTTCAATTTTAATATATTTTAGCAGAAAAAAAGAAACATGCTCAATAAACATTTCTTACATTTTAACATTAATGTAACTGTTTTAAAACATTTTTTTTTTGATTAATAGAAAGTTCAAATGAACAGCATTTATTTGAAAACTTTTGCAACATTATACAAGTTTTTACTGTCACTTGATAAGTTTAATGCTTCCTTTCTAAATAAAAGTTTTAATTTCTCTTTCTCTCTCTCACACAATCTTACTGATTTACAGTACATGTATGCATTTGGGAGGCCTGTCTCTCCAAAAAAATGTGTCTCTCAAATAAAAAACCTGTCTCTCCCCTCAAGTTCATGGCATTAATACTTGAGAGAGTAGGTTTCAATCAGGTGACTTTTTTCCTCTCAGAAGTACCTGCAATCAGTCAGGCTTCAAAAGTGGACGTTTAACAGAGGCCGCCTCGCTATCCATCACCGAAGCCTCGCGGCTGGCCAGAGTCATGTCTGCAGCCCTATAGACATTATAAATCACCAGATCTTCTTGTCGATCCTCGTCACGACAATTGCAATCCGATGGTTTGGGTCACACGTCACAGGTAGGTCATTCAAGGTATTTTGGTGAGAAAGGGTTTCTACTGTAAGTCACATTGTCTAACCTCCAGGGTTCAGTGATTGACTAGAAAATCCTCCAAAATTTGGCCCCATTTACTACTCAGTCTAACTTAGAAAAGGGGTCATGACATGAATTTGTTTTGTATCATTTTAATATGTTCTTTAAAGAAGTAGGTCAATTCAGAATTAAAATGTCCTGATACTTTACTCACCCCCATGTCATCCAAGATGTTCATGCCTTTCTTTATTCAGTCTAAAAGAAATGAAGGTTTTTGAGGAAAACATTCCAGGATTTTTCTCCATATAGTGAACTTCAAATTGGTTTGATGGTCCAAATTGCAATTTTAATGCAGCTTGAAATGGCTCTACACAATCCCAGCCGAGGAATAAAGGTCTTATCTAGCGAAACGATCAATGTAATTTCATTTTCTCCTCCAACTTTTTTTACGTAAAGGGCGTTTGACTTAGTTTTTGCACGTTTGCTTTGTAAACACTAGGTGTCACGATACGATGGTAGGAGCGAGGACTCAAATGCAGGTTAGGGTTTCATTTCTTTATTAAATAATCAAATAAAACAAACACAGCAAAAACTACCCCGGGGGAAAAATAGAACCGAACAGACTGGACTGGACTGGACGGGACACAGGGAAAATATGAAGGGATGCGATTTGGCAACATACAAAGACATACCATGACCAACAATGACGATCCAGCACAGGACCCTTATTCCTTGGCTGGGATCGTGTAGAGCCCTTTGAAGCTGCATTGAAACTGCATTTTGGACCTTCAACCCGTTGGTTCCCGTTGAAGTCCACTATACGGAGAAAAATCCTGGAATGTTTTCCTCAAAAACCTTAATTTCTTTTCGACTGATGAATGAAAGACATTAATATCTTGGATGACATGGAGGTGAATACATTATCTGGAAATTTTAACTCTGAAGTGAACTAATCCTTTAAGGTTCACTTATAAGTTTTTTGCACACACACAAATATAATTTGGAATATATTGGATATAAATTGGATAATGGAAAATTATCAGTTTTTTTTTTTTTATGGGAGGCTCCTTTAAAAGGAGAACTCCGGTCAATTTTAACATTGAGCTCATTTTTTTGTACATTTGGAGTGCTGTCAGTACAGAGAACAACGACAAAAATCGGTGTTGCCTACACCGAGTTATCCTCTTTTTAAAATGTGCACCCTGTTGACTTCAATGGGGCAAGTTTTAAACCTGCTTTTAGGCTCTTAACATCCTTGATGTGTCATTACAAGTGCACAGGTCATGTGAGTGATTCCTTCGGAGTGAACGCGGGTGAATCTGACTGCAGTAGATGTGAAAGATATGGATAAAAATGATGTTTATTCAGCCAGCGCACATACCTGTATTTACATCCTGTTTTCGGTCGAAGTCCACAGTAGTCGATTGTCGAGTTCACGCGCGTGATCATAGGTACTAAACCTATGCGCGTGAACTCGACAATCGACTACTGTGGACTTCGACCGAAAACAGGATGTACAAAAAAATGAGCTCAATGTTAAAATTGGCCGGAGTTCTCCTTTAAGACTTGTCAGTAAACAGCCACTGTTATGTTTGGCTAATGTCACTGCATTGGAAAGGGATTTTTTTTAATGGCTTTGAATAAAAAAGCATCAGCTAAATGAATAAATGTAAATGCATTGCTAGTCATCTTTTTTCAGAATGAGCAGAACTTTGTAAAGGATAGGAAATCTGATAATAATGACTTCATATACATTAATTGCTGTTATATTATGCACAGAGACACATCAATACATAGAGATTCACATTAGGGACACTTAATGCTTCTTAATCTAATATTCACAGAGTAAAATACAAAGCGCAAGACTGTGTTGCTTTCGTTTGGCCCCTGTGAATGAGCGATCACACTGTGGTTTGTGAAAGCTATAGCGCTCTTTAGTTCTCAGCGGGGCACTGGATATGTGTCTTCCTCTGCTAATCTGCTACTGGTGAGCTGGCGGATGTCTGCTGGATCTGAGGTCTCCGCAGGCAGTCAGGGCCAGTTCACTTCAGGTTTAATGCTCTCACGAACCCCCACTGCTCAATCTCACTAGAGCCTACTGTCAAGAGAGGTACATCACTCCTGAAACCACGTTCGTATGTTGAGCCAGTTTGTAGAATATATGGACAGGAGTAGAACATCTGTGCACAAACAGCAGCAATAGGGCTTACTGTTCCTTTTAACGTTTCAGCCACCACAAATGTTACACATTTTTTCAAAATGTGCTAAATGGATGTTCACAAAAGGAAGTCAGCTGAGAAGGGAACTATATCCATGTTGCTAAAGCGCTTTCCATTATGATTTGTATAGTACTGTAAATCAAGATAACATAAGTGTCATTTAACTTTATTTTACATTTATGTATAACAAGTACACTACCATTCAAAGGTTTGGGTGGAGTAAAGTTTTTTATATTTTATTTTTTTATGTATATTAATACTTTTATTCAGCAAATAATTTTAAATCTTTAAATCTTAAAAAATTAAGTTGATCAAAAGTGACATTTTTAATGTTACAAAAGATTTCTGTTTCAATAAATGCTGTTCTTTTGAACTTTCTGAAAAAAGGTATCATATAAAAATGGATAATAATAATAAAAAAATTCTTCAGCATCAAATCAGTATATTGGAAGGATTTCTGAAGGATGTTGTTTGTATCAGGTATCATCACAGGAATAAACTATATATTTTTAACATATATGTAAATTGATATGGATATTTTAAATTGTAATACTGTTTTTATTAGAGATGCACCAATACAAAATTTCTCTGCCGATACTGATAGTTTGATTTTCTTGAAGGGGTCATGGACTGCATTTTTTTATTTTTTTATAATGTTTCCCATGGTTCACTTATAATGTTAGTATGATTGTTACATCAAAAATGCTCATAATTTAGAAATAAAATGAAATTTTCTACCCTGATTTTAGCCCTCTGATTTGAACGCTCTGTTGAAAGGGGCGTGTCTGCTGTGAGACATCAATGTAAACACCCACTGTTGTGATTGGCTAACATCTTTGCATATTAAATAAGTATTACATGTGATACTCTCTCGAATTGGCTGATACGATTATTGGCCGACACATCGGTTAATAGCTTTTACTGAATTTTATGATCAAATAAATGTAGCCTTGGTTAGCAAAAGAGACTTTTCAAAATCATAGAAAAATTCTTACCGACCCCAAACTTTTGAACTTTTATAATGACTTTCTTTTTTTTTTTTGCCTTTTGCCTTTTGCCTTCTTGATGTTTAGCCAATTGTTTTAAGAGTACTAAAAGACTTTGGTTACATGAGAGGAATGACAACAGGTTTCTTATTTAACAGTACCTTTTGTTAGTATCATTGAGTTAATATAACTGCTCTCGCTCTCTCTCTCTATTTCTTTCTGTTTAGAATTTGATCGAAAAGTTGAATATAAGAAATAGAAGATGACACGATTAGACACGATTGCATATTTATGACTCGACTGTTACAGGCGAAAACAAGAAAATCAAATGTTGATGTTTGGCCTCCAGTAGAGGGGTGTTAATGCTTAATCAATAATTAATGTATTTTTCAGTTGTAATGTGATAAAGTTTATTAGCTGTCAATGAATTAGTTTCTGCACAAATGTTTTCAGCAATCACATTATTATTATAAATTCCGCATTAAAATGATACAAACATGAATGCATTAAAACACAGTAAAATAGTTTGGATCCCATTTCACTTGCATAATAGCCTGGTTAACGTCATACCTAGTCTCACTGAGACGTGGTCTGGGAACCACATGTTCATTTTCTCGTATTTGAGGCGTGGTTTACGAATGCCCAGAGCCGTTTATTGGGCGCTACGAATGTCTATCAAATGCGCCTGTACGTAGCTCATAGCCAATCGTTTCAATTAGCCTTTCGCCGAGCCCCGCCCCCCTTAGTTACTGTTGCTACGTCCGACAAACAAATGGTCAAACACGACCAGCGCGACAGATTGCCATGACGGAAAGAGGTAACGTTATACCCGTGCGTGTCAGTGACCTTTTTTGGAGCAATACCTCCGCGATATCCTCCAGATCGAGGCAAAAGGGGTTACAGTATGCAGTGGAGGGATATATTCAAAATATAAAAATACGCAATGAAGGAGACACGACTAACGTTACTATCGAGGCTAATGCTTACCGGTCTCAAGCGAAATCTGAGAAACCCCATGACCTGTACCTCAAATGCAGCCTTGTGGACCAGTCATGCTCTTGCACTGCCGGGTAAGTTTTCTTTCATATGTTATGGTCTATTATTGTCTATTGCGAGTAGCTATTTTGTTAAAATACAAGGGTATGTTAGCTAGCTAAACCTACATGTGCGTCAAAGCCATTCAAAGCTAACTAACATTTCTCTGTTGTTTTGAGAATAGCCGTTTTCATAACTTTGGTCCAATTTGTGTTCTTGCCTCTAGTTAGTAGATCTAGACAACACGGTAACGTTAACTAGTTAGCTGTTAGCCTTACCTTTGAGCAGACGTATTTATGCTTCGTAATGTTCGACACATTTAACTGGGAGTGGGGCCGTCCACACTGTTTTATCCATTGTAGGCACCGCTCACGTTGTGTTTTCGGCTTTGGGAATGGAAAGAACACAACTCCTCCAGACAATCTCTTGGGGTATCTAGTGTCCGATTTACAAACGCCGGCGTGGGCTTCACCATCTTGCTTGGAGTCAATGTTTGTCGGACCTGCTCACATAGTAACGGTTGCTATGATGTGTGATTGGACAATGGCCGTTTTGAGGGAGGGGCCGGCGAGAGGTCAATTATACCAGATGACGTATGTAGAGCGACAGAAATTCGACGAGGAAGAAGACGATGGGTCAGAGATTTATGTGTACACGATGGCGTTCAGCGACTATTGCCGTTTGTGCAAGACAAACATGAGGGTAGAAGGTATGTATAGATATAAACAAACTGCTTCGGTGTGTCGCATAGACGTCGTCATCGTCTTGCTGCTCCCTCCCCATTCTGTGATTGGTCCCCTCGCTGAGGCGAAAATCTGGTCCATGGTGTCCAGGCTGCCTAGCAGCATGAATAAAATCGCGCTGCGCGCAAGGCAGCATGGGGAAACCCAGGCTACTTGCATAATGTGACACATTTCTGAGTAAAAAGGGAGTCAATAAAAACATTTTGGGCGGGACATGTTGAGAACTAATTGAATTTTGAAAAGCTGTCTCGCTTTATTGTTATTCAAAAATTTGATTGACTAATTGTTATCATTATAACATTTATGGATAAATGACATTCCTAGGCTCCAGACATGATGTAAACGTTTTCTGTTCCTGATGAACCTCCAGATTATTAATACCTCATTATACAGTCTCTAGTGTCCTTCATATGTCTCTGTCCAACTCTCACTGTTAAGCGTCATTCTCTGATCATGCATTCTTAGCTTTAGGCCATTGGAGAGGTGGTTCTTCTAATGTGTTTGTTTTCCTACAGGATCTGCCAGCTCATTACACGGCTGGACTGTTTAGTTGTGTTGTTTTGTTTTATTATTTCAGACTGGAGGCTGTTACTCACTGTTGACACCAGATTGCGTTCTTAAATTGTGAAGTGATTTCCTGTCTTTCTTTGCGGAATACAAACACTTTATTCTCAAAAAAGATTTATAAAAAATAAATTGGAAGGGAAAAATATGATTATGCCATTTGTGACAGAGAACAACAATTCTGCTTTTGACAGCAATTTCAAGAAGTTCAAAATGTTGACTGGACGTTTCCAGGAAATTCTAGTTTTACTTACTTAATATTAACAGCTGAAATGGCCATATTTGTCAAATATTTCAGCATCTGCCATTTTAGTTTGACAGTAAGAACTCAATTAAGGTGCTTTGACCTCACTTCATGTACTGTACAACTTATTGTCATTAACACTTGAATCATGTTCTGGAGGAATTAATCATTAATAAAAAATTAAAGAAATATCCAACTCATTTTTCTCTTTTTGTGAGAAACAGAGAAAAATGACCATTTACCATTCATTCATTAACGTGACTTGGCGAATGAATGAATGAATGAATGGTGAATGACTTGGTGATCTCAGTATACAGTATTATAGAAGAAACTCATCCAAAGCTTGTCCTTCAATTGTTTAGGTGTTTTTATAATGTATGAACTTGATGTGTACAAGGAATTAAGCACAATTTTAGGATTGAATGATGATGAAGGTAAGGTTTACATAGAAAGTTGTGGTCAGTCTTTTGTAACTCAAGAAAATAATGTTAAACGTTAAATTCATTTTAATGCATTCCTATATGGATTATTAGGATAGTGAATATTATTTTATTCCAAACCAAGTGTTCAGATAGTTTTAGTCATTTCTGACCAGTGTTGTTATTGTTAACTGAAGCTATAAACTAATTTTCATTCATTGAAATAAAGATGAAATAAAATAAATTGGCAACTCACTAAAATAAGTTTCAGTAGAAGTACTAAAAGTTAAAATAAAGCTAAATAGAAAATTTTTTAAATAAACAAAAATCAAAAATCAAAAATCATTGAAACTTAAACTAAAAATAAAGTGAAAACTGAATATATATATAAAAAAATAAGCTTCACATTATTAATAAATACAATAGTACAAAAAAAAAAAAAAACAGTACTACAGTAGGTTACAGTTTATTTTGACATCCTATTATCTGTAACTTTGCAACAACATGTAAACTAACTCTCATTACTAGAGTTCTGTCATGACAACTCTCGGGAGATTGGTATGGTAATAGATATTGGCACGGTAATGGTTATGGCAATGTTAATGTATTTGGTCTTGGCAGAATAGATCTGCAACTCTGCTGCTGCTGCAGAACAAGTGCCAAGACTTGCTACTGCGAATACTTTCACAGACATGCTGATGTGAGCAGCTGCTGCTGCTGCACATGTAACATACATGAATAAACCCCCATAGCAGATCTACTGTATACAGGTGGAGCTGGGGAGGTGGAGGGTTTCTGAAAGCGTGCTGCAGACAGTAACAGCAAACAATGCCAAGTATTTGAATGTTTGAGCAGGAAACTCATCGGCTGCTGATTAAACAGCAACCAATCAGCTTGTGCTATGTAGATAACGACATGATAAGTTAAAGACCTATCAGCCTGCACCATTCAGAGTTTCATGCCAGAACTATGTAATATCAGTAGACTTAAGCCCAAAGTATACATCGGCCACCCGTGTTCCGCGTGATGTAATTTTCGTCATCAGAAGGTTCCGTGGATGTCCACGCACATTGTCCATGTGTAATTTTTGTGTCCGTGCGAACAGTGAGCATACAACAGCGCATGTGAATTGACAACGCTATCTCACGACCAATTCGTACGAATTCGTACGAATGATAAAAAGTTGGCTAATTCGTACTAATTCGTACGACCTCACTCGTACGAATTTGTACGATTTGTCTAAACCCACGTGATGGGTAGGTTTAGGGGCGGGGTCAGGGGTAGGTCATTCGTATGAATTCATACGAATTGGCCAATTCGTAAAATATGTACGATTTTGCAAAAATTCGTACGAGTCAGGTCGTATGAATTCGTACGAATAAGCCACCTCGTAGAATTTGTACGTTTTCCCGTGAGATCGGGCTCGAATTGAGCACAATGTCTACTAGATGGTGTGCACGCACTGAACGAGTCTTTCCACACTGATGGCAAAAGGATTATACTTTGAAGGGTTGCGCACTCAACTGTGCACGAGTGGAGCGAATAAGTTGACATGTAGATGCAACATTTCTTATAGTCAGCAGAATGTTTGTTGGGGACCAACAAAATAAAGTGTAGGCCTATACTCTAATGAGAGTTAGTTGACACGTTGTTGCAAAGTTACCTATAGTTAATAGTCTAAAGTGGACCATCGAAATAAAGTGTTACCTCATACTAAATTAACACTGTTTGACTAGGTATTTAAAAAATTTACAGTTAAAGTGATATTTGTTGGTTACCAGCATGCTTATGTCATGTTGGAGACATGGTGCTCTCGATTTAAGTTTGACCTGTTTCACTAGGAAAAATGTCACCACAGAAAACAGCTCTTGTCAAGAAATTTCATTGCATCTTGGATCCAGATATGATTTATGGTTTTAAATGCAGTACAGGCGAAGCTCTCCACTCTCACACATTGTGTGCTTCACTCTGCTGAACCCTAACTCATTTCCTTTCCATCTCACATAGACACAGAATGAACTCGAGCAGAAACAACAAGACTGAGGATCAGCAGAGGTTCAGTAGAGGTCCAGCACACTGAGTTCTGTCTGCTCTCTGCGGCCTTGTATTTACCGCTCTGACGACTTTCCTATTTAAAGTTGTTGTTTTTTTTTCCCCTAAATACTCCCACTTATTTTCAAGGATTTCTCAATGGCAGTGTCACTGCAGCAGCTGCTGGCATGTGTTTGTATGTTTAGTGACCGGTTGTGTGATTTCAGCTGGAATAAACTCTGTCTGACACCACGGTCGGTCTTGGTTCAAAGGCTTGGGAAAGCGTGTATGTATGTGGATCCAGAGGGATGTGCTAAAGCACTGATTAGTCTCTTGTGATCGTGCTGTTTTCTTTACCTGCTGGCATCTGCCAAGTCTGTTCACCCACACACTTGTTCATTGACCTTAATAAGTCAAGCTCACACTCAATTGTCCATTTCTTCTGCCAGACTGGAGATAATGAAGGTGCCCTCGCCTGGACTTAATTTACTTCTTATATCAGTGGAACTTAAGGATGATGTGAGTAATTATTTTGATGTTAAAAAGCTTTCTCTAACCTACTTTAGAGTACTTCTTTTATGAAGAAACTGTAAGCCATTGGTAGGCTGAGTTAAATGTTGCATTGTTGCACTGCACATTGATCTGTTCCTTTAACCTTTGGTCTGATATGTCAGTTTTCTGTTTGGGGCTACTTTTTTGTTTGGAAAATCAAATTTTAAAAAAAAAAGTGATTTAATCAGATTTTCCTGTAGTCTTTCTTTGGGAAATTTCAGTCATTTCTGAAATATTTAAAACATTTCACCTAGAGTTTAAGTCTACATTACCCAAATTCAGCACAGAAGCACAGGCCTGTCCTGACACAGGTTGCTATGACTTCTAACAGATAGGACTTTTTTTTTTAAATGAAGATGTTCAGGAATCCCATGAAAATGTCCTCCAAAACTTTTCAATCTACATCCACAGAACTCTGGATTGTCTGCAATTCTACTTAACCTTCAACGGCTTTTTAGAACTTTAAAACTTTCCAAAAAGGTTGTCAAGCTGACTACCAGATTTGGTGTATTTTTGCTTTATTCTCCCAATTATTTTCTTTGCTTGTGCACTTTACAAGGCCTCTCAATATTCTTACAATGAGCTAAAAACTGCAGTCAACTTGATTTTGTAACATTATTACAATCGTTTTTGACTTGCATGATACAGGCACGGAGACAGAGGTAAGTGAATCCAAACACAGCTTTATTCAAGTAAACAAGAGTGCAAGGTGAGTATTCAGTGAGTTCAGGTGCAGATTCGGTGAAGATCACTCGGTGCGGGGCAGACAACAGGTGAGCATGTTCTCTTCAGGTTAGTTAATGTCAAGCAGTCACAGTTCATTAATACTTGTCTTTTCTCTTTCAGATGCAGTCGCTAGCAAACAAGCTCGGAGGAAACACCGGAAGCTCAGGAGGATGCAGGATCACAGGCAACATGGAATCAAGCAGGATTTCTGGAGACAGCAGAACAATGATACAGAGGTTAGTGCTTCAAAGGTAAGTATACATTACTTCTCGGAAATCTGGATGCATCAGAGACTCAGGAGACAATGGATCATGGTCTGTTCCCATTGGAGGCTTGACAAGGAACTGCAGTAGTGGTGAGTGTTTTGTAGTGCTTGTGATTAGGTTGCTGATGGTGAACAGGTGCGGGTGATTAGTAGTCTGGAGAGAGTGATCGTTGAGTGGTGGATGGGACCGAGCTTGATTGGTCCCTGACAGATACAGATATCCAGAACTCCTCTGCTGGCTTAGACGTGCATGTCTTTTGGTCATTTTGACTTAGACTGTGTCTGTTCATGTCATTAGGGGCTATTTATGTTTGTTGTTTTAATGTAGTTAATATTGTCATGATACAGAAGGAGACAACACAGCTAACTCAAGTTCACAGAAGTTTATTAGCAGGTAGCAGAGAGCAAACAGGATAAGGTGAGTGTTCAGCAAATAGATGAATAGGCAGACTTAGCTAACTGGTAATAGTCTGTGTCCTTTGCAGGTGCTGTGATGGTGACAGTGGTAGATGCACACAGACAATAATTTTGAAATTAAAATAAAATGACAAATATAAATGAATGTGTGTTTGTAGATCAAAATTTCTTAGACCAAATAGTCTGAATTTGAAAAAGGAAAGAGGGTTTGAAAAATACAGTTTTTCATCTGAAATTAAAAGTTTAGGCAAGTAAAATGTTGCGCATTCACTCATTAATAAGTTACTGTTAAGATGAAATATGGTTTTAGCTGAAAAATCTTAAGCTATGACTGTTTTATAAGCTTATACATTCCGAGCAGACCCGGTGATGCAACAGATGTGTACCGTTTTTTGTTTGTTTTGTTTTTTAATACATTAGGAGGGTTAAGTCATTCAGGGATGGATAAACCTCAAATAGATTAAAAATGAATGATCAAACTCATTTTAAATATTGGATGTTTGTCTGTGCAAATGTGTGTGTATATATAGAAAACGTGATGAATATGTCAACTGAAATGTGTGTAAACATTGGGATCATAGTTACTGCCCACTCAAAAGTAAAAAATACAGAATGTGTCGCTAGTGTGTGATACTAAATATGTAGCTAGTGTGACAAGCTGTGCCAACTGTGACTATGTGACTAGTAGGAGCTATCACAGAAACACAATGTTCTCAGTTGATCAGTATTTTTTTTGTCAGAACAAAAGCAGCAGTCTGTCTTTCTCTGAGTGCTTGTCTATGTGCATAAAGTTTCATAACACTGCTCATTTGAAAGTGACCTCTGCACTGAAGTTTCTGTACTCTTCACTGTCTTGGCCTCATGTTTCTGTGGGCTTTGATTGACAGGAGTTGTTCCTTTTGTGTGCAGCAATTCCCCAGGGTCCTAAGCTTACCTTCACTGAGCTGCACCACTGTGACCACTGACAGTCTGAATCACTTACAGACTCACTGACTTTAAAAGAAAGATGAGCAACAGCAGGTCCTGTTTAAGGATTTTAGGGTTAGTTTAAGGATCACTTACAGACTCACTGACTTTAAAAGAAAGATGAGCAACAGCAGGTCCTGTTTAAGGATTTTAGGGTTAGTTTAAGGATCAGTGTTATGTCATGTTCAGTTAGTTATAGTTTTAAACATGGGTGCTTTATTCATCAAGATCATAAAGTTAGTTTTTCCTCAGGGTTTTTATCAAGCATTTATTAAGAACATTAATGCTATCTGCATAAATTATATAATTTATTTTGGTTCTGTTCTGTTTACCCTATTGGGGTTATCGCTGCACTCTTTGTCCTTATCCATGCTAGGCCATATGGAGGGGCAGTACTTGCCCAGAACAGAACCGTTCCGCCAATCCAACTGTATGCTAATTGTTAATGATGTGGTCACTATGTTGCGGTTATTAGCTATAAATGTTATTTTGTGGGTTTTAGTGAAAATGGCAAAGTGCTGTGGCTAGTCAAGGAAGACTAGTGAGCATTTTGACAGGAGGATGAAATTCCCCTGAATGTGGGACCACCTCAAAACAACTTCTATAGACCTGGATGAGACATCTAATCTCCAATTTAATCTTGAGCTGTAAGCCAACAGCTATAAGAGACTGGTTTGAGAGGTTGTCTACCAGTAAAGATACCATTTATTAGTTTTATCAACTGCAAAAAAAACACCTTGCATTTGCCAAAGAACATAAGGATTGGAGTGTGGAAGATTGGAGCCAAGTTCTGCAGTCCAACAAGTCAAGATTTAACAACCTAGCATTGGATGGTGTCAGGTATGTTTGTAGGAAAGGACTGGAGTGTTTTAATAATATAATAATAATAACCTTTATTTTCTATAGCACCTTTAAATGTACATCTCAAAGCGCTGTACAGAAACAATTAAAACAACAAAGATACAGCACACAGAGAGACATAATACACTGTAAAATAAACATTAAATAATAAATCAATCAATCAATTAAAAGCTAACCTAAAAAAATGAGATTTAAGCTGTGATTTAAAAATACCAAAAGATTTAGCTTGCCTATTCTCAATCGGTAGAGAATTCCAAAGTTTTGGAGCTAATGAAGAAAAAGCCGTGTCTCCCACTAATCTTAAACGAGTTGAGGGAACAGTTGAAAGACCAGTTTCCGAAGAACGAAGATCACGTTTTGGAGTAGGGCTGTAGTCAAGACCACCTTTGTCGAGTCCAAGACAAGTCCAAGACCAGGACTAGTCGAGTCCAAGTCAAGACCGAGTCCAAAGAGGTTCGAGTCCGAGTCAAGACCGAGTCCAAAGAGGTTCGAGTCCGAGTCAAGACCGAGTCCAGGACAGGAAAAAAAAAAGTCTGCTAAAAAAATATAGGCTATAGCCTATAGAAATTAAATCACTATGTAATAATGAAATAATGAATAATTTTAATTTTATTTAAAATAATTGACAAATTCAAAAAAAAAAAAAAAAAAAAAATTATATAGGCCTAAAGGAGCACACACATTCGTTTCGACTGTCTGACTCTGATCAGCCTCACATTCTGTTCCTGTCAATCATACACGCGATGTCAACCAATTAAACTGCATGAGGGAAGGCCGAGCCAACTCACAGACACACACACACACACACACACTAGAGATGCGGATAAACCGCGGATCGGGCGGATGACGTGACGAAAAATAATATTTTAATTAAATTCAGGCGGGTGGCGGCTGAAGCAATCAAATGAAAAAAGTTTGCCACTAAGCAAACCTGCAAGTTATGAGCTGGGTTATTTTGTTTCGATATTAGCTATATTTTAAAACAGCCAGTCATTGGAGCCTAACGTTACCACTCGTGGAATAGGCAAAGAAAGAAAGGTAAGAAAAAAGTCGGAAACCTTTGCCCATTAATTAGATGTGCAAGGCAAGCAGGCTAGTTTTCGGGGTGTTATGGACAATCAAAAATGTGAATATTCACGTTGCACTAGCGGTGGACTTTCAGCGAGTTTATTTAAACATTTATTTTTTAAAGAGCCGTTTGTGAGTCAAAAGAGCCGGCTCTTTTCAGTGAGCTGATCAAACGAGCCCGTTCACGAAAAAGAGCCGAAATGCCCATAGTTATTAAGTGGCCAGTGTTTCACTTTCCCTCCAATAATATTTTGTTTTAATATCGCGGCGACGTATGTGTGATTACTGGGAACATAATAAAGACTCCTGGACTCGGTCGAGACCAAAAGCCATATTTGGCAAGACCAGTGGCCGAGACCGAGACAAGTCCGAGTCCGAATACCAGCGAGTCCGAGACAAGTCCGAGACCATAGAAAAACGGTCTCGAGTCCGGACTCGAGTCCAAGACCGGACTCGAGTACTACAGCCCTATTTTGGAGTATATGGAGTTAAAAGCTCGGTCAAGTATTGAGGTGCCAAACCATGCAGTGCCTTGTAAGTTAGCATCAAAATTTTGAAGTCCACCCTAAACCTAATGGGAAGCCAGTGCAAAGACTCCAAAACGGGAGTAATATGGTCTCGTATATTAGTTTTAGTAAGGATTCTGGCAGCCGAATTTTGCAAAACCTGCATTCTGTTTAAGGTAGCTTTTGACACGCCAGCTAACAAGGCATTACAGTAATCGATACGGGAAAACACAAAAGTGTTTATCAATCTCTCAGCAATAGTAAAAGACAGCATTGGACGCAATCTGGCAATATTTCTAAGATGGAAGAATGAAATTTTAACAGTATTCAGAACATGTGGCTCAAACGTTAGATTGGCATCAAAAATTACTCCTAGATTCTTCAATTAATCAGATGCATGTGTGGGGCCATTAAGCACTGCAGGGGTAACATAATGGAATTGGGAAAACATGTCTGCAGCAAGTGTTGGATAGATCTACAAAGTTGCTGGCACTTTGAAAATGGATCAATACTTGGGACTCCTGCTGAGCAGAATGTAGCCAAGTATGGAGGATCTGTTTGAAGATCAAATGTGTATTTTCCAACGTGATAATGATCCAAAACACACAGCGCATGCAACAAAGTTGCACACAATGAAAGTGTTCATGCTCAGCATTTTGAAATCTTCAAGTCCCCCTCAGTCCCGTGACCTTAAAGCCATTGAAAACCTTTGGAAAATTATAAAGGAAAATTAAGGAGGATTGGAAAGTTAAGCATGACACATGGGCAAAGTTTAGTGAGAAAAAACGTAACTTTCCAATCCTCCTTAATTTTCCTTTATAATATATATATTTAAAAGTAATATTTTATATAGATTATAGATTATAGAAAAATTATAGAAAAGAAAATTCATCAAAAAAGTGTAACAAAAAGTTAATATTGTTGGATCCTCGCAGTGCGCTTGTACACATGTGACCAGAATCCAAGGGAATGAAACTGAAAAATTCAAAGGGAGAGGCCTTCTTTTTTTTTTTATTATAATTTTTTTCTTTTATTAAATACAATTAGAGAACATTCAGGACATAACTCCCATTGTGTGTGCCTTTCTTGAGCCCGGAGCAAGTGTTACTGCTCTCTTCATGCTCTTGGTCTGTTTACTGATAAGAGCTGCTTTACAAACCACTCACTCGCATATTCTAGAATGACATCTGACTCACACCTAAACAAAGCTGCTCTGTAGAAATGAGGAAATGAAGTTCAACGTGAATCCGTCAATCTGAAACCATGCAGACAAATGTTGGAATAAAATGAGCATACACCTTGTACAATAAAAATCATATATATATATATATATATATTTGCCCATGTGTCAAAAAAAAAGAAAAAAAAAGAAAAGCTTTTCAAAGTATGTAATGTAATTATATTTGTTTTGTCTCTTTTTTTTTTTTATCAGAAGCAAAAGGAAAAATACTGTTACCAGTCCCTAAAGTATTACATTCAAGTGTCCGTAGCTCCACATCTCCTCTTTACATAGTCTGTGTGCCTCTGAGAAAACTAATCAGATAAAATACAGCTATTCCAGAACTACTGTAAACACAGAGTCAAGGTTACCGCCTCAATCTCTATATGAAATATAATCTCATCAACTTCAAAATAGAATCTTTGAGGGGCAACCAGAAAAATGATTGTCAACAATGTGCAATCCAATCTCCTTTGTCCTGACCTCAGAGGCAATGTTTCATATAAAACCTAGTGAATAAACTTTCTTGTTTCCCAGAATTAGACTCAATTCTGTGTGGGCAGTTTTGCAGGTCAGTGAAGAATAGTGTGTTTTGCAAATTCTGTTTCCTGTGTGTGATGACTGTGGGTGATGCATTCGGTTAAGAAAAACAGTTCCCATTGACAGTGAAGTCAAAAGTCAGAGAGAAACAGCAGAAGAAACTCTGGAAAGTCTCTTGTGCATCTGAATGAGATTGAGGTTCTAATCATTGGTTTCTGGTCTGTCAGAAAAAAAAAAAATAAATAAAAAAAAAAAAAAATAAAAAAAAAAAAAAAAAAAAAAAAATAAAAAAATAAAATAAAATAAAATATGCCTGGGGTGCTTGGAAATATTTAGATTTTTTTCGAACGAACGAACGAACGAACGAACGAATGAAAGAAAGAAAGAAACATTGTTTTCAACATTGATAATAATGATAAATGTTTCTTGAGCAGCAAATCAGCATTATTAAATCAGCTTTGATCACAGGAATGAATTACATTTATTTTAGTTAATTTTAAATTAATCATACATTTTTGCTATGTTTTTAACCAAATAAATGCAGCATTGTAAAATTATTAAAAAAAAACAAGTAAATAAATAAATACTGATCCCAAACTTTTGATTCTCTGTATATATATATATATATATATATATATATATATATATATATATAGTTTCATCATATAAAATTACACAGCCAAACTAATATTGAAATAATGATGAGCACGTTGTATTATAAAATTGAAGAATTGTTGTGCAGCTTTTGCCAGTTGAAAGTGACTAGGGACCATCCTGCTTAATAAATTATGAAATACCTCACTCTATGTGACTTTATAAGAGCTATGAAACAAGCCTGACAGAACAAGATCTTTAATTTAATCATGGATAAAAAATCTCCATGTTGAAGCGCCTGGGGAAATTCAGGAACAATTAATGGGAAGCACTAAAAGACAGCAATTGATAGAGTCGGATCCCATGGGGAATTTTGGTAATTTGCTTTGTAATAATCAGACCTGGTTAGGGATGTTTCTCTCCTTTATTTTCAGTAGGTGGTGCATGAAGGCTTCATAAAAACATGAATTATGATGATTTACTATTTGCTCAGTGTTTGATTCCATGTAACAAAACAACCTTGTATGTATGCTTTTTTTGTCATCACACACGACATCTGATCTGACGCGCATATTTGCCAAGTTTTGGGATCTTATATTGGTGAATATCGGTGGCTGTTAAAAAACATACAGTATTGTGCAAAAGTCTTAGGCATGTTATTTGCAGGAATGTTTCTTCAATTGATTTGATTTACTGACTATTTCTCATATAAGGCAGAATATAATTTACTGAAAATTATTGTTTTTGTTTTCTTTGATCATTATTTAATAATTTGAGTCTCTCAGATCTCAAATTCCTCCTCTGAGTTGGAAATACATCTAGTCTAACATAGGCTTAAAGGTAAACCCTTTATCAGAGGTGGTGGGTGATGACTGTCAGGAGAAAGTAATGTATTTTTGTCTGTTGTATTCAAAAAACCTTGGTGGAGATAGTATTGTTAATTTTCGATATCAACACATCTAGAAAATGAATGACTATTTAAATTCAACTGAAAAAGTAATGGAATATAATCTTGAATAAAAAAAAAAAAAACGCACAAATTCATGCAATTCCTCTTAACTACCTTTCCAAATGAGAAAACAATCATCAATCTATCTAGCCCAGTACTTGATGTAACATCCAAAAGGATTATTGTTAGAAAGAAAGCCCAATTAAAATGTACCCATGAACAAATTAGCATAACTTGGTGCCAGAGGTGTCCCCATGGCAGTGCCTTGTATCTGCAGATTTATTTATCAAATAAAAAACAATTTTGGGGGGAAATATGAATTTGATCATGAATTTTGATCCAAAATGACCTGTGTGGGTAATTTTTGGTTCTGAAGAGTTTTAAGAAAATAATCCAAGGATTCCAGACTTTCTTTATGTGGAATATAAGTATAAAGATGTTAAATGTTACAATCCAGTCTAAGTCTTCTAAATTTGAATGCATTTGTAGTTTATAAAAAAAAAAAAAAGAAGTAGAGTATCTCTTAAATAAGAGGGTAGTTGTTTCACTAAGTGTTGTAAAAGAAAATCTATAAATACAGATAACTTTTCAGTGAGAGAACCTATGCCAGAAACTAGGTCGATAAGGAGGATCTACCGCAGATTTATGTATTTTAGGTAAAGCATAAAGTACTGGGATAACTGGATGATGATTTGTTTACCATTTGAAATATTATCCACTTTTCTTCAACCCCTCTATTTAACATTTTGTCTAGCTGGAATTTGTATTCTATAGTTGTCCAATCCTCAGTCACCAGACCAGTCATCACAGCACACTACGTCTGCATTCGAAAACTGAAAAATGCCTCCTCCGTAGGCATGATACGGAGATACGAAGGTAACAAGGCACGTCCGAATACAATGATCGTGCCACATCCTTTCTCCTGAGAGAACTTCATCTCTCAGGATATGTATCCTTCCTTTCCTTTGATATCCCACAATCCTGTGCGTTCCATTCCCTGATGGGGATTTAGCTGTTGAGCTAAAAAATAAAGATGGCATCTGAAATTTGAGGTTAGTGGTCAGTTTTTGTGTACATTTTGACTAACTTTTCCCACTTTTATTGACATATTTAGCGATAAGATAGTAATTTGTTGTCATCAAAGCTTTGTTATCGATCATTAAATCGTTACGCTGCCTCAGAAGTCAGTCTGAAATCAGTTGAGGTATCTCATCACTATCTCACGACCAATTCTGGCAGTGAGTAAAAGGTGGATAATTCGTACGACCTCACTCGTACAAATTCGTGCGATTTGTCTAAACCCCAGTGATGGGTAGGTTTAGGGGCGGGGTCAGGGGTAGGTCATTCGTACGAATTGGGCAACTCGTAAAATATGTAAGATTTTTCATACGAATTAGCCACCTCATTAATTTGTACGAATTGCCGTGAGATCGTAGCCTGGCTAACGTCAGACCTCGTCTCATTGAGACGTGGTCCGGGAACCACATGTTAATTTTCTCGTATTTGAGGCGTGGTTTACGAATGCCCAGAGCCGTTAATTGGGCGCTACGAATGTCTATCAAATGCGCCTGTACGTAGCTCATAGCCAATCGTTTCAATTATACCAGATGACGTATGTAGAGCGACAGAAATTCGACGAGGAAGAAGACGATGGGTCAGAGATTTATGTGTACACGATGGCGTTCAGCGACTAAACTACTTAGAACACTATCTAAGGCTGCATCGAAAGGTAACTTCACGTCTTCTGCCATGTTGGATCCATAGATATAAACAAACTGCTTCGGTGTGTCGCATAGACGTCGTCATCGTCTTGCTGCTCCCTCCCCGTTCTGTGATTGGTTCCCTTTCTGAGGGGAAAATCTGGTCCATGGTGTCCAGGCTGCCTAGCAGCGTGAATAAAACCGCACTGCGCTCAAGGCAGCAAGGGGAAACCCAGGCTAGTGAGATCGGGTTTGGTTTCTTCATCCATAAACACTGCCTGCTAAGTCATTGCCTGACAGGGCAGGGAGGCAACAAGTCAGTTGTCTAGGTTTTCAGGTGCAGCCTACAACTCCCATAATCCTCTCTGGTCACCACCTGTGCACACTCCGCAATCACCACACCTGTCTGCCATCTGTTCCATCAGTTCCTATGGAAAGACCAACACCAAACACATACTTTGTCTGGTCACATTTACGTCTGTGTTGTACTTGATTGCCTGCCTTGTGTTTTATTTACTCGTGTGGATTATTAAAGCCTTTTGAACCAGATCTTCATCCTCCTGTTCTTCCTACAACCCTGCTGTCATATAAGTCTTCTAAAGCCATGTTTTGACATCTATTAAGATTTCTCAACTCAAATATGTTTTCCAGTAACATCTTATCAATATTATTTTCCAACAGCAACAACATGTGTTTACAGAGGGGTTGGAGATATAGTAAAGTAAAGGTACTTTTAGGTTTATATTGATTGGTAACTGTACCATAGCTGCTTTTACAAAAAAAAAAGACAGAAGGATCAGTCCTGGAAGATTGAACAAAGGACAAACCTTTACTGAGAACTTGTTTGTGTTCATTTGAGAGATCTTTGTCAGACAGATAAAATATTATCAACCTTGTCTTCTTCTTTGACATCCATCTAAATTCTAAAGAAATGTATTGTTTCATATATTGACAATACATATATGACTTTTGAGATAAGGGACATGGTCCTACACACAAAAGCCCCTTTTATGTAAAAAAATAAAGAAATTCATCAAAATAAAAATACAAAAAGTTACAACTGAAGGAAATCGGGATACTCAAGAAATTCATTGCTTTTATTTTTAAATAATTTCTTTAGTATTATTTGAAGTACATTCTCTATACTTGGAAAATAGCCTACATGCAATTTAAGTGTTTAGTCTAGTTAATAAAGTCTTGTTCATGTCACACGTAAAGTTGTCCATGTCTCAAGCTCATACCGGAGTCTCTATTCATAGATTTTGACTACTTGTTCTTAGTAGTACTGTAAAGTAAGAAAGACATTTCCCATGCCCCAGAAATGTACATTTCTTAGAGTTAATAAACAAATAACACTGAATGTTCATGGGACAAACAGGTTAATGGATTGTAATATTAATTTACAACATTAAGTTAATTCAACTAACTGATCCAAATATTCATGATCAATTATAACAAGTTATTATTGATTATATTTCATAGAGCTAATTTATGGAAGCTTGTTTTCGCCACAAAAAAAATAATAAAATAAATGATAATTGCGACTTTTTATCTCACAATTGCGAGTTTACATCTCGCAATTCTGACTTTATTTCTCAGAATTGCGAGATACAAAGTCAGAATTGCGTGAAATAAAGTCGCAATTGCGTGTTATAAAGTCAGAATTGCGAGATATAAAGTCAGAATTGCGTGAAATAAAGTCAGAATTGCGTGTTATAAAGTCAGAATTATGAGATATAAAGTCTCAATTGCATGTTATAAAGTCAGAATTCGGACTTTTTTTCTCGCAATTGCGACTTTATATCACGCAATTCTGACTTTATATCTTGCAATTCAAAAGAGCGCAGGATGGCAAGTTAACAGGCTAGCGAATTACTAGCATGTTGTGCTAGCAATAACGATTTAGATTGAAGCTAGCTATGTCAGGTTAATGTGTGATGTTGAGTAAGCTATATTTAGCAGTATAAACAACAAGGAATGATAATGAAATAAAATATATACAAAGCTTACAGACGCAAACCAACTCAGCAGCAGCAACGAGGCAGACAGGAGCAATCGACTCAGGTGATTTTCAAAATGAAAAGAAGCCCATTTTCGTAGGTTGGACATCAGGCCACCACTGTGTGTGTGTGTGTGTGTGTGTGTGTGTGTGTGTGTTTTAAATAAATGAATACCGTTATTCAGCAAGGATATATTAAGTAAAGTAAAGACATTTATAATTTTACTATTTTTCTAATTTCTATTCATCAAAGAATGCATTTATTTTGATTTTTTTATATCCGTCTTTTTAAAAGAGAATACCTTTTTCAATAAACAATCTCTGACACATTGAGGCTGAAGGCAGGCTTCACGGTAGAGATCGCATCATAACAAACGGCCATGTCAATCATCAAACAAAGATACTAGAAATGCTAATCAAGTAATAATGGAAAATTAAGCCCAGGGTACCTTAATGGAAAACTAATTTTCTTAACAGCTCACTAAAAGCTTTGACTAAATGAATGTCAAATGTAAATGATTGAAAAACAGTCATGACTAGGGTAAACGTTTGTTTTACCATTAAATGTTAAGAGAATAATTAATATTAATTTTAGGATTGCAATGGGTCATTACTCTCTATGTAAAAATGCATATTGCTGCCTTGAGAGAACTAAAAAAAATAATCTTTAATTCTAGATTTCACAGGACAGTTGTAGATAATGCTGCTTGAAGAAAAAACAGCTGTGATGCAGGCATTGTATTATGAAGTCAGTTAGGTGAGTTAACCTCTCTATTGAGTTATAACCTTTAAGTCTTATTTGTTTGCTTTTCCATTACATCAGACTCAATGACTTGGATCATTTTCTTCCCTCCTTTAAGCTTCATAATCACTAGGTTGCTATTTGAAACAAGATTCTTTTCAGTGAAAGCTTCAGAACTACATATGGCTGTCTAACTTGTGTAAATGAATCCATGGCTCTATAGATTGTCATTTGAGTGACTGAACCCAAAGCATTGCGTTGCTGCTGTCAGGGTGCAATTCAGAGGTGGCTGGCAGTATTGAAAACATGCCATACGCAGTGTAGGATTATACCAGGTAATCATCTTATTAGTCATTATTATTGATTAAATGCCTCCAGTGGATTTGATATGACATCTGGTGGAGGTATTTGCATACAGTGTAGCGCTTGTTTTGATCTCTTTACGATTAGCACTGTCTTGTCCGAATTATGCTAGAATTTGATGACAAAAAGTGAAATGGGCATACAGAATCAATATTTTTATTCAAAGCTCTGGCCCAAAAAAACTAAGCATAGTATTAGTATTTTTACTAGTTTTATTTACTAATATAAAAAATAAAATAAAAACTCAAGTGAATGATTTACTTGAATTGACGTCAAGCTTGTAAAGTCTGTAGTTATTCATTTCTATCTGCTTTATGATTGTGATTGTCTCCAGGCCTGCAAAAGATGGGTCTTTGTGCTTATATTCTGAGCGCTTTAGAGTGAGTAAAGACAGTCTTTAATAATGTCTTTTTTAGTGATTTATCATTTCTTACTCATAGGGGTGACAGGGAGTTGTGTTTGTACTCCAGGGAATATTGCTAAAATTTATAAGCTTGAAGTCTATTTAAATTGTTTTCATTGTATATTTAATTAAAACCTTTTTTTTTTTTTTTTTTAAGCAACTAGGCTATATGAAAAAGCTATTTTCCACAACAAGCCTGCATCTATTCAATCGCTTTTTCATCAAACTTTGAGGAGCAAAACAACTTTTTTGTATCATTTGCACCCTCAAGTTGTTCCAAACCCTTAAGACTTTTGTTCATCTTCGAAACACAAATTAAGATATTTTAATGAAATCTGAGAGAGTTTTTGATGTTGTTTATATGTCTATGTGGTGTTTTTAATATGCGTTAAGACAAATCATGTTTAAATTCATAAGTCAACACCATTGAGTATTTTCTCTTTAAAACTGCAGTGAAAAAAAGACAGTTTGAAATCGCTGGTGTTTCTGATGTCACAAACTACCATGTAACCAATCACGTCAACCTGCTGGCGGGCTTTAGCACATCATCATTACTATGCTGTGAAGCAGTGGAGTCTCAAGAGAAGCCAGGTTATCCTGGTATATATTAATCTGTTGATGTGAAAAATCTGGTTGGCTACATTTACCAATGTAGCAGGTGAATTATGCATATTATGTAGCCTATATTACAATGTTATGATGAACTATATGCCTTTCTCCACTGATGTTCTAAGTTGTTCAAAGCGTTTCTAAGGATACTGATTTTTAGAGGCCAGCTGTCTGACTCTGAGATGGTGAACGGGAACATGGTTTGTGTAACATTAGCAACACATTATTAGCTGTTTGATAACATAGTCAAGCCAAAGGCTAATCATATTAATTACCGTTATGTGTCCACTGTTGTAAAGAGTGTTACACAAAACGCATCACCATTCTGATGCATCGACTTGTAGACTTGCCTGCATGTATAATTCACTTATTCCTCTTCTTTTGAATTAGTTTCTGGTTCAAACATATATGGCTGAATTAAACCAGTATTTCCACTTGCCATTGTGCAGTGTTTACTGCAGTAAAGCTGACAGAGTGGATTTCTGAGCTGGTGTGAGTGAGTGGAGGCGGGGCTAATTTGCATATTCATAAATCTGCGTATACTAAATGAAACAAGGGTGTTACATTCAAGCTATTTTAAGGCATGACGGTTTTTTCACAGGAAAAAAAGTGTAAATATGTCATTTTGGTTTATCAAAGATTAGTTTTAAGGGATACAACTTTTTTTTTTTTTACAATTATTGACTACAGGAGGAATTTAAGTATGAGAGATAAGGTTGAAAATCTGCCAAAGAAGCAAATATTTATATCTTCACTGTGCATCTGAGCCGTAACATTTCAACTTGTTATTATGTTGGATTTAAGAAGTAATTTTTTGGAGTTACACATTGCAGAATGTGCAATCCTGTGTATTATTTGTGAGGATTAAGATAAGTCTATGTTTAGTCCCTTCTTTGAAAGACGTGTTTATACTTCTGCATGACAATCAGTGAGGGATTGGCCCTCAGGAGAACCATCACGATTTTCCTCTCCTCTACCTCTTTTACCTCTTTTTACCTCTCTCTCTCTCTCCTTCTCTTGCTTTTCCTCTCTTTTTGCTTCATTTTTACCCAGCGCTACTCTTTCATCTGCCATCTCAGTTATGAATGTTTTATGCGTAAGTGAGATGATGAAACTCTGAAAGACAGTAAACAGCAGGTTGTTGACAATGTGAGAGAAGATGAGACTATTTTGCACTTTCAAAAATCAGTCCAGATCCCCCTGTTTCATTTTCCCCAGAAACTCAGTACTTTCTTATCTCACAAAACGCAAAAACTATCTGCTAAAACATGAAAGACATCATGTTTCGAATGGTGCATATCATGAAATAGCATTAGGACATATTGCTACATTGGCACTAAAACAATTTGATGTTTTTTTCATTTCGCTGAATATTATCAGAGCAACATAATTTGAGTAAAAGGAAATGATAAAGAGGTTTGTTGTGATTAAAAATCATGTAACAATAAAGTCATAGTGAAAAAAAAACGTGGCCTTTTTAGCGCAAATACTATCGTTTATTTTATTTGGCTGGTTTTGAAACACTGCTGATAACTGCTGAAAACTGAACACTGCTTTTAAAATAATTTTACACTTGAATATTTTTTTTTTAGTGTAATAATATTTCACAATATTTTTACTGTATTTTTGATCAAATAAATGCAGCCTTGGTGAGCATAAGAGACTATATAGCTTCTTTCAAATCTTACTCATTTTACCCCAATTTTTTGAACGGTAGTGTATTTGATAATAAATACCACCACTCTTCTAGATACGATTATAGATCATTTAAATAGTGACGGTATTTAAAATCACAATTTTAGCTAACTAACTTAAAGCTGTGGAAATTGCATATACCTTTTTCTTT
Organism: Rutilus rutilus; assembly: GCF_951802725.1. Taxonomy (NCBI): domain Eukaryota; kingdom Metazoa; phylum Chordata; class Actinopteri; order Cypriniformes; family Leuciscidae; genus Rutilus; species Rutilus rutilus. The sequence goes on along the minus strand of NC_140225.1, from coordinate 24,234,322 downwards.
CCTGAGGCAACTATTACAAGTTGTTAAAGGTCCCATGCCATGAAAATTTCACTTTATGAGGTTTTTTAACATTAATATGAGTTCCTCTAGCCTGCCTATGGTCCCACAGTGGCTAGACATTTTGATAGGTGTAAACCAAGCCCTGGGTATTTTTGAGAAAATGAAAGCTCAGACGGGCAAATCTAGAATCTTCCCTTTATGTCGTCATTAGGGGAAAGGTCACCTCCCCTTTCTCTTCTTTGCCTGCAAAAAGAATTTGGCCCGCCCATGAGAAAATGAGCTTCGCGAGCGCGATATTGTTTTTTCCTCGAGAGACATCATGGCTTGCAAATGAGCGAAGCAATGCAGTTGCTCAGTGTTTGGATGTACAAATGAATACAAAAGTATTTTTTTAGTTCCTTCATCCGAGCCTCTGAAGAACCAGTGGGTTATGTGAATGTCTGATGTGTAATTGTTCAAGTTCAGACAGATAATCTTTCTCTCAAAATCGTTCAATACGGTTTATGCATCAGTAAATCAAGCCAGTGACTAAAATATCAACTTCACATCGTTTCTCTTGGTAGGATGAAAATAATCTTATTTAAACTGTGATTAAAATATTTACAGAAAGCGATCAAAGAACAATCCCTTTCCAATCGCCTAAGCTGTCAATCACACAGCGCAAGTTTATCTGGACACTTGCCAAAACTCGTTATGAAATCAGTGACGCTGTTACGCTGCACAACGAAGCTCTTACTGTACTTACCTCATGTTTGCATTGGTGAAATCATTAGTGAGAGTGCAGAAACTGCGTTGCAATGATAAGATCTTCATTCACGCGATCAACAGGCTGTCATCTGCTCAATGCTCATCACTGCAACCTTTTATGTGATGGGAATAGATCTAAATACTTAAACTTCTCATGATTCGTTAATCTCGATAGCTGTAATAGTAAAAACTTATAATAGCTGTAATAGTAAAAGTATTCGAGAGAGTTCCACATGTAATGCTAGCTATTTCATATGCAAGCATGTCAGCCAATCACAGCAGTGGGCGTTTACACTGAAGTCTCACAGCAGACACGCTCCTTTAAACAGAGTGTTCAAATCAGAGGCTAAAATCAGGCTAGGAAAAATGCCTTTTATTTCTAAATTAGTACAATTTAGAGACTCGTGCACCTGAGACTCGGTTCAATAGCGCACGCTCTCTGTAGGCGCAGATGAGTTGCCATGAGAACGACTGACATCTCTATCTTTTGTGTAAGTTTAGAGACGTACTCCAGAAAAAAAGTTCACGTAGACGCAGTGGCAGAAAGCACACCCTGTTTATTTTCTTTATTTTACAAAAGCACAATGTTTTATTTCAATTGTAAGTGGAAAAAAGTAGACATTTAACAGTTTATTTCTTCATATTTCTTAAGTCTGTATGACCATAAATGACAGAGTATTTTAAGTCTATTTTGCTGCTATGTGAAAAAATCCAGCAAAACACCCAATGTGTTTGTCGACCCGAGGATTAACTTTAGCCTAGGAAGGAACATAAATTGTGACTAAAAATATATGCTCACTCACATCAAGACGCCGCTGCAGTGATGGAGTCCATGCTGGAGGAGCAGCGTTTGGCACTGCGTCACTTTACAGCGTGAGCAGTGCTGTTGCAACCAGCAACAATACACATACGTCCCATCCTAACAACTGTACTTAATACAGATAAAGCTAATGCTAAAAATCTACCCTAACTTGAACCTTTCCTAACTGATGCAATACTATGCTACTAACTAACTATGCTTCTAACAATACTACACTAACTGCAAATTAACTACCTAGGCTACACGAAATAATCTAAATAACTATATAAATGCTATGCTAACTAGATGCTAATATATGCTATCCTGATCATTTTCAATACTCGCAATTCCAACTCCTGACTCATTACTCGCTACAGTGGTTTTGACGAAACAAGATGTTTTTATACCAGGGGCTGCCAAGGGCATGGTGAGCTCGTACCAAGGGCGTTGTGAGCTGGAACCTGCTTATGTCACACAGTACCGCAACATCCAATAGGAAAATTCAACTGCAGTAGCCACCATTCAACCCGAAGAGGGAAGCACTGAGACGTTTTTACACCATATATTGTAGAATTAAAACACTTTATACCCAAATGTCAAAAAATTTACTCGAATCAATGAACAGTACTAATAAAGCCCCATGTCTTACAGATCATTAACTAAAAAAAGTTGTTTAGGTTTTAGTTACCCTTTAACATCTTTGATGTCTTAGAATGTATTTGAAACACTGATCATGTGAGAGCCAGTTGTGTCTTCAACAATTTGGGTGAACAATCCCTCTGATGTTGATATTTATTTTTCTTGCTGTAACTTGTAGTGCAGCGGAGGGTGATTGTGGAGAGTGTGTTATACAGTGCTGCCGTTTGAATCCACTAGGCAGCTACAGCGATTTGTCACACCAACATTAAAGAGCATCAAAACAACATTTATTGTTTGATTTTCCTTTGACCTTAATAGGTTGTATGCCCCATTTCAGCATGGATTGTTTTATGAACCTGTCACAAACTAATCAGGCTTTCCAAAGAGGCTGGTACTGAAGGATGGAGCAGAAAAAAATACATTGGAACTATGAACAACCACACAACCTGTGATTAAAGCTGTTTTACATGTGAAGAGGATGTTTATATAGCAGCCTTGAAGGGATAGTTCACCTAAAAAAATAAATAAATGCTGTCATCATTTTCTCACTCTCATGTTGTTCCAAACTTGTATGAATTTCTTTATTCTGCTGTACACAATAGAAGATATTTGGAGGAATATGGGTAGCCATTAGCCAAACCGTTGATGGACCCCATTGACTTCCATAGTATGGGAAAAAGAAATGCTGTGGAAGTCAATGGGGCCAATCAACTGTTTGGTTATCGACATTATTCAACAAAATTATTATTTTTTATCAAGAAATGTGTATACATAAATAGAGTGCAATTTGTAAGTGATCTACCCAGCACTGCTTGTAGCTTTTTTATATATATATATATTGTTTAGCTACAGTACATATTTTTGGTAACACTTTAGTTTAGTTTAACACTTTAGTTTAGGCTATCAACAGCAGGGTGGATTAATGTAATGGACTCCTCACTGGCCTTCCCAAAAAGACCATAAGACAGTTGCAGCTCATACAGAACGCTGCTGCCAGGATTCTGAGCAGAACCAGAAAATATGAACAAATCACACCAGTCCTCAGGTCTTTACACTGGCTCCCAGTCAGATTTAGGATTGATTTTAAAGTATTATTACTGGTATATAAATCATTCAATGGCCTAGGACCTCAATACATTGCAGATATGCTCACTGAATATAAACCCAACAGATCACTCAAATCATTAGGATCACATCAACTGGAAATACCAAGGGTTCACTCTAAGCATGGCGAGTCTGCTTTTAGCTATTGTGCCAGCCGCAGCTGGAACCAGCTTCCAGAAGAGATCAGATGTGCTCCTTATGTAGTCACATTCAAATCCAGACTCAAAACACATCTGTTTAGCTGTGCATTTACTGAATGAGCACTGTGCACTGTACGTCCGAATGTTTGTACTGTACTGTACTGTATTTTATTTTATTTCTTTATTCTAAACTGTTTTAATTATTCTTATTTCTTTTTCTTATTTTTATTTCTTCTATGTAAAGCACTTTGAATTGCCATTGTGAATGAAATGTGCTATATTAATAAACAGCCAATATCCTAGTAATATACATGCTATATTACTATGTATGAGAATTGGAGCCTAAGGTAAGGTAAGGTAGGTACCTTACCTTACCTTAGGCTCCAATTCTCATACATAGTAATATACATAGCATGTATACACTGTAAAAAATTTGTAACACTCCCAAATCAAAAATTTCAATTGACCGATAACATCTAAATTTTTCAATTGGCCCAAGTGAAAATCTGTACATTTAATTTTAGAGTTTACAGAATTTCACTTGGGCCAATTGAAAAATTTAGATGTTATCGGTCAATTGAAATTTTTGATTTGGGAGTGTTACAAATTTTTTACAGTGTATTACTAGGATATTGGCTGTTTATTAATACTTAAAAAAACACATATTAATGCCTTATTCTGCAAGACCATATTCTACATCCCTTAATTCACCCAGTACCTACTGTAAACTTAACAACTTACTAACTAAGCAATAAGTGGAAGTTTATTCACTGTAAAAAAAATTCTAACCTCTCCAAGTCAAAATTTTCTAGTGACTGGTCACATCTAAATTTTTAAATTGGCCCAAGTGCAATTCTTGTTGCAATAGTCTGTTAACATTGGCTCAATGACAAATAATACGTCAGACTAATTGAAAAATTTAGATGTGACCAGTCACTAGAAAATTTTGACTTGGGGATGTATTTTTTTTTTACAGTGTTGAGGTAAAAGCCATAGTTAATAGTTAGTTAATTGTGAGAATTGGACTAAAGTTCGACCATATTTTTTTAATGCTAATTGTTCATTCATTTATTTGTTTGTTTGTTTGTTTGTTTGTTTGTTTGTTTGTCTGTTTGTTTGCTTGTTTGTTGGTTGGTTGGTAAAAGTGGGACCTAGTTTTTGTAGTGCACTCAACTGGCAGCATACTAAACAGAAGGGTTTATGTAAATAAATAATCTACACCCTGCTTATTTTCCAAACTTCTCTGAACAAACCGCTGTCACATTCTGGCACTTCTTTATTCCTGTAAAAGATTGATGTGTCAGAAAAGTTTTATTTGAGAAGCAATATGACTATGAAGCAAAAAGTCAAGTGATCTTGACATGCAAAGCTGCTGTTGCCGTGTGCTGCTGTGAAAATCAGCTCATGATCTTTGTTCGCCTGTATTGCTCTTCCATTCCAGCAGCCTGTCAGCATTGGCGGGTGACAACAAGCTTCAAGTCTCAAACATATTGATGCTGTAAGATATGTCGATTTTGACATTTCTGATATCCAAAGCTGTTCAGGTTCATGACTTTATAGTCTTTGAAGATAAAAGGAAATAGATTTGCATTTTCAGATAGCAAGGCTTACAAGGCAGTAAAAACATACATTTTATGTTCTTGTAATTTGACTTAAAGGGATAGTTCACTTTGAAATAAAATTTTGGTATGTTTTAGCTTACCTCAAGGGCATCCAAGATGTAGGTGTCTTTTTTTCCGCAGTAGTTTCAATTTTGATATTTTTAGGTCAAACCGTTCTTGTCTGACAGTCATATCATGCAGGTCTATGGTCACCACCTCAAAGAGCATGCACAGAGTCCAAATTAAAACAATTCCCCATCGTCCAAATTAAACAATTCCCCATCGTAAGTACACATTGATGGCCTAAGACACGAAACGAGCGGTTTGTGTGAGAAAACGAACAGTATTTATATAGTTATATAGTATACCTCTTGTAACACAGCCACGTCCAAGTGATCTGAGGGCGCGAGCGCATCCTGGTGTGTGACGTGTGCGCAGACTGGTGCATAGAGATATACACACTACACTACGGCTACAGCAGTCCATTGGAACAAATGTCTTTAAGGCGGCATCTAGTGTATATATATATATGCACAAGTCTTCGCACACGTCACACAGCAGGAAGCGCCCGCGCCCTCAGATCACTTGGATACAAGAGTTAAAAATTATATAAATACTGTTCGTTTTCTCGCACAAACCGCTCGTTTCGTGTCTTAGGCCATCAATGTGTACTTACGATGGGGAATTGTTTAATTTGGACGATGGGGAATTGTTTTAATTTGGACTCTGTGCATGCTCTTTGAGGTGGTGACCATAGACCTGCATGATATGACGAAAAAAAGACACCTACATCTTGGATGCCCTTGAGGTAAGCTAAAACATACCAAAATTTTATTTCAAAGTGAACTATCCCTTTAATATTACACAGTTGCTTTCTTTATAATTGCGACTTTATATCTCTAATGTGACTTTAAATATTACAATATTTCACAATTTACACACCTGAAAAAAAAAAAAGGGCCAGGCCAAAAATGGCAAAAATATTTAGTGGTCTTTTAATTGTCTTAACCATTTTAATCACAAATCACTGGTCAGGAAATTGCCAAAAAATTGCTCAAAAACTGTAGATAAATTAAATTAGCACAGCATATCCTTCCCCAACTTGCAGACAATCTTTTACAGGAAGAAGAGTCAGTGTTGATCCATTCAATGTTCTTGGCTTCAAACAGTTCATGAGTAGTCGAAAAATATGAGACCAAATATTCACAATAGGGTTGAAATCTGGTAGCCTGACTACGTCAGACTTCGTACTTCCGCTCAATTTCATTTCGCTTCTGTACTCAGTCTGAGACCGCGTCATAGCTTTCCGTTTTCCTCCGGCCTGAAAACAGCCAGCCAATCAACGAACAGAGGGCGGGCTGAGAGCCGTGACGTAGACGCTGATTGTACCGTGGATGCGTAGATTTACTTCACATAATCTGCAAAAGTCGTTCACAGCCATGTTCACTCCGGTATTTCGCTCGATGGTTTTGTTTTCGCATCATACATGTGTTTACAGTGGAAGTTAGATGCGGCTGAGCATGCGCATAACACACGCCATAACCAAACGTTATGTGATTGGCTTACGGGTAACCAATGATTTTAAAGGTGCCTTGTGTAATGTCCGCCAAAAAATCAATTCATACTCCACATTCCATACCAGATGGGGGCAGTATACCTCCAGAAAGTGAGTTGGTCTACTCTAGAGTAACAACCGAGAAACGGCATAGTCTCTATGCTCCTCCCCTACCTTCACAACGACCCTAGAGCCATAGCCGAAGCCGAGCCAACTCCTAATAGAGGACGTTATGACTCTAGAGGAACGTTGGTTGATGTCAAGTGATTTTGAAATATGACATCAAGCTACTCCCCTTCACCTTTACCAGTGAATATGTTCATATTCGTTTTATTCATATTACATTTTTATTGTTAGTTTGAATTACATTAATTTGACAGACAGCATTCGCTGATGTTGACCAAGCTAGCGCCAACGTAACCAGAGCTGCCAACTCTCACGCATTCACCGTGAGACACACGCAATTGACACTTTTCACATGCTCTCACGCCACACATCAATTTTCTCACGCACAGAAAAATCGTGAAGCAAAGGGACACGGAGACCAACAGACTAGACAGAGCAGGTTAGTTATGATATAAAAAAATCTCAGCTCTCAGATTCTGTCAATTTTATTACGCAATTCAAACAATAAATACCGTTTTGGCGCTTGTAAATGTTACACGACAGATCCCCAGCGCACGTGAACCAATCATCTCTACTAGCTAATAGTAAAAAAACACGAACACTGTTGAAAGATAGCCTACAGTAGGCTACAACTTACCAAAATTTATTCCTCATCCATAATATCGACCAATCAGTGTTTTTTATCAGCGTGAAGAGGTCAATAACATAACTGGAGAACAATTATGTTAGATTTACCTCAGGAAAGCCATTTGTAGTAGTGGGCTGTACTTTCCACACGATTGACATCAGGTTCAAGTACGCCCACAAGCTGTGCGAGTTATTCGTGTATTGCAGTTTGGCTGGTGGTTATGTTGCCCGCACACCACCTCCCATGGCCGAAACTGGTATTATGACACCTGTCGGGCTGTGGCTAGTAATTTAGCATGCTAATTCAGGTTGATATCTCTGCAGCACTATAACTTGTCATTTTTTTAATGACATCATCACCCTTATTTCTTCTCATTCTTTTGATGCGTGTAGCTAATTTTTTGGATATTTACACCTCAATTCTTACACATGGCACCTTTAAGCTTCAGACTAGCGCCCCCAGGTGGTAAAGAAAACGTTTTTCTATTACGGAACTCCAGACTCTCTCTACGAAGCAAAGCGAAGTAGCAGAGTCTGGTATTACCAGGCTAGAAATCTGGACCCACACCAGGCCAAAACATGAGCCTGATGGACTTGTCCTCAAGCCACTTCTTGGTTGTCTTTGCACTTTTGGCAGTAGCATTGTCTTGTTGAAAAATAACATATCATCATTCCTCTTTAGATGATAACTTTTCTTTTGTGGGAAGCAAGCCATCCTGCGATATTATCCTGTACTCCAAAGTATTAAATGTCTTTTCACAGTGAAATAGCTCACCAACACCAGCAGCTAAAAGACACACAATGACACTCTTGCTTCACTGTGGTAGAGATGCATTATTATATTTCTCACCAGATTTTCAAAGACACCAATCTGGAGCATCACCCACATAACTTGTGTTTCATTGTGATTCATCACTCCACACAACTCTGCTGAACCACTCTGAATCAAACTTCCCATATTCTGCCCAAAACCTCATTCTGTCTTTAATGGTTTTCTGAGACAGCAATGGCTTTTTAAATAATAGTGCATTTGCTTACAATTTAGCTAATTTCCTGACCAATAATTTGTGGTTAAGACAATTAAAAGCTTAGTGTTTAGCCATGTTTGGCTAGGCCAAAGAGTGTTGACTATTTCGCAATTGTGACTTCTAACAATATCTCACAATATGACTTTGTATCTCACAACGTGACATTGTATCTCTCAGCTGTGACTTTATATTTCACAATGAGAGTCTCTTATGCTCACCAAAGTATTTTATCCTAGTAATTTTGTAATATATATACTATTTTAAACAATTCATTTATATTTGAATATATTTTAAAATGTAATTTATTCCTGTAATGGGAAAGCTGAATTTTCAATATCATTGCATCATTATCCTGGAAAACATCATCTTTTCATTGTTGAGAATTGTGGTTATCAGTGTAATGGATTTGTTTGTGCTGTCATCGAGTAACAGTGCATAAAGCTCTGATACTGCTGTCATGCCGCTATAATCTCAAAACCATTTCCATGTTAAAGGGCAACAATTATGAATCCTTTGCTCTCTGATGAGTGTGTCTTTACTGTGCCCCAAGAGATTGCTTTGTTTGTAATAACAGTTTTGCAGACGTGAATCTCCCCACACTTAACCATGGGTCAGGGAGTGTTTAGTCGCCACAGCTTCTCTAACAGTTCTAATGTTTCCTCGCAGGGCCAATTAATCCAGACAAGCTTCTGAATTGCTGTTTGTAGACTTGACCTTCTCCTCGTGATGTCACCGGGCTCCGCCTCATCTTCTTGTCATTGTGGAGTGCTCATTTACATCAGTCTAATGAACGAGGACTGTGGAGGCTTATTTATGCTGTTAAATCTTCAGAACATTGCATTTGGAAGGTATCGTCCACACACACTTTCTAAAACGCATTTAGTGCCGTCAATGGGGGCTAACGTGTTAATTATTTTTGGTCAGGTGGGTCTTTTTATTTGAAGGATTAAAAGGATTTAAATTAATACAGATAAATAAATAAAAAGTTATTGGTCTAATTGTAGTCTAGAAGAAATCTATTTAATATTTGACAAATATTTTATAATAATATTGTATTTTTTTATTTTAAAACATGCGCACATTGACTCATTCAAATGTCTAATTTGTAGAAAACTCAAATGTTTCTTGTCTCTTCACATTAAGGTATGAATTACATGTTCTTGACATGTCCATGTCCTTCATTATCATGTAATTGATAGCATTTTTTTTAAATTCAAAACGGCACAATTTCATAAAAGTTGTTTGTATCACTGTACTGTCAGTCATTGAACATTTCTATATTAAAACTGTTATGACATAACATTTTTAGCCACTTACATCTTATCACTAACTAAAAATTATGTTGGAATGTGCACTTGGCTTCAGTGAACATTAAGACATGCCTTCTTTGATTTGATTGATCGCTGAGGCAAACCAGCCTAAAAATATAATTTAAAATGTTTGTCATCCTAACAACAAACAGAGCTGTGTGTAATGGAGTGTAGCAAAGCAACAGTGTTGGGGTAATGCAGTACAAGTAATCCGAGTTACATAATCACATTACTTTTTTCAAGTAACGAGTAAAGTAACACATTACTTTTAAATTTACAACAAAATATCTGAGTTACTTTTTCAAATAAGCAACGCAAATTACTTTGTTTTCCCATTTACTAACTCACACCTCTTCTGTCCCCATATTGAGAGAAATCGTAAGTGCAGAGGTGTTGTGTGCGCTGTGTAAACATGATGGTTATATAATTCTAGTCTAAATGTGAGCAGGTATTTACTCATCTCACTTGCACAAAAACAGATTCAGTATTCCTCAAAATGAATAAAAAACAGTGAATTGAAAACCCAGAATATTATGCAAACCTGCAATGATCAAAGATGCTAAACAATACAAATTTACTTTATGTATTTAATCTCACTTTATCAACCAATGTCAACCAATTTGGCCATTTCTAATTATTGGGGGGGAGACTTGTGCCCCTCACCCATCAAATCTTTGTGCAAAAAGAAAGATAAAGAAAAACAAAGGGCGTGTTTCACAGGGTTGGAGAAAAGACATGTAATTATTCCTGGGACTCCCTGATCCACTTCTGCAAAGCTCTTTCACCACGTTGCGTCTGTGACTTTTTGATTGTATCAGGTCACAGAAACATTGTTAGCTACCTCATTCATTGGGTCCAGTGAAATGCATTGAGAAATGTATGGATGCTCTTTTTTGCTTAATTCAAGGAACTGATTTGATATCTTACAGTTTTATATTCAGAAAGTTTTTCATCTAACTTTATGATTGGGCGGCTAGTTTAGATCATTTTAAAGTCCAAAAGAAATCAGGAGGATTTAGTTGTCATGTGCTATATACTTTTTGCATGTCTATTCATGTTTACATGCATTACAGTTGGTTCAGTCTCTCTGGAAATCTAATAAATGATGCATATCTTAGGGCAGGTTCACACAGAACACATTTTTGCTGTTAAAAACAAGAGACTCAGGCCTAGAGATGCATTTTTGAAGAACTTTTAACTTTAACACTGCCTTTTTTAGAGTTCTGTGTTGTGCGCGAGACACTGCAAAAGATGCAGGACATGAGATCAACGGTTATAGACGTCCTAGCGAATGTTTACATTAGAAAAAAACTATGGAAAAGTAGCGCAGTGGAAAGGAAAAACACTTTCTGTGTGAACGGCCCCTTAGTCTATAAGCATCCCCAGATCACCCACAGTCCACTTGTCAGCTATATGAACCTTCTTCACTGTACTGTACCTATGCAAATTATAATACTTTGCATTTCTCTGCAACCAATTGAGTTTGCTGCTGTGTAGTTATTTGATTTAGTTATGTTTTTCATGTCAGTCAACCTGTCAGGGTTCTGTCACTTCTGTCTAGTTTATTTCTTGGTTTTGTGACAGAGCTCTGACACTCCTGTTTTGTCATGTCTTTGTGTGAGCACACGGCTTTGAACGTTCTCGAGCCGTGCGCCCTCTTGTTGTTTCGTGAGCGGGACGTGGTGTTTGGATCCCAGCACAACTGTCTAGTTTGCTTTCGGTTCTGTGTCGGGATTCGGACATTCATGCTCCGTGTGTTTGTCCTCTGTTGTGAGCGCACAGGATGAGCTTACGCTCGTTCTCGTGTGCTCTGTCTTGTCGTGTGAGCGGGGCTCCATTAGGGCTCCTCCCCTAACCGCATGTGATCTCCAAGCTTTTGATAAAACTTGAGAACCCTGCTTTCCTGTTGTCATGTTCTGTGTGAAAACGTGGTTTATGAGTGTTCTCATTAGCTGTGTGTTCATGTCTTGTTTTTGTGAGCACATGGCTTGTGATTTGTTCTACTGGCCATGTGCTTGTGTTTTTGTCATGTTTGGTGTGAGCACATGACTTGTTATGTATGTTTCCTTGTGCCATGTGCTCTCCTGTCCGTTGTCTAACCCCGCCCATCTTGTTACCTGATTATTGATTCATTTGCCCCACCTGTCCTCCCTTGTTACCTGCTTTGTTTGCTCTCCCTATTTATTCTCCCTGTGTTTTCAGTCCTGTGCTGGTTCTCTTACGAGAGTTCTCTCGTACTGCGTCTTAGCTAAGACGCTGCGGGAAAAGTCTCTTTTCACGAATATTGAAGCAAAAAATTATCCTTAATTTTAATATTTGTAAAACGCATTTGCCACAGTATGCAGCCATAGGCAAGACGGCTCGTTTGCTCATTGGCTGTTGTACTAGCAAATGCATAAGCCTATCGAGCGCAGGCTGATGCAACTTCAGACCAATGAGGCCACTTCCCGCCGACGCGGGCGTGGCCTCGCCCTATAAAGGTAGCTCGAAAAGGCTGACTCACTTGATTTTTCACCTCTTCAGCGAACCTCTCACATCGCTGGATCTCGGATAGGAAGCAAGCGTCGTCTGAGTGCAAGCACATCAGCGGGACGAGCCATCTGAAGTCGCTGGCCTTCGCCGCCTTCCACTGCCGTACCTGCTGCGCTTTCCGGCGCTCATATCCTTTTCTGTTTCTCTGTGTGTGTGTGTGTTCGCCCTGCGACACACACTCGTAAAAGAGCTCGCGTCTTTTTAAAGATGCCTTCCTGCGGCTCGTGCCGAGCCCCACTCAGCGAGGGAGACCGTCATGTCATCTGTGTCTCCTGCCTGGGTGAAGATCATGCAGCGCTCGCACTCGCTGACGGCGGCTGCCCTCACTGCGAGCTTATGCCTTTGGCGACTCTGCGGACTCGCCTGGCACTTTTCTCCGAGCCTGCACTCCCCGCCGCGTTGCCGCGCCGTAAAAAGCGCCGCTCCCAGCGGATTCCGGAGCCCTCTACAGCCCGACCGAGCTCGCCGGAGCGCCCGCTCGCTTCGCCGGCCTCGCCTATATCACTTCCTGATGCTCAGCGCCCGCAGTCTGCCGCCGCTTCATCAGAGGAAGTCGATTTCAAAGCCGCGTCGGGGGATGAGGACACGTGCTCTCTGTTAGCTTCGGGCAGCGGCGATTGGTCGAGCTCTGAGGATCTCGCGCTCGCTGTTCGTAAGCCTAACAGACGAGCCAACATCGAGAAAGAGTTGATGCGGGTGCTCTCGCTGGCCGCGACGAGTCTCGGCCTCGAGTGGTCTGCACCAGCACCTCCCTCTCGTACCCGGCTGGATGGTAGCTTCCTTCCCGGTGAGCATGCTTCTCCTGAGTCTAAGCCCGCCCCCTTTCTTCCTGAGCTTCATGAAGAAGTGGCAAAGGCCTGGAACGCTCCCTTCTCAGCACGAACTCGTTCGTCTGTTTCTCCAGCATTCTCCGCCCTGGACGATGCTAAAAACAGAGGCTACCAGTCACTTCCGCCGGTTGAACAGGCGATAGCGACGCACCTTTGCCCGCCCTCTGCTGGACGGCGGACGAAACCAGTGTTGCCATCCAAAGCCTGCCGCACGACGTCATCGCTGCTCGCGCGAATCTTTTCCGCTGCTGGGCAGGCTGCGTCTGCACTACACACCATGGCCACGCTGCAGATTTTCCAGGGAGATCTCCTCCGTAAGTTGGACGAGATGGGACCTGATGCAATCTGCCTCGCGGATTTGAGAAGCGCTTCGGATCTCACCCTTCGCGCTACTAAGTCTGCCGCTCAAGCTATGGGACGTGTTATGGCTTCCGCCACTGTGGCTGAAAGACATCTGTGGCTGACGTTTTCAGACATGGCCGAGTCTGAGCGCACCGCGTTCCTCGACGCCCCGCTGAATCCCACTGGTCTCTTCGGATCCTCTGTCAATGAGTTCATAGAGAGATTCGCAGAGGACCAGAAAGCGTCACAAGCCTTCAAGCACTTCCTGCCGAAGCGCTCCAGTTCTGCAGCGAGTCGTGCTAAGCCGACCCAGCGGAGCTCTCAGCCACAGCCCCCTCCTCCTGCTGCGTCATCACGACAGCAACGCAGCGCGAGACCCCGCTCTCGCTCTACCAGCCGTCGCCCCGCGCCGCGTGGCCCACGGCAGAGGATTGTGGTGAAACCGGAAGCCCCGAAAACATCCTAGCACGCCTAGGAAAGCGCCGGTGTACAAGTCCCGCTGCGGCCGGACTCACACCCAAGCACGCCGCTGTTTCAGTTCCAGGTATTGCGACTGTCTCAGCGTCTTATGCAACGCGCAAGCCCGTACAGTTGCCCGCTTGCCTGCACACAAAAGCCGTTTTCACGGCTACCCAGATATATCCCATAAAGAGTGTATTTTCTGGTGTCCCGGCCACGGCCGATGGTGCTATAAATGTAACGCTGATGCCCACTTCTCAGTGCCCATCCGTACACACAAGCACAGCCCTTCACACAGGGCTCGCGCCCATAAAATCGACTCAAGTCGATCGCGCGCACTACATAGTAGACGTGTCCACTCCTCAGTGCACACGATCACTATGTCACGCACGTCTGACGGTTTCTGTAAAAACGAAACCTGTGCACGTTCGCTCTGCTCAGGCAGACAACGCGCCAGAAGTAGTAAAGGTGCGCGCTTCCAGCCCACACTTACTCACAGACGATATGAGTCCCACGGGACCCGTTCAGCCCTCCCTCACTCAGCTAAGCGCCATAGTGGGGTCGAGGACGAGCGCTCTGCCCGCTGTCATCAGCGCGCCCCACGCCTCGAATGCCGCAGACATAACGCCTGTGTTACAGCACACCGAAGCGCTTCCGTTGCTCAGTCAACAGAGTGCGCTTCGCATCCAACCCTTAGCCATCCATGCAGATGCATGGGCAGCGCTTCCAGGGGTTTCGGAATGGGTGCTAAGCATTATAAAGAGAGGCTACTCGCTACAGTTTTATCGACGCCCTCCCCGCTTTACGGCGCGTGTCGAAACTACGGTGAATTCGGAAGTAGCACACCTACTCCGAGCCGAAATTTCAAAACTGATGAGCAAAGGGGCTATAGAGCCTGTATCTCATGCTCAAAGCGAACGGGGGCTGTACAGCAGATACTTTCTGGTCCCCAAAAAAAAAAAAAAAAAAAAAAAAAAAAAAAAAAAAAAGACGGGGGCTGCAGACCCATACTGGATCTGAGACAGCTGAACAAAGCATTAGTGAAACGCAGTTTCAGAATGCTTACGACCAGGAAAATCCTCGCGCATATTCGCGAAGGAGACTGGTTTATGTCAATAGATCTGAAGGACGCGTATTTTCAAATACAGATAGCGTCACGTCACAGGCAATACTTGAGATTCGCCTTCGACGGTCAGACATACCAGTATACAGTCCTGCCATTCGGTCTGTCCCTAGCACCTCGCACATTTACGAAGTGCATGGACGCAGCGCTCGCCCCTCTCAGACTCAGAGGCATGCGAGTGCTGAACTATTTGGACGACTGGCTGATTCTGGCTCATTCACGATCAGAGCTCGTGGAGCACAGGACCATGTTACTCGATCACCTCGAGAAACTCGGTCTCAGAGTCAATTGGACGAAGAGTTCACTGAACCCCAGTCAAACGATTTCGTTTTTGGGCATAGTTCTGGACTCACAGTCTATGACGGCGCGGCTGTCGCCACAGCGCGCGCTCGGCATTCAGCGCGCAGCGAGATCTCTCCGCTGCGACGCGTCCTTCCCGCTCAAGACGTTTCAGAAGATGCTAGGTCTCATGGCCTCAGCATCGCCAGTTCTTCAGCTGGGCCTGCTCCGCATGCGCCCCCTGCAGTTCTGGCTGAAAGCGCGGGTGCCACGCAGAGCGTGGACTTCTGGTCGATTGCGTCTCAAGGTCAACCAGAGCTGCGTTACAGCTCTAGAACCTTGGACGGTGAACGACTGGTACCAAACAGGTGCAAGCCTGGGGACTTCCTCGAGAGTGAGAGTGGTGTCCACGGACGCCTCCACCTCGGGATGGGGAGCGCTGCTCGAGGGCAGACCGTTATATGGCCTGTGGTCAGAACGGGAAAAGCTCCGACACATCAACTGTCTGGAAATGATGGCAGTAGAAAACGCGCTGACACGTTTTCGTCCCCAAATCAGGGGCCACCACGTCTTAGTCCGTTCGGACAACATGTCGGTGGTGTCCTACATAAATCGCCAGGGCGGTCTCAGATCCCGAGATCTGTACAGGTTGGCGGAACGCCTCCTGGTATGGGCTCAGCACAACTTGCGCTCGCTAAAAGCAGCTCATGTGCCTGGGATACAGAATGTGGGTCCAGACAGGCTGTCCAGGAACAACATTCCCGCGGGCGAATGGTCTCTACACCCACAAACAGTCCAGCTGCTGTGGGAGAGATTTGGCAGAGCGAAAGTGGACCTCTTCGCGTCCAGCGAAAACGCTCACTGCCCCGCGTTCTTTTCCAAGAGCGAAAGCGCGCTGTCCCAGAGGTGGCCGCGCCGCCCGCTCTATGCTTTTCCCCCCGTCTCCCTCCTTCCAGAGGTGATAGAACGTGTGAGGGAAACGAAATGCTCAGTGCTGCTTGTAGCACCACTCTGGAGGAACCAACCTTGGTTTCCAGAGCTGATGCAGTTGGCAGACACTGCCCCATGGCCGGTGCCATTGAGAAGGGACCTTCTCTCGCAGGCCAGGGGCTCGATTTGGCACCCTCAACCGAAGTTGTGGGCCTTACACGTGTGGGCTCTCAACGGTTACCCGCTGATTTCTCAGTAGGAGTGCTAAATACTATCACTCAGGCTAGAGCACCGTCGACTCGACGGCTCTATGCCTCAAAGTGGTCGGTATTCTCCAGTTGGTGTGTGGCTCGGGGATGCTCACCCCTCGACTGTGAGGTAACGGAGGTTCTCTCCTTCCTTCAAGAGCTGCTGGATAAGGGCAGAGCCCCATCCACGCTCAAAGTATATGTGGCGGCTATCGCAGCGTTCGCTGAGACAACGCTCGGTCAGTCGATAGGAAGGAACGATTTGGTCATCCGCTTCCTCAAGGGAGCTAGGAGACTGAACCCTCCCAGACCCCCGTCGGTCCCTGTTTGGGACCTCTCTACGGTCCTGGAGGCCATGAAAGGTTCCCCTTTCGAGCCCATCCAGTCGATTAGTCTCAAACACCTGTCATTTAAGACAGTGTTTTTGCTGGCCCTTGCTTCAGTGAAGCGCATAGGGGACCTGCACGCGCTCTCAGTGAGCCCGTCGTGTCTGGAGTTTGGGCCTAGTGACTCGAGAGTCATACTCAAACCTAGGCACGGCTATGTGCCGAAATCCCTCAATACACCGTTTCGGGCTCAGGTTATATCCCTGTCCGCCCTGCCGGTGTTAGAAGAGGAAGGAGACTTGGGCTCTCTCTGCCCTGTCAGGGTTTTAAGAGCCTATGTGTCTCGCTCTGCTGCCTTTAGACAGACTGAGCAACTATTTGTCTCGTTCAGTGGACGTTCCAAGGGAACGGCTGTTTCGAAACAAGGCCTATCCAGATGGATAGTTGACGCCATAGCGTTGGCATACACCTCCAGGGGTCTTCAGTGCCCGCTGGGTGTCAAAGCGCACTCCACGAGAGGCGTTGCCTCTTCGTGGGCCTGGTCTAGTGGAATATCTCTACAGGATATTTGTATGGCGGCAGGCTGGGCCTCGCCGTCTACATTTATCAGGTTTTATAACCTCGAGGTTCCCGCTTTGCAGGCTAAGCTGTTATCGGTGTAATTGAACACTGAGTATGCAAGCACAGTGCGTTACTACTATCTTACGGGCAGTTCTACGTAAGACCCATATTCCCACTTTAGTCAAGGGTGTCTTGTCTAAGTGATGTCTTATATTACGTCTGCAGACGCAGCCACATATCAGAACGGAGAGTTCCTCCTCTTGTTCTAGGACTCTATGTCAGTCCCTCTGGTGATTGTGCACTGTAAATCCTGGGTCAGCCTCCAGGTTTATGGTTGTTAATCCCTGCACGCACGGCGTCTTACATTGGGTTCCCGCAGCGTCTTAGCTAAGACGCAGTACGAGAGAACTCTCGTAAGAGAACGTACTCGGTTACTAACGTAACCTCGGTTCTCTCTAGAAGAGGGAACGAGTACTGCGTTCCCTGCCGTGCGTACGATTCACTTTGGTTCGCTTCTTCGTTGAAATAAATCAAGTGAGTCAGCCTTTTCGAGCTACCTTTATAGGGCGAGGCCACGCCCGCGTCGGCGGGAAGTGGCCTCATTGGTCTGAAGTTGCATCAGCCTGCGCTCGATAGGCTTATGCATTTGCTAGTACAACAGCCAATGAGCAAACGAGCCGTCTTGCCTATGGCTGCATACTGTGGCAAATGCGTTTTACAAATATTAAAATTAAGGATAATTTTTTGCTTCAATATTCGTGAAAAGAGACTTTTCCCGCAGCGTCTTAGCTAAGACGCAGTACTCGTTCCCTCTTCTAGAGAGAACCGAGGTTACGTTAGTAACCGAGTACGTTTGTTGTCGTATGTTTACCCTTGTTTGTTCTGAGTCGAGTCATTTTTGTTTGTATTTTGTATTAATAAAAGCCTTCATTTCCCTGCAATTGAGTCCTCACTTCATCCCTCACCCACATCCCTGACACAACCGGTCTCTTCTATTCTGAGGGCCTGTTTATACCTGGTCACTTCGGATAGCAATCTGATTTGTTAAAACAATTCCATTAACGCACATAAATGTGTCTCCACAAAACGGACAAGTATCCGATCTTCATTTCCCATGCTATATGCAAATTTAACGCCAATGAAAACAACGGATTTGATCTGCATTTTATTTATCATCTAATTTCAAAATCAAAGACCGCAATAGGAGAGAGAGCAGCATCAGCACTGGTAAGATCATTTTGTCTCTACTTTTAATGAAGATGATTGTGTGTTGTGCGTTTGCGACTTACTTTCAGTTTCATTAGCAGCAGTTTACACATTACATGTATCAAAAGAGATGCACGGCTACTCATCTGCGGCGATGTGTGTTGTAGCGCTGTCATATCTGGTTATAATGTCATATAACCTATAACACACTCTCACACATTTTGTTTTTTTTACATTTTGGGAGGAGTAAAATTTGTGTGCTTTCAACAACCTATTGCATTTACACATGTCCGGTTTAGTTTGGAATGCGTCTCAAACCACCTCCTGAAATGTTATCGAATTTAAATGTCTCGAAAGCGTTTCGGAGGCTATATTTACAATGGTCTTTTCATGATCAGGTAGCTATCAGAGAAAATGCATTAAGTGACCTGGTGTAAACCGACCCTGAGTGAGCGATTCTTAGCCAGAATAAACTGCAATGTGGACCAGGCTTTAAGCCATAAGTCAAAAGTCTGCCTACACAAAACTAAGCGTCTGCCAGTGATTGATGGGTCCATAAAGTAAAAGCTGCTGTCAGCTGTCAACCTGTTGTGAAGGTCAAAACCTACAGAAATAAAGATTGTTGTTGTTTTAACTCTCAGATCAATTTGAAAGTCTCACAGTGTGAACGAAGTCTTAGTTCCTTATTCTTTCCTTTCTCGTAAGTTCCTTAGTTTCTTCCTGATATTTTCTTAACATAGTAAAGCACTAACATAAAGCTATAAAGCTGATATGAGAGGATTAGTACTGTGAAAAGCACCAACAAAAATTAATTATTGTTTTGTTTGTTTTCCTGAATACATCTCCATTGTTATTTATCAGGGAGCAGATTTTTACAAGCTATTTTCTATGCCTATGTCTTATAGTGAGGAAAATCAGCATTTGGGATTTCACAAGGATGTGTATTTGGCCCCCATGTGAAGGCCTTGGATTGCTTTCTTTCTTTGAGTGGGTGTAAGGTTTTTAGAAGCATAGTGCCAGTATTAATAACCTTTCAGGTTATCACATCACATACGCAGATGTTTGTTTGCTCTTAGGTCGTCTTGTCTTTTGCTGTCAGCCCTTTATTCAATATGTTCTTACAAAAAAAGTAGATGAAGAAGAAGAAGAAAAGAAATGATTCATTTAGATTTAATTAAAAGACTGAGAAATTTCTTGTATTTAAAGACCCTCATGTTGCTCCAAACCCGTATGACTTTCTTTCATCTGCAGAATGTTTTGTAAAATGTCATTTTTTTGTCCACACAATAGAAAGCAATGTTCACCAAAACTATTTGGTTGCAAACATTCTTCAAAACATCTTCTATGTTGTGTAGAAGAAAGTAAGTCATTCAGGTTTGAAACACTTTAAAAGGGTAAGTAAATGATGACAGATTTTTTTTGGGGGGGTGAACTATCCCTTTAAGTAAATTTTTATTTAATAATAATAAAAGAAATGTAATTGTGTTTTTACTTACATTTGATATGCCATAACATGCTTTCAAATAAACTTCATAAAGTTTCAAGGTTCAAGAAGTTTTCTGTCCACTAATGAGGCTCTTTGTGTGGTTGGCTCAGTGTAGAGAGGGACAGGACCGTGAAATTACTTGCCCTTCGTATTTTGCGGTGAGCACCACACAGCTTGACTCCATAGTTCATCTTACCATCTGGTGCCTTTATTGTGAGTTATGAGGAAATTAATAATCTGTTTATTGAACAGGCTTTCCGTGGTTTGCTGAAAGAAGATATAAAGATACTAGAGCTGCAAATACCATCAGAGATAAAATGCAGCAGGTGTCCCAATCTCACCATCATACATATTGTTTTAATACCTTATTTGTTCACTAAGGTTCAATGATAATTTAGTCAAGGTTTTATTTTTATTTTTTTATTTTTTTGCTCCTGTGTCTGGAAAAAAAACACCCTCTTTGCATGTGAAATGAGTAGGCTAATAATGTTTTTGGGTTAGTTCACCCAAAAATGAAAATTATCTCATAATTTACTCACCCTCAAGCCATCCTAGGTGTATTAAATTTTCTTTATTTAGCCAAACAAAATCGGAGTTATATTAACAAATATCCTGGCTCTTCCAAGCTTTATAATGGGAGTGAATGGTACCTTAGATTTTGAAGCCCAAAAAAGTGCATCCATCTATCATAACAGTATATATTCATAACTTTATAAAATATATTCATAGGCTTCCGGTAATGGCCGTATAGTTCTGGCAGAAGAGTGAACTCTGACCCGACGCATGACGTATTGGCGAATGCGGTAGAGCAGAGGACAGAACAAAACAAAACACTGGTCACAAATTAGAATTCTAAAACGTGAATTTTTAAAGAGGAATGTCGGAGGAGCTTGAGTTTGTTGAGAGGCGTCTACTCTCACCTAAGCTTACGCTACGCCTACGTCATACGAACTACTCTCTCGTAAACGTGCGGACTGCCGGTAATCGAGAAGGTATAGTGATACAGTTTGTAAAGTTATAATTATGGATATATTGTTCCATCTTTTAATAAGAGCCAAATCCTGCATGACAGGACCACGAAACGTCTCGGTTACGGAAGTAACCCTCGTTCTCTGAGTAGGGAACGGAGACGTTACGTCAGTGACGACGAAATGGGGGTTTCGCTTAGAAGCCTATCACCTTTGAGTATTACAAAACGAGCCAATGGCAGTGGAAATGCCATGGGTCTGCGGAATTTGCATGCGTAACTCTGCCCTACCTCGTGGGTATATAAGGAAGTACGCCGCAACATGCAGATATGTTTCCTGCTGAGGAGCCGAGACTGAACTCCAGCATTTCCAGCGGTACAGCGGAAGTGGCAGGAAGACGTAACGTCTCCGTTCCCTACTCAGGGAACGAGGGTTACATATGTAACCGAGACGTTCCCTTTCGTGGTCACTACGAGTTACGTCAGTGACGACGAAATGGGGGTTCCAGTCTAATCACGCCACCTTCTCGTCTGTCTTCCAGTGCCCTGCGTAAGTCTGAGCTCCCTGTCGTGAGCCTGGCACGGACGAAGGAGTCCTACTTATCACAGGAATACCAAGGTACACTGGGAAGCATATTTCAGTGGAAATATGCAACACAATGCCCACCCGAAAGGAGGTCTTAGAATACACATATGACCCAGAGGGGGGTGCATATGGAAGAACACTGGGGTGTCTTGCCTGAAGGGTGGAGTCTTTCAACCCCAGGGGTGGCAAGGTGGCTTGCCAAGGGAAAGACACATGCCCAAGGAGGCTTACAGTGGAAATACACATATGGTCGCCCAACGGGGGAACCATGCACATGGAGGCACCTAGCCAACCGCGAAAGCTGCCGAAGGCATAACTCTGGCGATGGCGTCAGCAGTGCTGGAGGAACTCAGGGTTTCTCGGGGAAACTCACCTGAGGAGAATATCGCACTGATCCAGTCCATGGAGTGGAGCGAAGACACCTGAGCGGATCCATGTTACCGGCTAGTTGAAGCGAGTACACGAGAGGATACTGGCTCCACTTGGAGATTATAGAATCTCGCGAATGTGTAAGGTGTCGCCCAGCCTGCAGCTCTACAGATATCTGTTAGCGAAGCGCCATGCGAGCCCAAGAGGAGGCCACACTCTGGGTGGAGTGGGCTCTCACACCAAGGGGACACGGTCAACCTTGCTGCTGGTATGCCAGAGCAATGGCGTCCACTATCCAGTGAGACAACCTTTGCTTGGAGAGAGCCTTTCCCTTCAGCTTCCCACCATAACAGACAAAGAGCTGGTCTGAGGTCCTGAAACACTGCTTTCTGTCTACGTAGGCATGGTGGGCGCGTACTGGACAGAGCAGTGGCAAGGCTGGCTCTGCCTCCTCCGAGGGCAGCGCTTGCAGGTTCACCACCTGATCTCGAAAGGGGGTGGTAGGAACCTTGGGCACATATCCAGGCCGGGGTCTCAGGATCACGTGAGAGTTAGCCGGCCCGAATTCCAGGCATGCTTCATCAAAATGCCTGCAGGTCCCCTACCCTCTTGATGGAGGCCAGTGCAAGCAGGAGCGCTTTCTTCATTGACAGGAACTTAAGCTCCAATGCTTGCAAAGGCTCAAAGGGAGCACTCCGCAGGGCAGTTAAAACCACTGAGAGGTCCCAAGAGGGCACGAGAGGAGGGCAAGGAGGATTCAGTCTCCTCACTCCTCTCAGGAACCTGATGACCAGGTCGTGCTTTTCAATGGACTTACCCTCAACTGCATCATGACGTGCGGCGATAGCGGCAACATACACTGGAAGCATTAAGGGTGGAGGGAGAAGCCTTCTCTCCAACCCTTCTTGCAGGAAAGCATGACACTTATCAGGCATTTACTGGGGTCTTCTCGGCGAGAAGACAATACCGCGTGCCCCGTCTCTGAGAAAGGAGATCCTTCCTCAGAGGAATTGGCCAGGGAGGGGCTGTCACGAGGAGCATGAGTTCGGAGAACCAAGTCCGGATGGGCCAATGAGGTGCAACCAGAAGGACCTGCTCCTCGTCCTCCCTGATCTTGCACAGGGTCTGTGCAAGAAGGCTCACTGGGGGAAACGCATACTTGCGGAGGCCCCGCGGCCAGCTGTGCGCCAGTGCATCCGTGCCGAGCGTGCCCTCGGTCAGGGAGTAAAACAGGCTGCAATGGGAAGAGTCATGGGAGGCAAACAGATCTGCCTGTGCGTCGCTGAACTGTTCCCAAATCAGTTGAACCGACTGGGGATGGAGTCGCCATTCTCCAGGGAGGGGCTGAAGCCATGAGAGCTCATCGGCTGCACAGTTCAGGTCTCCGGGAATATACATGGCTCGAATCGACCTCAGATGCTTCTGACTCCATAAGAGGAGGTGTCGGGCGAGTTGCGACATACGGCGGGAGCGTAGACCACCTTGACGGTTGATGTACGCTACAGTCGCGGTATTGTCTGATCGGACTAGTATGTGCTGGTTCTTGAGCAACGCATGGAAGCGGTGCAGAGCGAGACGTACAGCCATCAACTTGAGGCAATTGACATGCCAAAGGCACTGGGGTCCTGTCCAGGAGCCCGCGGCAGCATGTCCATTGCACATGGCACCCCAACCCGTGTTGGAGGCATCTGTTGAGACAACAACATGCCTGGAAACTTGCCCGTAGGAAGCTGAGGTTCGTCCATGGGGTGAAGGTCTGACGACAAGTCGGAGTAACTGGTACTCGGAGCGTGCCGTGTTTCCATGCACACCTCGGGACTCGATAGCGTAGCCAGTGCTGAAGCGGTCTCATATGAAGCAACCCGAGCGGTGTGGCTGCCGCTGCGGATGCCATATGCCCCAGGAGCCTCTGAAAGGATTTCAGTGGAACTGCACTCTTGCTCTGGATGTGACGCAGGCAAGTCAGGAGTGACTGCGCGCACTCTCTCGTAAGCTGCGCACACATGGCGACCGAGTCGACACGGGGCAAAGTTTGCTCTTCTCCCAGTTAACCCGAAGGCCCAGACGAGCTTGGTGCCGGAGCACTAGGTCCCTGTGCTCGCAAACCTGATCTCGAGAGTGAGCTAGGATCAGCCAGTCGTCGAGATAATTCAGGATGTGAACCCCGTGTAGCCGAAGTGGCACAAGGGCTCGCAAATCCAGGATTGGCCGTAAGCCACCGGATTTCTTCGGTACAATGAAGTAGGGGCTGTAAAACCCGGACTTCATTTCGGCTGGAGGGACAATCTTGACCGCACCTTTCATCAGTAAGGTAGCGATTTCCGCACGCATGACGGGCATTGCCACCGACCATAGTGTAGCGGACTCCCCTGAAGCGAGGAGGAGATCGTGTGAACTGAATCGCATAGCCGAGCCCGATGGTCTTGGCGACCCAGCGGGACAGGTTAGGAAGCTGAAGCCAGGCTCCCAAAAACTGTACCAGCGGGGTCATGGGGACCACAGACGTACCCTCGGTGGGGCAGCGAAGCGGTATGACTGGCTCGGACTGGGGAGGCGGAGCGTCCTGGTGTGTGGGCACAGTCATAGACAGCGTCCTGACAGTGGAGACCAGGGAAGGACGTGCGTTCCACTGGGGTCTGCTTTGACAGGGTGCGACAGAGGGGGGCGAGAGTGGTGAGGCTCGTAAGCGGCGCACACTGTCATCCGCGCACTCTGGGTTCTCAGAGATGGAGGTGTTAGTTCTGTCTTTAACCACATTGGGGTGCGGGAGAACAAAATATTCTCCCCCGGTGCAGACAGCTTTTACGCGTCAGGAGCGCCGCTTGGCCTGGCGTTTAGCGGGTGGCGGGGCTTGAACGGACTGGGGCGCCTTCCTGCGACCACCTCCACGGCGCGGCCCGGGTGAAGGCTGCTTGGGCCGAGCAGGAGGGGCGGGAGTCGCAGGAGGGCGCCCTTGGCGGTGAACAGACTGAGTTGACTGTGCCGGCGACTGGGTGGAGGCAGCAGCTGGTCGCCGGGGCAGTATGTGCTTAATAGTATGTGCATTACATACATTAGTATGTGCCTCAGTCTGTTTCTGGGCAGCCGAGAACTTTTGGACGAAGTCCTCGACTGCGCCACCGAAAAGGCCTGCCTGGGATATAGGAGCAACAGAGCATTCAACGGGGGGAACCCCAGTGTACCAGTGGACCACGGCCTCATCAAGGGCAGAGAAGGTGGAGGAGGCCGCCGAACGATCATGGGAAGACAACAGGGCCTTCCAGGATCTCGTGACCTCCTCATGCACCTCTGGGAAGAAGGGAACTGGGGGATGCAGCCCCCAAGAACCAATCATCCAACCGCGAGTGCTCAGGGCAGGGTGGAGGGTTCCACGCTAACCCGATGCTGGCGGCGGCCTGGGAGAGCATAGCTCAACGATGGTCATATTCCCACAGTGAGAACATGACTCATCTATGAAAGCTGCCTTTGCGTGTTCTAAGCCCAAACACGCAACGCCGCCCTTCCAGAGTCTCGTCCCGTCGAGGTCGCCGTCCCTTCCAGAGTCTCGTCCCGCCACGCCCGAGCCAGAAACTTCAGCCAAACTTGGCCGCTGCCACGCCCGAGTCTTTGACCAAGATGGCCGTCACTGCACCTGAGAATTTGCCGCCGGTCCCTGAGCCCGCTTCAGCCCACAAGCCAGCTCCAGAGTCCAAAACTCCACCCACGGGGGGTGCTATCCGTCTACGGAGGCTGTCCCCGAGACGCTCAGCCTTGAACGGGCGTCTCCGCCATGGCCCTCCGAGCTGCCGGCTCCACCCTGGTCCCCCTGAACTGCAATCTCCGCCCTATATATATATATATATATATATATATATATATATATACAGTGAGGAAAATAAGTATTTGAACACCCTGCTATTTTGCAAGTTCTCCCACTTAGAAATCATGGAGGGGTCTGAAATTGTCATCGTAGGTGCATGTCCACTGTGAGAGACATAATCTAAAAAAAAAATCCAGAAATCACAATGTATGATTTTTTAACTATTTATTTGTATGATACAGCTGCAAATAAGTATTTGAACACCTGAGAAAATCAATGTTAATATTTGGTACAGTAGCCTTTGTTTGCAATTACAGAGGTCAAACGTTTCCTGTAGTTTTTCACCAGGTTTGCACACACTGCAGGAGGGATTTTGGCCCACTCCTCCACACAGATCTTCTCTAGATCAGTCAGGTTTCTGGGCTGTCGCTGAGAAACACGGAGTTTGAGCTCCTTCCAAAGATTCTCTATTGGGTTTAGGTCTGGAGACTGGCTAGGCCACGCCAGAACCTTGATATGCTTCTTACAGAGCCACTCCTTGGTTATCCTGGCTGTGTGCTTCGGGTCATTGTCATGTTGGAAGACCCAGCCTCGACCCATCTTCAATGCTCTAACTGAGGGAAGGAGGTTGTTCCCCAAAATCTCGCAATACATGGCCCCGGTCATCCTCTCCTTAATACAGTGCAGTCGCCCTGTCCCATGTGCAGAAAAACACCCCCAAAGCATGATGCTACCACCCCCATGCTTCACAGTAGGGATGGTGTTCTTGGGATGGTACTCATCATTCTTCTTCCTCCAAACACGTTTCGTGGAATTTTGACCAAAAAGTTCTATTTTGGTCTCATCTGACCACATGACTTTCTCCCATGACTCCTCTGGATCATCCAAATGGTCATTGGCAAACTTAAGATGGGCCTTGACATGTGCTGGTTTAAGCAGGGGAACCTTCCGTGCCATGCATGATTTCAAACCATGACGTCTTAGTGTATTACCAACAGTAACCTTGGAAACGGTGGTCCCAGCTCTTTTCAGGTCATTGACCAGCTCCTCCCGTGTAGTTCTGGGCTGATTTCTCACCTTTCTTAGGATCATTGAGACCCCACGAGGTGAGATCTTGCATGGAGCCCCAGTCCGAGGGAGATTGACAGTCATGTTTAGCTTCTTCCATTTTATAATGATTGCTCCAACAGTGGACCTTTTTTCACCAAGCTGCTTGGCAATTTCCCCGTAGCCCTTTCCAGCCTTGTGGAGGTGTACGATTTTGTCTCTAGTGTCTTTGGACAGCTCTTTGGTCTTGGCCATGTTAGTAGTTTGATTCTTACTGATTGTATGGGGTGGACAGGTGTCTTTATGCAGCTAACGACCTCAAACAGGTGCATCTAATTTAGGATAATAAATGGAGTGGAGGTGGACATTTTAAAGGCAGACTAACAGGTCTTTGAGGGTCAGAATTCTAGCTGATAGACAGGTGTTCAAATACTTATTTGCAGCTGTATCATACAAATAAATAGTTAAAAAATCATACATTGTGATTTCTGGATTTATTTTTTTAGATTATGTCTCTCACAGTGGACATGCACCTACAATGACAATTTCAGACCCCTCCATGATTTCCAAGTGGGAGAACTTGCAAAATAGCAGGATGTTCAAATACTTTTTTTCCTAACTGTATATATATATATATATATACAGTACCCCCTCACATTTCAGCAAACATTTTAGGATATCTTCTCAAGGGACAATACTATAGAAATTAAACTTGATACAGAGTTTAAATATTCCCACAGGAATTGCATTAAACTGGTCCTCCATTGTACTATTCTTAGTTCATCTGGTGTAATCTGTCTTTATATAATTTGTTGACCAAATTTCTGAACACTAAGCGTCTTTAAAATGCAATTTGGCAATCTGACATCGTTAATTTGTGGAATTTCAGAACACTTTGCAGCTTAGATTTAATAGATGGTTTTTCTCTGTTCGAGTGGTTGAATTTGTATTTAAGTTTTTAAAAAATTTTTTTTTATTAATATACCACAGTGAAGGAAAGAGACAGGATGTAGTGATGTAGCAGCGAGGTGAACAGGATTGCAAAAAGACCAGCAGCCAGGACACAAGCTCTGGTCGCCCGAGGTGCTGCTGCACCATATGTCACACCACTACTTACAAGCTATGACTCTGACATTACAATATGATTTTTTATTATATGATCCTATGGATGGATGCCTTTTTCAGACAACTTTAAATAATCAAATGATAAAGAAAAGTGTATGCAAAGTATGTGGCAAAAATAAATAAAACAATTAAATGTAATTCATTTGCACAGCACTGATGCATCTTCCTTGTCGAATTTTTATTTTATTTGACACTGCATTTTCACTGCAGTGCTTTTTCTTAATGCTAATGTGACAATTCATATTAAAAAAATATATATACAAAATTGTTGGTTAGTTTTAAATTTAATTTATGTATTTATTTATTTATTTATTTTACTTTCAAAGTCAACCAATATGTAAATTATTGTTGTGAGGTTGTGGTGAAATTAAAATGCTAAATCATCTGTTGCATAGTTTAATATGTCAAGGATGATACAGTCACTGTGAAATTTAAAATAAAAATAAAAGAGTTGTATTATTTGCCACATAATTTGCAGACACCTACAAAATGAAATGAGTGTATAGATCCATATATCCTGGCATCAACAGAATATGGGAATTCTGGATGTCACAATTGGCAGGTCACAATGAGTTGCCTCTCACCATTGGCATGCTGGGATAAGCCGCTACCTGTTAATAACTAGAGGATTTTTCCTTATGTAAATATAATCCTGAAATTAGTGCATTTACATAGTTGTCTGTATTTTCCTTTGGCAAAAATAATAATAATAATAATAATAATAATAATTGCATGAAATTCTTTGAGATGGTAAAGCACAGCTCTTGTTTCCCTGACATTTCCTTGACCCATCTGAAGCTTTATACCAAATTAATTCTCTCACATGATTAATAATTGAATGTGCAGTTGTTTGGACAAACTCAGGCTTTGTCCCAAAACTGAAACCACGGTTTTCTTGATTACGTTTTGAGCCTTGAAAATCCTGTCAAGTCAAGTCACCTCTGTTTATATGACGCAAATACAAATAATTTCAAAGCACATTCACTGTAATAAACAGGAAAATAACAGAACCAATTATATCAAATATAAGAAATTCAAATTGTGCTGTAAAGCAGCAGAAGACAAGTCAGTTCAGTGTTGATTCAGTTCAGTTTAATAACTGTGTAAAGTTCATCAATTAAGAAATTATTTCAATGTAGCCAAGCAAATTGTCTTTGTTCAGCTTTAGTCAGTTCAATGTTGAGTCAATTCAGTTCAATTACAGTGGTGTTGGTGCAAAATGTATCAATTATGAAAAAGTTCAATTGAGCTGTAAAGCAGCTCTACAGAAAACAAAAGTGTCATCATCCAGCTGAATTCAGTTCA
This sequence comes from Rutilus rutilus, assembly GCF_951802725.1. Taxonomy (NCBI): domain Eukaryota; kingdom Metazoa; phylum Chordata; class Actinopteri; order Cypriniformes; family Leuciscidae; genus Rutilus; species Rutilus rutilus. The sequence continues at coordinate 24,205,126 of NC_140225.1, read as the reverse complement.
AGTTTTGTTCTATTCCGATAGTTCTCATCCTGTGACAGCCAACAACATCTGTGGAGATGAGAGCATGTCAATCAATAAAACAAGTGATGCTGTTGGACATTTTCTGTACAGAAAACTCTGCTTTGGAGGCTTTTTTCAAAAAAAAAAAAAAAAAACCCTACAGGAAGTCATAATCCGGTGAAATGGGATCTCCAGTGGCCTCATCCCACCTGTGAGGCGGAATGCTGTAGGTCAAATTCCATAGTTCATTTTCACACTTCACTTGAATTGTTTTTCTTTCCTCTCCTCCTGCTAAACCTCACGGAAGCTGTACAATTCACAATTGACAGAATTTTCTCGCCCCTTTATTTTGCTTCAATCATGAACCACCCACCCTCTCCCCTTTTTCGCCCACAGGGAGTGTTTCTGTTTCAGAAAATGGATGGAACTCTCCGTTTTCTATCTCTCCTAATGTTATAACACACATCCCACATCAATCCATTCATCTGTCCATCCATCACCTCTCGGCCCTTTTCATTACCAGCCCTGCTCTTGCGGAATAGAAGGCCGTTTCCACCACACTTTCCCATAGATAAGAGGGTGCTCGCCAGTTGACACAGAAACTGTTATCAGAAGTCTTGCTTTTATATCGTGACCACCAGGGATTCTCTAGCATGGACAAGCTTTCCTGTAGCTCAAACAGTAGAGTTTTGGCACTTGCAATGCCAAGGTTATGGGTTTGATTCCCAGGGAAAGGAACGGATAAGAATGTAAATGTGTACCTTGAAATGCAATGTAAGTCGCTTTGGATAAAAGTGTCTGCCAAATGCATAAATGTAAATGGACATACATACTGGGTAACATAACCAGCTATTTCCCCCCCTACAGAGGTTTTTACCTGCTCTTTCAGGTTGTTCACGGTTGTGTCATCTAGTCACACAACAACTACAGTATTGGAATATCTGATTGAAGCCTTCTGTGCACTCTGAGGTTGATCAGATCAATTTAAAACTCATTACTGATTTTAATGCAAGGGTAAGTGCTGAACTACTAATAACAATATGCTTTTAAAATCTGTCAGTGTGAAAATCCATTGTAGATTGTTGCCATGGGTTACTAACTTATTCAATGGAGAGTGAAAAAAAAAAAAAAAAAAAAATCAAACATGCTTGTGCTGTGAAAGCCGTGCAGTGAAATTCAGATATGAAGATGCAGTTTAAGGGAACAAGAGAGACAGAACTGAGAGACAAGTCTTCTCTTGTAAAGATAATATCATTAATACATTAGCAGAGCTGTAAACAAAGCAGATGCAGTGCATTCTTTCAAAAACAAATGTAAAAAGACTTCCATTTAAAGACAGATAACTTGAAACCAAGTTAGCCAGAAAGAAGTTTTAATGTTTGTCATTGTTTTAATACACACATCAGCGTCAGTTTTTTTTACCCAAGTTACCTTTTTTTTTTTTTTATAAATTAATTGCACGATTATTATAAATAATGAGGAGTTTGTCTAAAACATTGCGGCAGATCGAGTTGTATTTTCTGCAGTACATTTTCTTACATTTTCATCTCTTAGCCACCTTCCCAGGTAACGGGGAACATTCTGAGAACTTTGTCTAACATTCATTCAGGTTCTCTTGAGGTTGTGAACAAACGTTCTTCCAGTAACGTTAATGGAACGTTCTGTCAGAGTTATCTGAATGTTCAACTAGAAAGACTCAGAGGGCAGGTGAAAGCTTACATGGCATTTATAAAGTATTAACAGATGGAGGCGAGCTACAATGATTCTAGTTGTATAGAAAAGTTATTTGGCGTAGGCCTCGTCCTTAGTCCAAATCCTTGGGATGCAGATTCAGCTGATCCTGCCTAAAGATGAAGAAAGGAGCGGAGCCTACCTCTAATGAATGAACAGGGAACAACCTGGTGGTGGTGGGGAAAGTCAGCGTCATCAACTGCGAATGTAAAATAGAAAGTTCAGTACTTACAGTATATACTCCAAGTGTCAAGCAGTGAGACAGACCTAATAATTATGAATGAATGACTTGGCATTAGAGTCTTCCTGGTAGAATCTATGCTAAAGCTATAATTTCTCAAAACGTTAGCACAAAAACATTATTTTATATTTCATGGAGCGTTTTTCTGAAACGTTTTAGTTTGACATTCGTCTAACATTTTTAGTCTAACCATCCCATAATGTTTGCAAAATGATAAAATGGAATGTTCCCTTAACATTCAAATAACCAAGAAAAACTGCACAATTATTGCTTGTCTTTTCTTTCCGAGTGAGCCAGGACGTTTCATTTATGCTAACCTCAAAATGAAATGGGTACATGATACACTTGTAGATTTTACAGGGTATGCTTGTAAATATGTTGCATGTATACTCAAATGTGACCTGCAATATTGTACTGTCCAATAACTTTGTTGGGAAATGTTCTTATCCTGTATATTTGTCATGTGTCTGTTTGTGTTTGGACTTCCTCTGTGTTCATTGTTCAGTTTCTAGCCACTCCTCCTCCATTAGTTCATTTGGTTCAGCTGTGTCCTGTGTATTTAAGCCCTCTGTTTCCCCCTGTTCCTTGTCTTGTAATATATATATATATATATATATAGTTAGCAGTGATAACTGACCTTAGTTTTCTGGTCTAAGTTTTGAATTAAAGTATCCTATTGTATCTCCTGCGCTTGATCTTAACCACCTCACCCGTGACAGAATACAAGACTCTTAACAGTTTACTTTTGTCTGTTTTCCACCATCACCATGAACATTCCCGCCGTTGCTCTGCTATGTCTGGAGCAGAAGGACCGCTCCCTGGAGTTTCACGGCAGGGATTTCTTGGAGTTGATGTGCCTAACACACTATCCCGACCTACACACTATATCCTCGCTGTGTGTGTTTTACATCTCCGGCCTCAGTGAGCAGTCCCGGGCACATGCACCTCCCAAGGAGTGGTCCTCAGGAAGATTTTGCCGCATATGTGGAGTGGGTGCTGGTAAACACCAACTCTGCATTCACCATCGGCCTCACAGAGCCTACCAACACCCCTCCACCAAATCCAGAGCCACATCCCAAAATGGCCGCCATTCCTGAGTCTCTTCACGTCATGCCTGCCAAGTCTGAGTCTCTTCACGTCATGCCTGCCAAGACTGAGTCTCTTCACGTCATGCCTGCCGAGCCTGAGCTTCTTCACGTCATGCCTGCCAAGCCTGAGCTTCTTCACGTAATGTCTGCAGAGTCTGAGCTTCTTCACATCATGCCTGCCGCGCCTGAGCTTCTTCACGTCATGCCTGCCGAGCCTGAGCTTCTTCACGTAATGTCTGCCGAGTCTGAGCTTCTTCACATCATGCCTACCGTGCCTGAGCTTCTTCACATCATACCTGCCGAGCCTGAGCTTCTTCACGTCATGTCTGCCGAGCCTGAGCTTCTTTACGTAATGTCTGCGGAACCTGAGCTTCTTCGCGTCATACCTGCCAAGCCTGAGCTTCTTCACGTCATGCCTGCCAAGCCTGCCAAGCCTGAGCTTCTTCACGCCATGTCACTGTGTCTTCGGACGAGATGGCCGCCATGCCTGAGTCGGCTACGGAGGATACAGCGCTCATCATGGTCGCCACGGCTGTTTTGTGTGTGTGGGCAGCGCACACATCGGCTCCGGCCCGTGGGCCCTCGACCAAGAGGGCCGCCGCCCTTCCTGAGTCTCGTCCCGTCGAGGTCGCCGCCCCTTCCAGAGTCTCGTCCCGCCACGCCCGAGCCAGAAACTTCAGCCATGATGGCCGCCGCCACGCCCGAGTCTATGACCAAGATGCCCCAAGCCAGCTCCAGAGTCCAAAACTCCACCCACAGGGGGGCTACCCATCTACGGAGGCTGTCCCTGAGACGCTCAGCCCTGAACGGGCGTCTCCGCCATGGCCCCCCGAACTGCCGGCTCCGCCCTGGGTCCCTGAACTGCCAGCACCGCCCTTGTTCCCTGTATCACCGCTACCGCCCTGGATATATATATATATATATATATATATATATATATATATATACCCTCACATTTCAGCAAACATTTTAGTAGATCTTCTCAAGGGACAATACTATACAAATGAAACATGATACATTTTAGAGTATTCAATGTGCTGCTTGTATAGCAGTATATATTTACTGTCCTCTGAAAATAACTCAACATACAGCCATTAAAATAGCTGGCAACAAAAGTGACTACACCCTAAGTGATAATAGCTGTATTTTGTTTAACCATGCAAAGTCAAATGTCGTTTTCATAATTTTTATGTTTTTGTCTGCTTGACAGGACCATACAAATTTGTGTATCTTGTATTAGAGCAGTTAAAATTTGTGCTTTCAGTACAATTATCTCATACTGACCACTGGATGTTCAACATGGCACCTCATGGCAAAGAACTCTCTTAAGGATTTTAGAATTAGAATGGATGCTCGCCACAAAGTTGACCTAGGCTATAAGAAGATGGGAAACACCCTGAAAATGTGTTACAGTACAGGCAGGGTCATAAAGTGGTTTTCCAAGATGGGTTCCACTTGGAACAGGCCTCGCAAGGGTCAATTAAAGAAGTTGAGTCCTCGTACTGTGCGTCAGGTGCAGAAGCTGGCTTCAAAAAACAGACGCATGAGTGCTGCCAGCATTACTTTAGATGTTGCAGAAGGTCAGCTTGTCAGTGCTCAGACCATACGCCACACACTGCAACAAGTCGGTTTGCATGGCCGTCATCCCAGAAGGAAGCCTCTTCTGAAGCTGGCTCACAAGAAAGCCTGCAAACAGTTTGCTGAAAGCAAAGCATGAATTACTGGAACCATGTCCTGTGGTCTGATGAGACTAAGATAAACTTGTTTGGCTCCTATAGTTCCAGCATGTGTGGCGACGCCCTGGTAAGGAGTACCAAGAAAATTGTGTCTTGCCTACAGTCAAGCATGGTGGTGGTAGCATCATGGTCTGGGGCTGCATGAGTGCTGCTGGTACTGGGGAGCTGCGCTTCATTGAGGGAAACATGGATTCCAACATGTACTGTGACATTCTGAAGCAGAACATGATGCCCTCCCTTCAGAAACTGGGCCGAACGGCATGATAACGACCCCAAACACACCGCCAAGATGACAACTGGCTTGCTGAGGAAGCTGATGTAGGTGAAGCTGATGAAGTGGCCAAGTATGTCTCCAGACCTGAACCCTATTGAGGACCTGTGGGGCGTCCTCAAGCAGAAAGTGGAGAAGCACCATGTGTCTAACATCCAGTAGCTCCGTGAAGTCTTTATGGAGGAGTGGAAGCGGATCCCAGCAACAACCTGCACATCTCTGGTGAACTCCATGCTAGGAGGATTAAGGCAGTGCTAGATAACAATGGTGCTCACACAAAATATTGACATTTTCGACACAGTTTTGACATATTCACTTAGGGTGTACTCACTTTTGTTGCCAGTTGTTTTGACAATAATGGCTGCTAGGGGTGTCAAAATTTATCGTTTCTACGATGCATCGCGATTCAGACTAGGTCGATTCGGTATCGGTTCAGTAATAGATCATAACCGGTTATAATTTACTGACGTCATTTGTCGCGTGCGTGCTTTGTCGCGGTTGCATACAATGGCAGAGGGAAGTGAGACGCGAGTGCGAGTGATTAAAAATGCTCCAAATACTTTTAAAGCCTACATCTGGCCACATTTCGGCTTTTATGAACAACCTGGTAAGCACGACCTGCAGAAGACACACGCTGTGTGCACTCATGTAACACACAGATAGAATATGCAGGAGGTAATACCACTAACTTGATAAACCACCGTACATTAGCCGTTTTCACCCCGAGCTGTTAACGCCTGGCAGAGTCTGACTGCTTTAGAGTAAGCGGATGAGCTCCAACGCCGAATCCGCAGCCCAAAAAAAATCATCCACCCGTCCCAATAATTTTCTCTGATTTAAGTATCCACACCCGATGGTCAAATTACAATTATTCTGTGTTGTTATGCGTGATTATAAATGGATGATCGTCACCTTCAACAGCGGCGCGCATCTCTATGGTAGCATAATACACTGATTAATGAGCGCTGCTTTTAAATGAACATTTCTTTAAAACAAAATTTATTTGACAGATTTTCCTTTTCTTAATGGCATTAACAAGCTTTACTATTTGAAACTTAAACTGGAATGTCACTGTTTCTGTCACTGCGACTTCCCGAACAGGCTAGCATACACACACGCGCGCGCACACACATCACTTATTAAAATTTGAGGATGCGGTGCATCGCGATGCATTGTGATATCGAATTGAACTGAATCGATGACATGATAATCGTAATCGAACCGAACCGTGAGAAGAGTGTCGGTTCACACCCCTAATGGCTGCATGTTGAGTTATTTTCAGAGGACAGTAAATATATACTGCTATACAAGCAGCACATTGACTACTGTAAAATATATTAAAGTTTCATTTGTCCCTTGAGAAGATATACTAAAATGTTTGCTGAAATGTGAGGGGTGTACTCACTTTTGTGAGATACTGTATATACAGAATATATGTTATCAGTGATTTGTGGTTGTTAGTTTTCTGGTCTAAGTTTTGAATTAAAGTATCCTATTGTATCTCTTTACACGTCGTGCACTTGATCTTAACCACCTCACCCGTGACAATATTCAGATATTCACAGATAAATTAATAAAGGTCAACTTCTTACTAGAATATCATAGGCTTCAAAGTAATGTATCTGTGACAGAGCAGTTTATTAGTTTGTTTTAGTGTGTATTTTTATATCTCTGCTATCCTGCCACTAATGAAACAGCAGGAGTTCAGATGCAGGTGATTTTTCACAAGTCAACACGCCTGAAATATCAAAGCTTTTCTGCACCAACTCTGACATGACGCACAGATCCATAAGCTCCCTGAGTTCTCTGATATCCCTCTACAAATTTTAGCTTTTTGTCTGTCAGAAATATCACATGCAATTTGTGCATGGTGTAATGATGTTTTCTACCAGATTATTCAATGTTAAAAGTTTTACACATAAACTAAATTAATAGTATGTTTTAATAAAATATTTAAAGTAATGTACACTCACATCAGATGAAGATTGTATTTGCGCAGTTGTCTAATAATTTTTTTATTCTAAACAGATCATAGAAAGGGTCGGCTCATGCAGTCCATGTTGCAATGCTATGAAACTATTTTAGTGATTTTAGAGAGTGAATTCATTTATTTTATTTTATTTTTTTGGCCCCAAGTTTTATAATTTTAAGCATGAATTAAATTTTATTTAAACTGTTTTTTTATTTGTTTTTGTTTTTTCTGGGAAAACAGACAAAATATTGATAACTTAACTTTGATATCTAGTCAGCAAATCATGGTTCATGGCTGTGACTGGGGAGTGAATTCTGTTACTGGCTGAGCAATTTGCATATATCTGCCACCACAATGTGATGAATCACTTGTTTATCAGGAGGTCTGCATGAAACGATTATTTATTTGCAGCATTTGTCTCTATTCCTGATTCATTCAAATCAATCCCCTGCAGTCAAGACTTGTGTATTTTTGATTGTCTGTTTTCTGAACAGCCAGAAATTGCAGAACGTTTACCAACAATATCATCATCAGATTTTATATTCACTTGTCAGTTCTAAATAATTCAAGCTCAAGAAGTCTTCAGTACCATACACCTGGATAGAGTATGCAAAAAAATTTCCCCCACTTTCATTTCACTAATAATAATAAAATCTGCTGAAGGGCTTGTAAACCCATCAGGCAGGATGCTGGAGGGTAAATTGTATAATCTAGGCGCCACATGGACATTCAGCCTTTGTATTTTATTTCCTTAAAGGTGCTGTAAGTAATATTATAGCTGCCTCGCAAACCAAAACCCGCCCTCAACGGGCAAATCTAAAGGCTGATGATGAGTGACAGGAAGTGAGTACCTCAGAGACTTCTGATTGGCTAAACAATAGCATTCTGTGGTCATGTTCTTTGTTTGCTGTTTACAGAGCCTAGGGCTGTTGCAGACAGATGGGATTTCTCAGGACACCTATTTCAGTGATATCTGTCAGGTTGGTATAGGGACCGTGTCTGTGTGCTACTCTATAAAACATCACTCATGGCACCTTTAAAAACACATGGTGGTGAAGTATTCAGGCTGTCTTTCATAATCTTAAACAGTGATTCTGCAAGGATTTTTATTTATTTTTTCTTCAAATTTGATTTGATCTGATTTCTCAAATGTTTTATAACATTTAATGTTAACATAAATGTGGCTTCTGTAGCTAAGATCAGAATGCAGAATGACATTCCTCACTTCATGTTTTTAGACCTCTGGTGTCAAGGTATTCATTCACCTTTCATATTTCATCTTTATATATACAATGACAAATACAATGACCTCTGCTTTGTCTTCATTTAACTGAAGAAAGTTTTGGCACAACCAACTGTTCATTTCCAGAGGTGGGTATAGAGTATCCAAAAACTGTACTCAAGTACAAGTACGTATAGAAATATTTACTCAAAGTAAAAGTAAAAGTAAAAGTAATAATCTTAATGTTTCCTTGAGCAAGAGTAAAAAGGTATCCAATGAAATAACTACTCCAGTATCTAGTTACTAGTTACTTCGGATCATATATAGGCCTATGTATGTATGTATGTATGTATATGGGGAGAACAAGTATTTGATACACTGCCGATTTTGCAGGTTTTCCCACGTACATGTAGAAGTCTGTAATTTTTATCATAGGTACTCTTCAACTGTGAGTGACGGAATCTAAAACAAAAATCCAGAAAATCACATTGTATGCTTTTTAAGTAATTCATTTGCATTTTATTGCATGACATAAGTATTTGATACATCAGAAAAGCAGAACTTAATATTTGGTACAGAAACCTTTGTTTGCAATTACAGAGATCATACGTTTCCTGTAGTTCTTGACCAGGTTTGCACACAGTGCAGCAGGGATTTTGGCCCACTCCTCCATACAGACCTTCTCCAGATCCTTCAGGTTTCGGGGCTGTCGCTGGGCAATATGGACTTTCAGCTCCCTCCAAAGATTTCCTATTGGGTTCAGGTCTGGAGACTCCAGGACCTTGAGATGCTTCTGACAGAGCCACTCCTTAGTTGCCCTGGCTGTGTGTTTCAGGTCGTTGTCATGCTGGAAGACCCAGCCACGACCCATCTTCAATGCTCTTACTGAGGGAAGGAGGTTGTTGGCCAAGATCTCGCGATACATGGCCCCATCCATCCTCCCCTCAATATGGTGCAGTTGTCCTGTCCCCTTTGCAGAAAAGCATCCCCAAAGAATGATGTTTCCACCTCCATGCTTCACGGTTGGGATAGTGTTCTTGGGGTTGTACTCATCCTTTTTCTTCCTCCAAACACGGCGAGTGGAGTTTAGACCAAAAAGCTCTATTTTTGTCTCATCAGACCACATGACCTTCTCCCATTCCTCCTCTGGATCATCCAGATGGTCATTGGCAAACTTCAGACGGGCCTGGACATGCACTGGCTTGAGCAGGGGGACCTTGCGTGCGCTGCAGGATTTTAATCCATGACGGCGTAGTGTGTTACTAATGGTTTTCTTTGAGACCGTGGTCCCAGCTCTCTTCAGGTCACTGACCAGGTCCTGCCGTGTAGTTCTGGGCTGATCCCTCACCTTCCTCATGATCATTGATGCCCCACGAGGTGAGATCTTGCATGGTGCCCCAGACCGAGGGAGATTGACCGTCATCTTGAACTTCTTCCATTTTCGAATAGTTGCGGCAACAGTTGTTGCCTTCTCACCAAGCTGCTTGCCTATTGTCCTGTAGCCCATCCCAGCCTTGTGCAGGTCTACAATTTTATCCCTGATGTCCTTACACAGCTCTCTGGTCTTGGCCATTGTGGAGAGGTTGGAGTCTGTTTGATTGAGTGTGTGGACAGGTGTCTTTTATACAGGTAACAAGTTCAAACAGGTGCAGTTAATACAGGTAATGAGTGGAGAACAGGAGGGCTTCTTAAAGAAAAACTAACAGGTCTGTGAGAGCCGGAATTCTTACTGGTTGGTAGGTGATCAAATACTTATGTCATGCAATAAAATGCAAATTAATTATTTAAAAATCATACAATGTGATTTTCTGGATATTTGTTTTAGATTCTGTCTCTCACAGTTGAAGTGTACCTATGATAAAAATTGCAGACCTCTACATGCTTTGTAAGTAGGAAAACCTGCAAAATCGGCAGTGTATCAAATACTTGTTCTCCCCACTGTATATATAAAACATGATTTTATTTAGATATTTTCAATTTAAATGACTATTATTATCATATTTAGATGTTAATTAGGCTATCTTTGCAACAAAAACAGAAGAGACAAGCATTATTTGTATTTGCCATCTGTAGCCCGAAAATTAATGCCTGTCTTTTGATTTGTATAATAGTAACTTACACAACTACGTTTGGATTATTAGACATTATTATGTCGAAATAAAGTGAATATGCAGAGTTTTGCATTCAAAGGCATGTAAAGGCAGGGAACCATTGACACAGAGAAGAAAGAGTTAAAACTCTTCACATTTGCTCTCGCTCATGACCGCTACCGAACATCTGAACACAAATAACGATCAAATGCATATTGACGGATCTGTCTGTTCTCCAAAATGTAATGAAATGTATATTTCTGCAAGCACGTTTAAACTGGTTAACTGTGTCTAAGGAAGGCAATGGCATTCGTTTTCAAAACGAGTTCACACGCCACTGCGCAATACACACAAATTACCTTGGGATGGCGGGTGTTCATTTCATAAACTGTGAACAATGGTAGCTTGAATCATTTCATTTAAGCAGTGGCACAGGGAGTCCATGGGACTGAAGTCACTTGGTGATAGAGCTATGTAGATCTGGGTGTCATCAGATAAGCAAGTGACCCCAGAAAGGGCATGGCCCAGAAACAAAACACTAAGGCTTTATTCTTGAGTTTTGAAAAGTTCCTCAAAACCCCTCTGTAGAAGTTCTGACTGTTCTTTCTCAATGTCATTTTTATGCAATGTCACATGTATAATTAGAGTTTGGGAGAGTTAGTTTTAAAAGTAATGCGTTACAATATTGTGTTACTCCCTAAAAAAATAACTAATTGCATTACTTTGTTTCTTTTTATGGAAAGCATTGTGTTATGTTACTTTTGTGTTACTTTTTCTCACCTGGGCTACTTGCTTGTTTGTTTTTTAATAACAAAAAGCCTCCGGCTGAAAGAAAAGCAAATTCACGTCTCTACAGTAGAGGGCACAGCTCAAACAATCCTCTTAGGCCACGTTCAGACTGTCAGTCCAAATCCGATTATTTGTGTATCCGATTGGAATCTGATCTTAAATGAACTGTTCAGATCTGATTTGTGTGTCCATGCAGCTCTTTCGTTTTCCGGAATATCTGCCCATTTTACGTGGCGTGAGAAAGTCACATAAACCACTTGAAATCCGATCTGAGAGGATCTTCTTTTTGCAGATATTCTGAGTTTGCATTTCACTGTTTTTATTCATTTTGAGGAATACTGAATCTGTTTTTGTCCAAGTGAGATGAGCAAATGCATGCTCAAGTCTACAACTAAAATATCCATCATGTTTACACAGCGCACACAACGCCTCTGCACTTACTCACGATTTATCTCAACATGGGGACAGGAGAGGTGTCAGTCATTAAATGGGAAAATAAAGTAACTTGTGTTACATGTTTGAAAAGGTAACTCAGATATTTAGTTGTATATTTAAAAGTAATGCATTACTTTACTAGTTTCTTGAAAAAAGTAATCTGATTACGTAACTCATGTAACTGTGTCAGACTGATGGTTTGTCAGTATGCTGTGAATTTTTTCTACTAGTCCATTTGTGTGTAGATGGATGTTTTGTCCCGTTTTAGGAAAGTAGGCTGAATGGGGTTGGTAGATAATCTGAAAAATAATAATATTTTTGGTAGTTTTCTGATCATCTGTTTTGGTGTCCGAGCCAATTCAGATTGTTTAAGCGCTGCTTGTGCTCCACTGGTCAGGAAAATAAAGAGAAATTCAAAAGTAAAGTGTGGAGAATCATGGAGCGCTTGAGCAGAAGTGTCTAGCAAAGCCGGAATAAGAGGAAACAGAAAACATTTTGTATATTGAATGTACATTTATAATTACCATTTTCATAACTTTGTTTATCATTTTGGATAGATTTTTTTGTTTCCCACTGAGCTTGTTGCAACGCATTATGTTGTTGCATTCTCCAAGTTGCATTCGCCATTGCCTTATATCTGGTCATATAAAAGGAACTTCGAAAATTATAATGATGCTATTTGGACCAGCTCAAGTGTCTCACCTATGATGCCCTAAAATTCAGCTCACTGGGTTTTAAAGTCACCATGTACTCATGGACATTTTTCTGAATGGTAAATCTTTTAAAGTCCTGTGCCTTTCCAGAAAATTTGTCTTTTAAGGATAGTTGGTTTCATGTTTCACAATTTGAAATGATCTGATGGTGCGGTAATTCTGAGAATCATCTGATTCAGTGTCCAGTCATCTGAATGACTCTGAATGACTGAATCTCTCTCTCTCTCTCTCTCTCTCTCTCTCTCTCTCTCTCTCTCTCTCTCTCAGTGTGAAACCCCTTTGAGGTTAGTGTGGTGTCAGTGTACAGTTGAATGAGCATATAAATCACATTACAGTCAGTATATGAGTTACAGTCATCTGGAGGATTTATGGGTTTCTTCATCCGCACGTCTTTAGGGAGATGAGTCATAACTGTAAGGTAAACAATTCAGATCAATTGTGTTACAGGAATAGTTCTCTCAAATTATTACAATTCTGTCATTTACTCTCCATATTGTTCCCAACCTGACTTTCTTTCCTCTGTTGAACAAATTTTGAGGGATTTTTTTTAGGCTGGTTTCTTTCCTTCAATGCAAGTAAATAAGGACTGGGGCTGGGAAGCAACAAAAAGGTAAAAAGAAAAAGAAAAAAAAAAGCACCATGAAAATACTATAATGTAATCATGCTATATTCCAGTTCTTTGATTGTATGATTATATAGATTCATCTTGTCTTGAATATCTTGCTTGACAGACAGGGGGAGTATATGGGAAAACTGACTGATAAAAATAATATTTGTTTTTGCTTGGTGACATAAGGTATTCATAAATTACCTTTATAATACATTAGAATATTGATATCCTGACATCAGGCCATGGAAAGTGGAAGGCAGAAGCACCTGGTCTCAAATTTGAGGTAGTTAAAGGCACACTCCTCAGAGAAAGGTACACTGCGGTAAAGTACCAAGACCTGTTATGTTTTAATAATTGGATTCTGTCCACATTCCATCCACATTTTTCTGCATTCTGGAAATCATTTGGCCCTACTTTTGAGACAAAATTGATAAATAAATATAACTGAGAAAACTCATGTGCTACAAACCAGTGTAGACACACTGAAGACACACTGAAAATTTGGTCATCACTTTCAGACAGCATTTGAATGGAGCAAATTTTTCATTATTTTTAACATCAGAAACCCCCTCACATAGATTGGACTGGAAAATGAAAACAGCCCAGATATCTTCACATGCGTCATTCATTGATTACTTCTGCTTTGTTATGTAGATGCTCAATGGAAGAACAGAGACAGATTGTCATTGAAAATTCTGACAGGCGTTTGTGATTTTGTTCAGATAGTGTTTTTGTATAGATGTCATGCAATATTTTAGATAAGGGATATTCTTCTCTTCTGATTTAAATCTTTTTATTCCAGACTGAGAACAAAAGCATCTCTTTCTAGCTCGACTTTCATTCTTTGACTTTCTTATGTGAAAAGGTGTTACAAGAACTCTAATAAAGCACCTTTGATGTCACACCAAATCGGATACAATCAAAAGCTCAGTAGCTCAACCTCTGCCATTCTACAGGTTTTCTTGCACTGAGAAAGTTTCTATTTTTTAACATGTAGTGCACTGAGTCCAAGAGTCATGTTAAGAAAAAAGAGTGAGGAAAATTGATCTGATGTGGATAAATGAGAAGGAGCATTTTAATGAGTAAAGGTCTGAAAGACACAGCAAACTTCAGTCTTGTTTTCTTGTTTTAAGCGCTAAAAACACCTATGTTTACAATCAACAAGAGTGACACCTGCCTTAAAAATGTTTTAACAAATTGATGCTGTTAATTTTTTAGGACTGATGATACAGGTTGCACATCGTGTCTTCGTAATATATTAACATTATATTATCTTTAATAAATATATGTTCTGACAAAAAATAGAGACAAGGTTTTTGCAAGTGTCATTGATTGGTGTATAAAAAAATCTGCATGAAATGAAAGTTGCAATTGTCTCTTCTTCCCTATTGTGATGTATATCCGAGCAAAACAGCTTCGCGAACAAGAAAAACTGTGGGAACTTGATTTTTTCCATTGAGAATAGATTGCCATCATTCACCTTCATCAGCTCCACACACTCATCAGGGTTATTGTATGGACTACTTACCTGTGGTTTCCTATGTGTGTTGTTTCTTTGTCTCCTCCTGGTATTATCTCCTGTCTCCAGTTCCTCCAATGGTAATCTCCAAAGACCTGTAAAGGATAGTGTAAAGGCCCCGATATACTCAAGGCAAAGTTATTTTTTGTTCTTTGTTTAGGGGTAAAATTAAGTTCAGTGCAGTTCAGTTCAGAAAACTCAGTGACATGTTATATCAATGAATTATTTAAATAAAGTAATTTGTGTCAATGCATAGGCTATTGAAACATTCAAATAAAACTTTATTTGTGGGATGCATATTGCTGATTATTGCCTGTCATTCACTCAAAGTAATAGATCACTTCAAAATGAAAATTCTGTCATCATTTATTCACCCTCAAATTGTTTCAAACCTGTATGATTTTCTTTCTTCTGATGAACACAAAGGAAGATATGGGTATAGAATATGGGTAACCAGACAGTTGATGTACCCCATTGACTTCCATAGTAGGAAAAAAAATACTATGGATGTCAAATGGGGTACATCAACTGTTTTTGTTACCGACATTCCTTAAAATATCTTCTTTTGAGTTCAGCTGAAGAAAGAAATTCATACAGGTTTGAAACAACTTGAGGGTGAATAAATGATGACTTTGAAGTGAACTAATCCTTTAAGTTAGTGGTCTGTGTTTCATTCTTGGGTCCTTTATGTCGAATATGACTGACCGACATTCAGTAGCCTACGTCTTGGATAAGATTCCTAAAAGTTTTGGACCTACAGCACACATTACAGACATGCATAAAGCAGTAATAATACAAAAAATACAACAATAAAGCAGTCTTTTAAACTCCTTGATTTCGCTTAACAACTTAAAATATAATCTGAATGCACAATAAACTATCCTAAAATGTATTTACATCTCTCGATTGAAAGGTTTTTGCAGGTTTTAATAAAATGTTATTTAATAACAGTAGTCATAAGCATATTTCCAGTACGTACCACAGGCTTGCATATACAGGTGCTGGTCATAAAATTAGAATATCATCAAAAAGTTGATTTATTTCAAGAATTCAACTTAACAGGTGAAACTAATACACTCACCTAAAGGATTATTAGGAACACCTGTTCAATTTCTCATTAATGCAATTATCTAATCAACCAATCACATGACAGTTGCTTCAATGCATTTAGGGGTGTGGTCCTGGTCAAGACAATCTCCTGAACTCCAAACTGAATGTCAGAATGGGAAAGAAAGGTGATTTAAGCAATTTTGAGCGTGGCATGGTTGTTGGTGCCAGACGGGCCGGTCTGAGTATTTCACAATCTGCTCAGTTACCGGGATTTTCATGCACAACCATTTCTAGGGTTTACAAAGAATGGTGTGAAAAGGGAAAAACATCCAGTATGCGGCAGTCCAGTGGGGGAAAATGCCTTGTTGATGCTAGAGGTCAGAGGAGAATGGGCCGACTGATTCAAGCTGATAGAAGAGCAACTTTGACTGAAATAACCACTCGTTACAACCGAGGTATGCAGCAAAGCATTTGTGAAGCCACAACATGCACAACCTTGAGGCGGATGGGCTACAACAGCAGAAGACCCCACCGGGTACCAGTCATCTCCACTACAAATAGGAAAAAGAGGCTACAATTTGCATGAGCTCACCAAAATTGGACAGTTGAAGACTGGAAAAATGATCGATTTCTGTTGAGACATTCAGATGGTAGAGTCAGAATTTGGCGTAAACAGAATGAGAACATGGATCCATCATGCCTTGTTACCACTGTGCAGGCTGGTGTTGGTGGTGTAATGGTGTGGGGGATGTTTTCTTGGCACACTTTAGGCCCCTTAGTGCCAATTGGGCATCGTTTAAATGCCACGGCCTACCTGAGCATTGTTTCTGACCATGTCCATCCCTTTATGACCACCATGTACCCATCCTCTGATGGCTACTTCCAGCAGGATAATGCACCATGTCACAAAGCTCGAATCATTTCAAATTGGTTTCTTGAACATGACAATGAGTTCACTGTACTAAAATGGCCCCCACAGTCACCAGATCTCAACCCAATAGAGCATCTTTGGGATGTGGTGGAACGGGAGCTTCGTGCCCTGGATGTGCATCCCACAAATCTCCATCAACTGCAAGATGCTATCCTATCAATATGGGCCAACATTTCTAAAGAATGCTTTCAGCACCTTGTTGAATCAATGCCACGTAGAATTAAGGCAGTTCTGAAGGCGAAAGGGGGTCAAACACAGTATTAGTATGGTGTTCCTAATAATCCTTTAGGTGAGTGTATATTATATAGACTCATTACATGCAAAGTGAGATATTTCAAGCCTTTATTTGTTATAATTTTGATGATTATGGCTTACAGTTTATGAAACCCACGAAATCAAAATCCCAGAAAATTAGAATATTACATGAAATTACACAGTAATTACACAGTAATACCATGGTCGTTGAACCAGGTTTTGGTTATTTTGGCAGTGTGGGCAGGTGCAAATCCTGCTGGAAAATGAAGTCAGTATCTCCATAAAGCTTGTCTGCTGAAGGAAGCATGAAGTGCTCTGAAAATGTCCTGGTAGACGGCTGCGTTGAGTGGACAGCACAGTGGACCAACACCAGCCGATGACATGGCTCCCCAAACCAACACAGACTGTGGAAACTTCACACTGGACTTCAAGCATCTTGGATTGTGTGCCTCTCCATTCTTCCTCCAGACTCTGGGACCTTGGTTTCCAAATGAGATGCAAAATTTGCTCTCATCAGAAAAGAGGACTTTGGTCCACTGTGCTTTATTAAATCCAGAGTCAACGCAGCCATCTACCAGGACATTTTCAGAGCACTTCATGCTTCTTTCATTTTCCAGCAGGATTTGCACCTGCCCACACTGCCAAAAGAACCAAAACCTGGTTCAATGACCATGGTATTACTGTGTAATTACTGTGTGATTTCATGTAATATTCTAATTTTCTGGGATTTTGAGGGTTTCATAAGCTGTAAGCCATAATCATCAAAATTATAACAAATAAAGGCTTGAAATATCTCACTTTGCATGTAATGAGTCTATATATTAGTTTCACCTGTTAAGTTGAATTCTTGAAATAAATCAACTTTTTGATGATATTCTAATTTTATGACCAGCACCTGTAGTAGTATCGCCAAATCACTCATCAGACTCCTCGGTAATCCTCTGCAAACTTCCACAGTTGGTTGAACCGCCTCAGTCGGGTCTTTTTGAGTTGGACATACTACTTCGGCTTGAGTCATCAACCTGGAACTAAAGTTCGATTCAGTTCAATTAATGAAACGGCTCGATCGGTTACTTCCTGTGAACTGGCTCAAAAGAACGATTCGTTCAAGAACCAAACATCACTAATTCAGCTACAATAATCTCAAAGTGTGTGTGTGGTGCAACTCACCTGGACTGTTTGCAATATCCTTTTCTGCTCTGTTGTCTGCAAGAGCCTTTGCTCGCCGTGTGCACGTTTGCTCATCAATATAGTATACCACATTTGTGTTTCACCATATATCTATGGAAAATTGACATGTTCACCCTTTACTCAAATATTATATATATATATATATTTATTTTTTTGGTAAGCATATTGTGTAGTAGTGCTTGGAGTTAATTGTTTTATGTGATAATGCAATGAAACAAAAACAATTGTGGAAATATTTTTTTGGCAAAGCTGTCATACAAAGAAACACATGCAAAAGCAAGAGAGAACCAAAACAATATTAATAACTGATCATGATTATGTTGTAGTCAATGTTTGCTTTTCCTGCGATCTTGTTTTTCTATTTTTTGTTTGTTTTTACATATAAAATAAAACCTGTAGCTGTAGTTTGTCTTTTTTGTCTTATGATTTTGTCAGATGAATTACGTAACTAAGTTTAGTGTTTTGTTCTTCCCTCATATTTAAAATAATAACAATAATAACAATAAATAAATATAAAGTATAAACTATTACAAATAGGAGCTGAGTAGGGAATGAGACTGTAGAAGAATTGAAAGAGAGAGAGTGAGGGATATGATCAATAAAATAAAAAAAAAGCATTCGTCAGGCTAATCAGGACTATTAAGAGAGCAAGAGTGTGTAAAAACGCTACGCTCAGCAATCAAAATATGGTTTTGATGGACTGCCAATAGTGAGCAAACCCTCATTGGAGAAAACACCATAAATCAAAATCACATCTGATGAGTGAAATTTACAGACAGAGGTTTAAGGTTTATATAGCTCTGGAATGACTCCAGTCTCGTTTAACAATAAAACTGTAGGAAGCTGAGGAAGGAGAGAAAGAGACAGACATAGAGCGAATTTAGCCATACTCCACTGTGAAAACATGCTTGATCTTTAAAGTCAGCACATTATGGATTTTCATGCAGGCGTATAAATGCCTTCGACTTTTGATTAGAGGGTTTGTAAACATGTCTTTTGCCTGAAAGATATTGTGCTTCGGCCACAGAGAAGTTCAGCACTAGCATATGTGAAGCTGAGCTTTGCGCATTCATGTGAAGAATGGCTCCAAACATCAGCCGCTGCAGATTGTGGAAATTAAAAAAAAAGTCAACAGAAATACGACTACTCATTTAGACTGTGTCATATGTAAACATTAACCTTTTCCTCATTAAAAATGATTCACAGTCAGAAGCAGGAGATACTGTGGAGGTCAGATTCACCTCTAATGTAAATGTAGTCTGAGCTTTGTCGCAGGTTTATATTTAGCAAATTGCAGTGACATTACTTTGCAGATTGGGTGGGGAAAATACATCTGCATCTATTTCCTTCACACAAAACAAACTCCCTGAAAAATCCCGCTGGTCTGTGAAATTACAACATTAGCTTTTACAAGGCCTTCGTCAGCACACGCACACACAAAGATGAAAACACAAAACCCTTTGGAGAGCCGACATCTGTATTGCCATACAGAATTAAATATTCAGTACCAGAAACCTTTAGAGGGAAACAACATTCAATATTTTTACTTTTATTCTGAGAGCCTCACAAAAGTATTTGACCGAAACATTGAATTGTTTAATAAAGTTTTTTATTAATTTCTTTTTTAACCATTTATTCTGAAAGTTTTGTATACTGATGATGTGTTTTCTTTCCTTCCTTTAAAAACGAAAGTCTAAAACTTCTCTCTCTCTCAGTCCTGCTTGTCATTAAATGTGCAATATCAAGCTAAACTCTTTCACTATGCCATCTGTCATCTACTGTATGACCAGATCCCTCACTACTTGAAGTCTTTATCAAATGATTTATCAGTGCACATTATCTGTCAGGAAACACAGACTTAGCCTGACATCACTTTTGGCCACTACTGTATATATCTATCTACTGTATATAGACATCTATAGACAGATTCCTAAGAAAACTCAGATATATGCGATATGAGCTTGTTTGAGATTTCGTTGTTTCTGTAAAATAAGTCATCGATCAAGGTTTTGACATTATCATCTGTAAGCACTTTCTAATAATGCAGCTCCTTTCATTTCTCAACCAGTCAGCAGCTTCAACATCTGTTCCTGAAATCTCCTCAATTCCAACCCCCAATTTTTTTATTATCTTCTGTTCTGGACTCATGGGCTGTTCAGGATATTTTGAATTTCTGTGCCTCTGAATAATGCCTTTGTAACTGACCACATGATTCTTTTCATATTTGTTTTTTTTTTAATAACTTACTGAATTAAGTCAAGCTTTGTCTACGGTTCTGTTCGTTTGAAGTGACTGTTGGAGAGTAATTCATTAATTGAGGTTTTATTCCCTTTTGAGATCCTTGTTTTAGTATGGTTTTTAACAAGATATTTTCAATTACAATTGTACTTGATGTCTCATTTATTTTCACAGCTTGTTCAGTGGGTCCCATGGTTAAGATAGAGTGCTTTCATACTGCTAATAATAAAACTAATAATAGCTAATAATAATAAAAATTCATGTGAGCACTGGCAGTCTGACATTAAAAAGTGTAAGGGACTTTGCAGCATTTAATATACAGTATATGTATTCATATCTAAGGTTAATATATTATTTTGTTATATACACACACACAACTCGTTTATCATGTTGAATTGAATAGGATAATATTGTAACATATTGAACATATTGAAAGAATTCTCCATTCTTTATCAACAACATGAAGTGCATTAAACATTATATCAGGGTTTCCCAAACTAAGGTTTGTGAATGAACTGCAGGGTTTTAATCATCAAATTAAATGATCCTAAACCTAAGTTACTAATTAATTAAATCATAAAAATGTCAAATTTAAATCAACAATTCTGAAACCATACAAATTATAATAAAAATGTGTTTGAAAGAGAGAAAAAAGTGCCCCAAATACACAGGGTTAAATGACTCACTGACTGATAATTCAAATAATAAATGTGTTTGTCAGGAGTGAAATGATTTCTATAAATCCAGGCATCAAATGCTTTGTGGCCTCTATATATATAATACATTTAATTGTAATCAGGTTTTATTAATTTTATCACACACATCACTGATCACTGCATGCTTTTTGCAAAGTTGCCAAACCCTCATAAGATTTGTCTAATGAAACTAAAATCCGTTTTTAGAAAATAATAGTGTTTTTTTCTTTTCTTCAAAAGCTGTATGTAGGTTTAGGGTTTAAGGTTCAGGCCTTCAGGCTGTCTTGTACAAAATAGTATATGTCTATGTGTCCTTTGCAATGTGGCTCTTCCCATCTTACTGTCTCCTTTGGATGGATCCCTTACTTTATAGCTTTCCTCATATGTATGTCGGTTTATATAAAAGCGTCTGCTAAATACATAAATGTAAATGTAATTGGATTGTGGTTTAGCTGAATGGCCTCTGTCCGTGGTGCTGATCAGCCTAATTTCTTTGCATAATAGTATTGGCACTGTCCATGGTTCTGAACATTGCATGACAACTATTGCATTGAGCTTATTTTTACATGCATAAAAATTACATTCAGCTTATTTCAACCGTTTCTTACATTCATTCATTCAGAAAGAAAATGTCCTTTAATTCAGTAGATATGTGAAAGTGCCTTTATATTATAGGGCTACACACTTGAAAACATACTACAGGACAATAATAATCCTGATGCATGTCATGATGGATGGAGCATTCAGGGAAGCCTGGCTTTTAGTGTTAAATATGAATGGCTTTCATCAGCTTTAATGACAAAGTAAGATCCTGCTATAAGATCACTTTACTGCCAATGAAATAGGGGATGCTAATTTTTTTTTTCCTTGTTCCACATTTGTTTAGCACAGCTTTTTTTTTAATGGCTGGTGCTGGTGTTTAGCATGTATACACTTACTTCACAGTTCCTATTTTGCTGGGTTAGACCCTACTCTGAAGGAGGAGCTAATTTAGTTTCCCCAAAAGGCGTTCCTAGAACTAAAATCGTTCCCAGTTCCAAATCACGCCAAAAAGCATGTACTTCCGCCATAAATTCTCGGAACTAAGAAAAGGTTCCTCTCGTGCAAAAGCCCCTTATGTTTATGTATAGATTTTCTAAGACCAAAATCTGGTCTAGGTGCTCACTAAATAAATAACTGTTTACATCATATTGAGGGAATAAACCTTCAGATTGCTTATTTACATTTGCCTCTGCACATTAAGCTGGAATAGAAGAACATCAAAAAGCCTGCATCACCTAATATTTTGTTCACATAATATCTCTTTATAATGTTGTTTAATGTGTTTCTGTTTCATTTAGTTTTGGGAGCTATTTTAGCTTTAACTGACATGGCTATAAATGGAAAAGTAGAGATGAGACTGGGAATGGGATCAGGACATGACCCAGGTCATATTTAAACTTGTCTCCCTGTGAGTCAACATCTCTTATACTGTATGTTCTGAACATGAACACAGCCCAGAGTTCTAACATCTACTATCTACTGTTGTTTTCGTTTCATTTGTGTTTCTTTAATTTTAGTTTTGCAGGCTGTTATGACCAGTCAGAGGAGTCCTGAAAGTGTAGAGTTGAAAATCTGTCTAGAGCAGCACACTTAGAACAGCAACTTTGAGGACAGGACCGTTTTTATCTGACGCTGCTGAATATTTATTGAATTGCTGATTAAAGCACCGTTGATGACTGTTGGACTTTAAAAGGGTGGTATAATGCCCTTTTCACAAGATGTAAAATAAGTCCTTGATGTCCCCAGTATGTGAAGTTTTATCTCAAAATAATAGTTTAGGGTTAGTGATGTCACCCCTTTAATGGAGAAGTTTGGAATGTTTTAAGTAGACATCACATCAGCATCATAATGTTTTGAAGCTCACTTCTTTAGTGTTCTGAATTTCAAACATAATGTCTTCGTTGGCTTTTACTATGTCCAGACATATCTAGGTGTGAAATGACATTGGTAGTTGAACATGTCATGAGATGATGCCTAATGAACATCTTGAAAGACTTTCATGTTTCCCACTTCCTTTTTTTGTGGTCATGGAAAAATATGACCGCTATTTATTTGTAAATGCTTGCCTATTGCCTATTGTTACATGTTCAGAGCAAAATAATGGATCTTTCCAAGACATGATTGCACTGCTGAAAGGCATTGACAAATAGAAAATGATGCAGTTTTGAAATTGACATGTTTGAGAAAGATTACAGGTGTTTGTGCCGCCAAACTTCAAACTCAATACACACACCCTGTTATCAAGGTGAATGTGTGAAAGGACAGCTTGATATTGTGTGATGCGTGAATATTTGCTCCAGTCTCTTTGTTCAGCCAATCACTGTCCTTCTCAGGCTGAAAACAGTGGGTGGTCTGTCATCCACCTGTAATCATCTGGATTTCATCTGGAAGTTTTTCATTTGGAGAGGTTTATTTCATAATGATGGTATGTGTGACACATTTACATAATTCCTCCAGGTGTTGACGTGTGAGCGACGGGGCCGCTGGATGTATATCTGCAGTCCATATGGCTGTGATTTAACCTCTATAGATGAACGAGAAA
Organism: Rutilus rutilus; assembly: GCF_951802725.1. Lineage (NCBI taxonomy): Eukaryota > Metazoa > Chordata > Actinopteri > Cypriniformes > Leuciscidae > Rutilus > Rutilus rutilus. Next base: position 24,181,765 of record NC_140225.1, on the reverse strand, counting down.
ACAAATTACGTCTCAAGAGACATCTTCACACGCAAAGACACACTCCTGAGATTCTGTGTGGTGCATTAGGGTAAGCAGCTGCGCTGGATGCTTCTATAGTAAGACACTAAGGTACATATATTCAGGCACTCTAATGCACACATGTATATGGTAAGAGACTCAAGGAGAAGCACTCGTTTTCGTTTTCCCATCTAGGAGGACTATTGATCTCCAGAGGCATAGTGTTTCTTTTTTGTGAGCAGCTGGAGATAAATTATTTCTATTTTCTGAAGCCCAGATTCTGTTTAGATTTGATTTGAGCCAGCGGCTGCTCCCAGCAGCCAATGCTTGCTTCAGTTGAAATTAATATTTGTCACTGGATGTAAATGTATATTTCATTTAATAAGTAAGCGTATTGCTGAAAAGTGAAGTTATTGGCAGCAGAAGTTCAGTTCCCTTTCAATCGCTCACGTTCGACGTAACGTCGACGTGACGACGTAATTGGGATCACTTTAGGGAGCCCTATCAACTTTGAGTGTCTACAGAACGAGCCAATGAATGTTGGCGTGTGTGAATCGCGTCATGCGCCCCGCCCCGCAGCGCGGGTAATAAACAGGAAGCAGGCGCACGCACATGTCGTCTTTCACTTCGGAGCCGAGCTTCTGTTTGACTTCAGAATTCTACAAGACTGCTGTACGTTGAAGACTCTCATATCCAGTGTTGGTGTGACGGCGCGATCAGCGGCGGCCGCGATCATTGCAGCTCACAACTGCTGTTTTCACAGCACTGCAGTTCTGTCTGTGTGTGTGTGTGTGGGTTTCGGTGGGCGTTTCCTCCTGTGTGTATATACACACCGCGGCTACCCCTGGGTGCCTCGGCACTGAGAGTGTTTTTTCTGTTTTTTGTTTTCACTAAAAGAGCAACACAAGCGTGACCCTGTGTCCTTTTCAGGATGTCATTCCACTTGTGCGTTTCTGGATGCCGTCGTTCCCTGGCGCCAGTAGACGGCCACAGTAGTTGCCTCTCGTGTTTGGGCATTCAGCACGCTGAGGCAGCTTTTGTGGATAGTTCATGTTCCCATTGCGGGAATATGACTATCACAGCGCTGAGTTCAAGACTCGCCTTCCTCAGGGGAGGTGCAGTCCCCTTCTGCGCATGAACAGGGTGATCTGAGGATTACCCTGAGGGCTTCCCCGCCAGGACAACCTCCGCAGGGCCCTCACGCCTCACAAGCGCTGCTGCCGTTGGAGCCCCTTGGTGAACATCGTTACAGAATGGGCGGCTATGCTTTCCCGGGCCGCCGAGAAGGTCAGGCTTGCGTAGAACTCTCCACCACGTCCCGAACCTTCCCGGTTGGATGATTGGTTTCCACGCCTCCCGTCCAAGGCCTGTAAGTTTTTGTCCGGTCTAACGGCGAAGGCTTACAAGGCCTGTGGACAGGCTGCTTCCGCCCTCCATGCCATGGCGCTCTTGCAGTTCCACCAGGCCCAGGCACTCATGGACATGAACGAGGGTGGTTCTGACCCAGAGCTCCTTTGGGAGCTCCGTGTGGCGACTGACCTCGCCCTCCGGGCGACGAAGGAAACCGACGTTCAGTTGGTCAGGCGATGTCCACCTTGGTGGTCCAGGAGCGCCACCTCTGGCTCAACCTGGCCGATATGAGGGACACCGATAAATGTTTGGGTCCCAGGTTGGGTTATTCGGCGACGCGGTCGAGAGGAAGTCGACCCCACCCGTCCAGGCCGCTGCCAAACCAGGAGGCAAGTGACGGTGCAAACGACCCTGAGACGGGCAACCCAGAGGTGGATCAAGTTGCTCTTCAGGAGATGGTGAACACGCCACTCCTTCCCCCGGTGGAGGGCCGGGTGGAGAATCTTTTGTTTCCTTTTCTTTATGTCCCACCACATTTTCAACAAAAGAGCAATTTCTGAAACCTCTGAGTCCCAAGAAGCGTCGATGACGCTATGCCTTGTCACCCCCAAGCCCCTCTTTCATCACCAGCGGGCAGCAGTGGCTGTGTTCCGGACGCACTAACGCCTCCGCACACTCACTCTGCCCTTCGACAGAAGCAGGTACATGTTGCACCACACATTCAGACCTCACTCCGGGCCGCTATGCCGTCCGAGTCGGGTCCCTGCATTCCGCTGCGCTGCCCCACCCCGGGTACGTCTGTGGTGCCGTTGGTCCCGCTTGCACGGTGTCTGGGAGCCTGGCTAGCACTTCCCAGCCCGTCTCGCTGGCTCATCCGTACTATCAGACTCGGCTATGCGATTCAGTTTGTCCAGCGCCCCCCTGTTTTCAAGGGCATTCTGTTCACCTGTGTTCTGGCGGACAATGCCCCTGTGCTCAGGGCAGAGATCGTAGTCCTACTGGCGAAGGACGCGATCAAGCAGGTCCCTCCAGCCGATATGAAGACCGGCTTCTACAGCCCGTACTTCATTGTACCCAAGAAAGGCGGTGGGTTACGACCAATCTTGGACCTGCGCGTCCTGAACCGGTCCCTTCACAGGCTGCCGTTCAAGATGCTTACGCAGAAACGCATTTTCCAATGCATCCCCCCCCCAAGATTGGTTTGCAGCGATCGACCTGAAGGACGCGTACTTTCATGTCTCGATTCTCCCTCAACACAGACCGTTTCTTTGCTTTGCGTTCGAGGGACGGGCATATCAGTACAAAGTCTTACCCTTCGGGCTGGCCCTGTCGCCCCGTGTCTTCACGAAAGTCGCGGAGGCGGCCATTGCTCCCATGTTCGAGCGTGGTGTTCGCATTCTCAACTACCTCAACGACTGGCTCATTCTGGCCCAGTCGAGAGAGCAGTTGTGCGAACACAGGGACATGGTGCTCAGTCACCTCAGCCACCTAGGGCTTCGGGTCAACTGGGAAAAGAGCAAACTCACCCCCGGGCAGAGGATCTCTTTTCTCGGTATGGAGTTGGACTCGATCAACATGACAGCGCGCCTCACCGAGGCCCATGTCCAGTCAGTGGTGAACTGCGTGAGCATGCTCAGACGCAGAACAGCGGCAACACTGAAACTTTTTCAGAGGCTTCTGGGGCATATGGCATCTGCAGCCGCGGTAACGCAGCTCGGATTGCTTCATATGAGGCCGCTCCAACGGCAGTCGGGAGTCGGATGTTGCGGAGCGTCCGACGCCAGGCCTAGTGCTCGTATGCTTGTGTAAGTTGTGCTAGGCTGGGTTCCATATCTGGTGATCCCTACGGCGATCCCATATGCTTATTCTTCCATGACCAGATCCCTGCGGTGAGCCCGTGTCTTTCTTTGGCAGAGTCCGCTCTGCCGTCACTGTCCGGTGCTGCCTCCCCCTTCTTAGGTTGAGCCACCCCAGTGACATTCCATATGTTGCACTGCCCCTGTCCGGCCAGTCCATATGTGTATTCTCCACATGGTACCTCCCTTCGGGCAGGATGTGGCTTCCGCAGCGTCCCTCTCCTCTGGAAGCCACGCTTTCCCAGTGTTATCCAAGATTTCCACTGTGTGGGGTATAACGGAACAGCAGTTGAACTCCCTCTACGCAGGTCTTCTGCCCCAGCCAGTTGGGGGTCTGAGAGTCTGCGTAGGGCGCTGGATGTGGCAGCAACCGTGGCGTTTTCCAAGGGATCCCAATTACGTCGTCACGTCGACGTTACGGCGAACGTGAGCGACTGAAAGGGAACGTCTCGGTTACTAATGAAACCCTCGTTCCCTGAAGGAGGGAACGGGAGACGTAACGTCCCGTCGCCACTGTAGCTGACCATCGCTGTACGGCCATCATTTTCTCCTTGGAAATTATTTTAATTGGTTCTCTTCTTTTAAAACTACTTCAGTGTAGAAAATTTAATTGATTTAATTTTTTATTAGGTAAAAATAGCATTAATCTCATAAATTGTCATGTGAAGCTTGATGCTAATTGTTATATATTGCTATAATTCACCTGTTACTCAGATTATATTTCATGATGTATTGTGACAAAATAATTCATGTAAGGTCATAAGAAAATATTTTGTTTTGTTCTCTAGAATTATTTTTGATAATAGGTGGGTTTAATCAGGATCAAAGGGTTGTGGATGGGCAAACCATGTGATCCCAGAGAAAATAAATGCCAAAGCTTTCCTTTGACAGCAGTGTTCTTGTCAAATTTTCTCCCAAAACAACGTAATGGTAAGATTTTCAGATGCTGAATGTAAGCTTTTCCATTTCTTCCAAGCTGAAGGAATCACTATGTAAAGTTGAGTAAGGAACAGAGAAGCATATCACTTGGGATGTGAAAGGTAGATCAGCAGCACGCCTGTCTCTTCCCCTGATGACTAAATAACCAATGTATCTGACTGCAGCAGCCCAATTATACATGTCCTGAATACTTCTATGTGTATGTGTTTGTGTGTGCTAACATCTTAAAGTCACTACCAGGAAATGTAATCTTAGATCATATGGGCAAATCATGTATGATATCCCACAAACGCGAACTGTCTTCGGTGAAAGTGCTTTTAAAGTTTTTGCACCTTTTTCCTGGTATAAATTGCAGAACAAGCTCAAATTTGACTATTTACCGACAATGACACAATTTAAAATGAGGATAAAGAAATATTTGAGTACTAAATGCACATGTACTGTTACTGAGTGCTGCTGGTGATTATGTTGAGATGATGTTAAATTGCCAAAATGTCTTTTTCTGTTAAATGTTTGTATACACTGTAAAAAAAAAAGTGTAATTTTACAGGTAATTGTCTGTATTTTTTTACAGAATTTTACCGTTTTGTCATTATACAGCAAATATCTGTAAAATAAAAGGTATTTGCTGTAATTTAAAGGTCCATTGTTAAATTTACAGGTAATTGCTTGTATTTTGGTTTTACAGCAATTTTACGTTTTTTAAAAGGAACTTGTCTGTATTTGTACAGAGTTATGTGTAATTTTACAGAAATTATTAAGTAATATTTTACAGATTTTTTCTGTGAAATTAGAAAACAAAGAAAAGAAGGTATAACTGCGGAAATCAGCATCTATTCAATATGTTTTCCTTACAGATTATTAAGCATGTGGGGGTTAAAGTGAGTTTTTTTTAAGGTTAAATAAAAGTATTTGTACCATAGACTGTGATTTGTACATACAGTACCCTACATAGGCTACAGTAGGCCTGAATTATTTTTTATTTCACATTTTATTTTATACTCATTTTGATCATTATTATTCTCAGTATAATAATCTAGTATAGTACAGTATAATAATAAACAGTCTTATTCTCCCATAATTTCATGTATATTTTATGAATATATTTTTCCAAATCTCCGTTGCTTCACATTCAGGGCTTTGTGTGTGTGTGTGTGTGTGTGTGTGTGTGTGTGTGTGTTTGAGTGCGCGCGCGCGATGACGCAGATCCAAATTCATTTCCGCTGTTTACTCCCGCCCACAACGGTTAACGTTAGCTGATCAGTCGAGTTTGGGCAAGCGGGAGATTTGAATTCAGTCTACTCTCGTGAAGTGGATTGTGAGATCAACAGTGGTTCAAAGCAATCGAATTCGTCGAGAGCAGCCGTGAGCAGGAGCTGTTTTCAGTCAGTCCGTTTGGATTCTTCGGAAATAACGCCCTTTTCAGTGAGCCTTGTTCGTCACAGCGAGCGGACATCATGCCAACCGATCACCGGCTGAGGTAAGAGTCTCATTATACTAAGTTACATGTGAACAATATTTTATATTACATTTGTGTTAAGTTTACAGTTTTCAAGCTAACGTTAGCATTCTTAAATGATGTTCTGTCATAACTGGCGAGAGCTGGAGGCCAAAACACTGAAAATGTAGCATCATGCGTCTTTACATTTTCCATCTGTTTTAAGAAAGATCAGTTGAACCCACACCTCAAAAGACCTAAAACGAGCTTTCGTAGACATGTTATACATATCACAGTCCGTTTAATAGTATATAAAATCTTCGTTAATACGCGATAGTAGGCCTATCTGTCAGTAAATCAATCTCTTAAATGGCGGGACATTTTGAAACACTGTCTGGAAGCTGAAAATTCTTCTCTTAAAAATATCCTTGGTTTTAATTATAGTAAAATTATAGTAACCACGTTTTTGGCGGATTTTTATTACCATTTTTAATAACCACAGTTATACTACAAATAAGCCTACCATGTTTGTTTGTTTTTTTGTTTTTTCTTTGTGGTTAAACCATAGTTAATTTTCGTAAGGGTTAACGTGGCTATCAAGACTGTTAAGAAAACGATTTCAGTAGCCTAAATACTGTAGGCCTACTTGATACAGGAAAGCACATGAGACTAGAATATGAACACAACATGATAAATTGCATATTCTGGCTGCATCTGCTTGCCAACTGTTACGTCCCGTAAGGTTCTGTATTGGGGTTATTATTTGTAGTCCCTGTTTTTTTTGTTTTTCTTGTTCTCTCTCTCTCTCTCTCTCTCTCTCTCTCTCTCTCTCTCTCTCTCTCTCTCTCTCTCTCTCTCTCTAGGTATGTGCTGGTGTTGTGACGTTAAGCAAGTCTCGCAGCTGCTGCTGGTTATTGTTAATCAGCTGCAGGTATCAATCGTGCAGCTGCGGCTGGTTGTTGCTAATCAGCTGCAGTGATAAAGCCCTCAGGGCTGGAGTGAGGGGGAGAGGAGTCTGATCGTGTTGGCGTCGTGTCAGCGTGTGCTGTGCTGTGATCGACTGTCGGGTCGTGTTGGCGGCGTGTCACCGTGTGTGCTGGGTGGTGCTGCCGCGATCTACTGTGGAAGCCGCGGGTGTCGGGGAAAGACGGTGTGCCTTAGATAACTAATTATTGCATGTCCCTGTTAGTGTGTATTAAGTTTGTCCCTCGTTGTTATTTCACTGACTACTGTTTTCACTTATTCTTCATTATCTATTTTTTCTGCAAGTTGTTTAGCTGTCTTCTGACTGTCTCCGGTGGAGACCGTTTCTCCGTTTGCTGTAGATCTATAATAAATATCTGTTAAAATTTGAATTCATGTGTCGCTTGCTTGACTTTCCACCCCGGAAAATAAATTAATTGTTGGTCCCACATCCTTTGGATGCAACTGGGACGTAACAATTTGGGGGCTCGTCCGAGATTTTTTCTGGAAAGTCAAAGCTGGTTGGTGCATGTTTTTGCTTAAATTTTTTTTTTTTGGGGGCTTGTGTGTGGTTTTTGGTGGTAAGTTGAATAGTTTTAGTGCCACCCTGTGTCACTTCTGCATGAGACTGTTCCTCAGCTAAGATAGGCAGTGTCCAGCTGGGCTGATTACAGTCCTTCCTTCGGATGCTGAGTTGTTATTTTGCCTTTCTTATTTTTGGGGTCTAATCCTGAGCGGAGGCAATGTTCTCCAAAGGGGGCTGGCGTTTCAGGGCTTCGGCCGCTGATGTGAGCCTATAAGACGCCTCGAGCTCGGCACGGCTCTGAAGACAGATAGGTGAGTCTGGGGTTAGGCAGGTGCTGGGGAAGCAGTGCTTGAGTGAGAAGGGGCAGGTGGTGGTTGTGGTGATTGCAACCTACTATATATGGGTAGTATAGTGATTCTTAAGTTTATCATTTAAGATGGTAGTTTTTGAGTTACAAGCGTTTATGTCCGACCCGTCGGTAAGACAGTTAGATAAGTGTAAGAAGAGAGATCTGCATTTAATTGCAGAGCAATACAGTATAGTGGTGTCATCCTCACTCCGTAAAGATCAGCTCAAGGCTGCTGTTCTAGAAGGTCTGGTCGGTCAGGGAGTGCTGGTAGCGCCTGGGCCGGAGAGCAGCTCAGATACTGAAGGGGAGGAGGGCCAGGCAGTTAATGTTACCCCAGCACAGCAACATGAGGGAACGGTGGGGAAACCTGTTACTCTGCCACAATTTGTTCCTTTCTCCTCAGAATCTTCTCCTGGTTCGAAGTTAGATGTTCGACTGAAGGTGCGCTTGCAGCGTCTTCAGATGGAAAGAGAGGGGCAAGAACGGGAGTTTCAGCTTCGCCGTGAACTGGAGTTGAAAAAGCTTGAGGCGGAGACCGCTGTAAAGATGCGCCAGGTAGAACTCCAGGCAAGGTCGGGAGGCCAGAATGTCACTACTGGGGGTGAGCATTCCCATGGCAGAACCATCACTTCCGGTTTCGATGTGAGTAAGAACATTTCGTTAGTTCCAGTTTTCCGTGAGTCAGAAGTTGAGGTATATTTTGGCGTTTTCGAACGTATTGCAGCTGCGTTGCGGTGGCCTGAAGATGTGTGGGCAATTTTACTGCAGTGTCGTTTGACAGGTAAAGCTCAGGAAGCATGCTCTGCTCTGTCAGTGGAAGATGGGCTGAGCTATGAGAAAGTGAAAGGCGCTATTCTCCGTGCTTATGAGTTGGTGCCGGAGGCATATAGACAACGTTTCCGAAGCCTTCGAAAAACCACTGATCAAACCTATGTCGATCTGGCTCGGGAGAAAAGAACATTGTTTGACAGATGGTGCGCAGCCAGTAAAGCCAACGATTTTACCTCTTTGATGGAGTTAGTGCTGTTGGAGGAGTTTAAAAATTGTCTGCCTGAACGAACGGCAGTCTATATGAATGAGCAGAAGGTTACCAGTCTGCAGCAGGCTGCCATATTGGCAGATGAATTTACGCTAACCCATAATACCTGGTTTTCAAGGTATGTTTCTTTCCCACCAGCATCTTCTCAGAAGCCAACGCCTGTCATACAGACTGGAAAGGTCCGTGACAGCGGCAACACTACCACTAATGCTAAGATAGAGAAATTGTGTTTCTTTTGCCGTAAGCCTGACCACTTGGTAGCTGACTGTGATGCTTGGAAGAGACATAAGGGGGCGGAGCGGAAGCATCCAAAAGGGGTGGGGGTAATCCAAACGTCCCTGGTGCCGCCCCAGGTTTCCCCGGCTCGTAGTGAACCAGATGTGTGTTTTAAACCATTTGTTTCTGACGGTTTCGTTTCCCTTACAGGAGAGCCTGGTGATGGGCGCCCTGTGAGAGTGCTGCGAGATACTGCCTGTTCACAGTCGCTGCTACTTGCTGACGTTCTTCCCGTGGGTGATCGGTCGGACGTCAGAGCAATAGTAAGGGGAATAGGGATGGGTTTTGTGCCGGCTCCTTTACACCGCATACACATAAACACTGATTTAGTGACAGGTTTTTTCATGGTTGGGGTCAGGCCCAGTTTTCCAATTGAGGGTATTGACCTTATTATGGGGAACGATATTGCGGGTGGGAAAGTGTATCCGGTTCCAAAAGTGGTGGATGTTCCCATTCCCATGTCAGAGCAGGATGTGGTGGTTACTAGTGATCCGCTGATTTTTGTAGCCAATGTTACAACGAGAGCGCAGGGTAGACAGCAAGCTCAGGAGGTGGCCCTGTCGGACACGTGGTTTGCTACTGCTTCTCCCGAGGAGGGTAAGCCCTCCGGTAGTGACTTTGTAGGTGGTGATCCTACTGTTTTGGAGGGGGCAGTGGGCGGGGAGGTGACGGGACTAGGTGACGAATCTAAGTTCACAGAACCTCAGCCACTAAATAGGGAGGGTCTCATTAAGGCACAGATGAGGGATCCTTCCCTAGCTAAGTGTTTTGCCTCAGCGGTGGAGAAGTCCAGATGTTCCAGTGAGCATCCATTTTTTGTGGAAAATGGTGTGCTAATGCGCAGATGGAGTCCTCGGCTAGATAGCGCAGGTGAGGGTTTGGATAATGAGTGGAGTGTGACTTATCAAGTGGTAGCCCCGGCGGATTGTCGGCGACACATACTGTCTTTGGCGCATGAGAATGTGTGGTCAGGGCACTTGGGGGTTGGAAAAACCTACCATCGAGTGCTTCAACAATTTTTCTGGCCCGGTTTAAAATCTAGTGTGGTACGCTATTGTAGAACCTGCCACACTTGCCAGCTGGTGGGCAAGCCAAACCAGCCTGTGCCACCTGCTCCGTTACAGCCTGTCCCCGCAGTTGGCGAACCGTTTGAACATGTTTTAGTCGATTGTGTGGGGCCCCTGCCTAAGACCAAATCGGGTAACCAATTCTTGCTGACTATGATGTGTGCTGCCACCCGTTTTCCTGAGGCCATCCCACTGCGTAAAGTTACCGCTGCCACAGTTGTAAAAACATTGATAAAGTTTTTTACCTCTTACGGTCTTCCTAAGGTCGTGCAGACAGATCAGGGAACTAACTTCCTTTCAAAGGTGTTTAAGGAAAATCTGAAATCATTAGGTATCTCCCACGCTGTGTCAAGTGCCTATCATCCAGAGAGTCAGGGTGCGCTGGAGCGCTGGCATCAAACATTAAAGGGGATGCTTAAAAAGTTTTGCTATGAGACGAAGAAAGATTGGGATGAGGGGGTGCCTTTTGCTCTTTTTGCCATCCGAGACGCTAAACAGGAGTCGTTAGGATTTAGTCCTACGGAGTTGGTTTTCGGCCGTAATGTGCGCGGCCTGCTAACCGTTCTAAAAGAGAGACTCACTAGCGTTTCCTCTCCTAAGTATAGTGTGTCAGAGTTTGTATCCAGGTGTAAGGATCAGTTATACTGCACCACTAAATTGGCTAGGCAATCCCTTGCCCACGCTCAAACTGGTATGAAGAGGCGTTTTGACAAGCGTGCGGTGGAACGGCAATTTAAGCCCGGTGATAAGGTGTTGGTTTTGTTACCTGTTCCTGGCTCTGCCCTCACTGCCAGGTTTACTGGCCCGTATATGATTGAAAGGAAGGTTTCTGACACAAACTACATACTTTGTACACCAGACCGTAGACGCCGAACTCGCCTCTGTCATATTAACATGTTGAAGTCTTTTCACTCCAGGGACGCGGTGAAGGGTGAAGCGGGGACGCCGGAGATTGCTGCGGTGGGTGCATTTTCCCTTCATGGTGCTCAGCTGGAGCTGGAGCCTGACCTGGCGCTCCCTTGTGAAGGTCACATGTGCGGGAGGTTAAATAACACACAGTTTATGGCTACGGTAGACCAACAGCTGTCATATCTCTCTTCCTCTCATAGACAGGAGGTGGTTGACCTGCTTCACGGTTTCCCTAGCGTGCTGGGGGATGTACCCTCCCGCACTAATATCCTGGAACATGATATTGATGTAGGTGAGGCTAAACCTATTAAACAACACGCGTACAGATGTCCACTAGAGAAAAGAGAACTTATGAAAAAGGAAGTTAGTTATTTAGTGGAGCATGGTTTTGCTAGGTCCAGTTACAGTCCTTGGAGTTCACCTTGTCTACTGGCGCCAAAATCAGACGGGACTCCTAGATTCTGTACGGATTTTCGAAAAGTAAACGCTGTTACAGTAACTGATTCTTTTCCTCTGCCTCGCATGGATGACCTGGTTGATAAAGTGGGATCGGCTTTGTGTATCACTAAGCTAGATTTATTAAAGGGGTATTGGCAGGTCCCTTTAACTAAACGTGCCTCGGACATTTCGGCTTTCGTCACTCCGGATGCGTTCAAGCAATACACTGTGATGCCGTTTGGTATGAAGAACGCACCTGCTACCTTTCAGCGCCTGATGTGCCATGTTTTAGGTGACTTACCAAACTGTTGTGTTTATTTAGATGACGTAGTAATCTACGATCATGACTGGAAGATCCACATGTTTAGGTTGAAAAAGGTTCTCACGCTCCTAGCTGACGCCTCCCTTACGCTTAATCTAGCAAAGTGTGAATTTGGGAAAGCGACCGTCACGTATCTAGGTAAACAGGTTGGTCAGGGACAAGTTCGACCCGTGGATGCCAAGGTCGAGGCTATTTTGTCTTTTCCAACCCCTACTACTAGGCAAGAACTTAGACGTTTTCTAGGCATGGTGGGCTACTATCGTTGTTTTTGCCGAAACTTCTCAGATATAGTTGCCCCCTTGACGAAGTTGTGCAGTCCTGCGATTCCTTTTGTGTGGACCGAGGAATGTGTGCACTCATTTCAGTCAGCCAAATCCCTCCTTTGCAGTGGCCCTGTATTAACGGCTCCTGACTTCAATCTGCCTTTTCAGTTAGAGGTAGATGCCAGTGCCATTGGAGCTGGGGCGGTGCTGTTACAGGAAGATGATGGTGGGGTAGGTCGGCCTGTTTGCTACTTCTCAGCGAAGTTTAAAAAGCACCAGCTGAACTACTCAACCATTGAGAAGGAGACGTTAGCCCTGCTACTAGCACTTCAGCATTTTGATGTGTATGTTGGGTCTAGTTCCCAACCGGTAACTGTATACACCGACCATAACCCGCTTGTGTTTTTAAACCAGATGTACAACAGCAACCAGCGCTTGATGCGCTGGGCACTCCTGGCCCAGAACTACAACATTACCATCAAGTACAAGAAGGGAGTTGAAAACATCATGGCGGATGCGTTATCCCGTGGGTGAGACTGTAAGTGCTGTAGTTGGTAGCAAACCCAGGTGTTTAGGGGTTTGCTCTTATGGGAGGGGGTGTTACGTCCCGTAAGGTTCTGTATTGGGGTTATTATTTGTAGTCCCTGTTTTTTTTGTTTTTCTTGTTCTCTCTCTCTCTCTCTCTCTCTCTCTCTCTCTCTCTCTCTCTCTCTCTCTCTCTCTAGGTATGTGCTGGTGTTGTGACGTTAAGCAAGTCTCGCAGCTGCTGCTGGTTATTGTTAATCAGCTGCAGGTATCAATCGTGCAGCTGCGGCTGGTTGTTGCTAATCAGCTGCAGTGATAAAGCCCTCAGGGCTGGAGTGAGGGGGAGAGGAGTCTGATCGTGTTGGCGTCGTGTCAGCGTGTGCTGTGCTGTGATCGACTGTCGGGTCGTGTTGGCGGCGTGTCACCGTGTGTGCTGGGTGGTGCTGCCGCGATCTACTGTGGAAGCCGCGGGTGTCGGGGAAAGACGGTGTGCCTTAGATAACTAATTATTGCATGTCCCTGTTAGTGTGTATTAAGTTTGTCCCTCGTTGTTATTTCACTGACTACTGTTTTCACTTATTCTTCATTATCTATTTTTTCTGCAAGTTGTTTAGCTGTCTTCTGACTGTCTCCGGTGGAGACCGTTTCTCCGTTTGCTGTAGATCTATAATAAATATCTGTTAAAATTTGAATTCATGTGTCGCTTGCTTGACTTTCCACCCCGGAAAATAAATTAATTGTTGGTCCCACATCCTTTGGATGCAACTGGGACGTAACACCAACACGTAACGTTAGCTATAGAATGCATACATGTGCATATATTAGGCTTATAAAATAAAAGTTGATAGAATGTTTGTGTTCTGATGAAGAAATGAACTTATCTACATTTTGGATGACCTGGGGTCATCATAGTAGCCTTTTTCATAGGATACTTTTGATCATTGGTTATGAAAATTGCATTGATCCAGATGAACAGACAGTTACACCCCTAACTTTAGGTGTCTCAGCTCAAAACATCACTGTTAGCCTTTCCTGCTCAGCTTCCAGATCATAGTCAGTTGAGGTTTTGCATTGTCCCAGTGGAACATATTCTGACATGTGTAAATGTAATACTGAGTTGTTAATTTTTTTTTTTTTTTTTTTTGTGATTTCAGGTCAAGTGGAAAGCAGAATGATCATGGCAAACAAGGTATGGGAAGAAGTAATTTAAAATATTGTAATGGCCGAGTCTTCTGATTCCATATGATTGCACTAAAAGTGGCAGAACATTTAATTTGTTTTATACTGTATTTTCCCATGTGAATATTCATTTGATCCTTGTGAGGCCACTGGAGCTGCACAAGGTTTGGTTTTACTACAGTAAGACCACGATTGTGTTAGATTCCACCCATCTATTTATTTATTATTTTTTTTGTTTTATTTTTTTTGTAGTGTAACTAGGCTCTGTCATTTAGAAACATGACTTTTCCTATCACTTAATGACACATATCTCTACCTTTCATTCCAGCCAGAGGATCTGACGGTTGCTGCTCGCATCTCAGCCTACCTGATGGAAAATTCTTCCTTCACCTTCAACTCAACCTTGCCAAGACAGAACTGCTTATGGTTTCAGCCAAACCATGCGATCCTGCTGATTTGCCTTATACAACATCAGAAAGATCTGGCCCTTCCTATCGGAGCCACACAACTCCTTGTCTAAGCTCTTGTTCTATCCAGACTGGACTATTGTAATGCTCTCCTGGCAGCTCTTCCAGCATCAGTCAAACCTCTGCAACTGATCCAGATGCTGCAGCAAGACCTAAACTCACTGCTTCAGATCTGTGTGTCTCCAGAAGCTTGTGTTCTGCAAGTGAACGGCGCCTTGTGGTGCCATCATCCCAAAGAGACACACAATCACTTTCACTGACCTTTCCCTGGACTGTTCCCTGCTGGTGGGATGACCTGCCCAACTCAACACATTTTCAAGAAACTGCTAAAGATCCGTCTTTTCATAAACACTTGACCCAATAATACTAAATCTTTGTTTTAATAATAAATAAATGAACTTGTGTACTGTGCTACACTAACTGGGACTTGTCGCTGCACTTGTTGCTTCTATTGTTCTCTTAATTTTAAGTCACTTTGGATAAAATGTAATTGTAAATATTTGAAATAAGTTATATTAGAGTATAAAGGCATACAGCAATTGTCTTTTAATGTGGATATTTTTACATGTTCTAAATGATATACTAAGCCTGTATTTCCTATCATTCACGTATCTTGATGTTCAGTGTTTGTTTAATGAGTAATACTGTAAATGTGCAGGTATTCCGTACATGTACGTTTAGTTAATTTAACAGAAATTGACTGTACATTTGCTATTATTAAGTACTTAATTAGAGATTGGTCAAAGTTGTGAAACTGGATCTGCAAAAAATTAAAACTGTAAATATACAAACTTTGTATTTGAATTTATGTACTTATTACATTTTTATACATAACTTCATAGTTATTTTACACAGAAAAACTATATATTAAAAGATAATTACTGTAGATAGACAGAGCATTATTATAAAATAAATTTATAAACCCCTAAATTTACAGTTTAACCTTAAAGTTAAATGTTCTTTTTATGTAATTTGACATAATTTATCTGTTTTTCCACGGTTTAATAAGCCATTATTAACAGTAATGTACTGTAATTTAATTAATTTTGACCGTAAAGTTAATTCTGTATTTTTACGGTTTTTGCCTGTAATTTTGTGAAATGGTTATTTGCTGTAATTTAACGGAACCCGTCTGGAAACTTTGCTGCCAGAGATTTACCGTTTTTTTACGGGATTTTTTTTTACAGTGTATGTATTTTTAAAATGGAACTATTAGTCTGCTGTCTTGGCCAGGACTCCCCTGAAAAAGAGATTCTGAATCTCAATGGGATTATTTCCTGGTAAAATAAAGGTAAATAAAATAAACATGTTCTCAGCGCTATATAAACCGCTTGTTAAAAAAATGCAACTTGATCCTTCAGAATTAGTCAATTACAGGCCGATCTCGAATCTACCCTTTCTGTCAAAGATACTAGAAAAGGCAGTATCTTCACAACTATGTTCCTTTCTAGAAAGAAATGATATCTGCGAGGATTTTCAGTCCGGATTTAGACCATACCATAGTACTGAGACTGCTCTCGTTAGAGTAACAAATGATTTGCTCTTATCATCCGATCGTGGTTGTGTCTCTCTATTAGTGTTACTCGATCTTAGTGCTGCGTTTGACACCATCGACCACGACATTCTTTTAAATAGACTAGAAAACTATGTTGGCATTAGTGGAATTGCACTAGCATGGTTTAAATCATACTTATCTGACCGTTATCAGTTTGTAGCAGTAAATGAAGAGATGTCTTATCAATCACAAGTTCAGTATGGCGTACCACAGGGCTCAGTACTAGGACCGCTGCTGTTCACTCTGTACATGCTGCCATTAGGAGATATTATTAGGAAACATGGAATTAGCTTCCACTGTTATGCCGACGATACTCAGCTCTATATTTCTTCAAAACCTAACGAAACTTACCAATTCACTAAATTAACAGAATGCATAGCTGATATAAAAAACTGGATGACTCGTAATTTCCTACTTCTAAATTCTGAAAAAACAGAGATTCTAATTATTGGACAAAAAACTTCCTCACGTAATAACCTAGAATACTGTCTAACACTTGATGGCTGCTCTGTTAAGTCTTCGTCGTCGGTTAGGAACCTGGGTGTGCTCTTTGATACCAATCTTTCATTTGAAAGTCACGTGTCTAGTATCTGTAAAACCGCATTTTTCCATCTTAAAAATATATCTAAATTACGTCATATGCTCTCATTGACAAATGCGGAACAATTAGTCCATGCGTTCATGACCTCAAGGCTAGATTATTGTAATGCTCTACTGGGTGGTTGCCCTGCACGCTTAATAAACAAACTACAGCTGGTCCAAAACGCAGCAGCTCGAGTTCTTACCAGAACCAGGAAGTATGACCATATTAGCCCGGTTCTGTCAAAACTGCACTGGCTCCCTATTAAACATCGCATCAATTTTAAAATATTGCTGATTACTTACAAAGCACTAAATGGTTTAGCTCCGCGGTACTTGAGCGAGCTCTTAACGCATTATACTCCTTCACGTCTATTGCGATCTCAAAATTCCGGCCAGTTGATAATACCTAGAATATCTAAATCAACTGCTGGCGGTAGATCCTTTTCCTATTTAGCACCAAAACTTTGGAACAGCCTTCCTACCATTGTCCGGGAAGCAGACACACTCTGTCAGTTCAAATCTAGATTAAAGACACATCTCTTTGACATAGCATTCACATAATACATTATAGACTTCTATAATTCAATATTAGGCTGCATAGATTAGGTCAGCTGGAACCGGGAACACTTCCCATAAATCCTGATGTACTTGTTACATCATGAGAAGAATGGCATCTACGCTAATTTTAGTGTCTTTGTTTATCCCAAGGTTTTCCCGCAGCCTGCCGGATCCAGGCCGTTTCCAGATCTGATGAAGGACCTTCGCCTGGACCCGATGTCAATGCAGTGCTGAAGGGCCAACTAGTCTCTCCCTATGGAGGATCCCTTTCCCACTCTACAGATAACGCGTCGTCGGGAAAACTCAATTTGCGTATCTACCCCGAATTGATAAAATAAAATAAAATTCTGAATCAAAACTATAAGGAAACACCAGTAATTTGATTAGGTTTGGTTTGTAGGGAATTCCAAACCTGCACACATATATTCAAACGCACATAACTATAGAACCCATTCTTAATGCGCATCTGAACGCCATCAGCGTTTCTCACAGGTTCGCGTTTAAAGTCTGTGTAGAGAGAATGGTGTCGTCTTGGCGGCCCTAATTTAAAAACAAATGATCGTTGCGACGGAAGCGAATCAATCAAAACTAACTTTAGCTGGAAAATAACTTTATTAAAGAACCGCTATAAAGCCAAAACAATCTTACGTTATATTATACATTTATCTCTGTGAAGCTGCTTTGAGACAATCTACATTGTTAAAAGCGCTATATAAATGAAGATGACTTGACTTGACTTGACTCAGCATGCTGTGTTTGACTGAGGCTGACCTGCATCAGTGTTCAACTGCTCCTGTGTGACACATGCACATCTCATGTACTGTATGTTACATTGAATGAATTGAACACATGTACAAACATTTTCCAGACACTTGAGAGATGTTGTTAATCTGGCTTTAGCTTAATGTTAGAGAGTAAATTGTGTGTGTGTGTGTGTGTGTGTGTGTGTGTGTGTGTGTGTGTGTGTGTGTGTGTGTGTGTGTGTGTGTGTGTGTGTGTGTGTGTGCGTGCGCGTGTGTGTGTGCGCGTGTGTGTGTGCGTGTGTGTGTGTGTGTGTGTGTGTGTGTGTGTGTGTGTGTGTGTGTGTGTGTGTGTGTGTAAACGTGTGCATGTGTGTATACATTTCTAGTTCAGTCATGAAACTGTAGAGGGAGGCGGCTGATAGGTTATTTATATGCAATCTGCAAGCAATCACATCATTACTGTATGGAACAACCTGATTGGCCTCTGCTGAATTTTGAATTGCAGTGTGGCACTAAACAAGACTTCGCAAAGTCAATAACATCAATTATTGTATTTTTTAGTAGTTACTTTCTATGATTTATATCTAACAATTTTGTAGTGTGTCAGGCACCAAACAAAGTATCCATTTAAGTCCTTTCTGCTTTGGTTTCCAAGAAAGCTCACTTTTTCTTTAAGTGCCAAGGATGCTCTTTGATATGTGTCAGAGTTCCAGTACACCTCTCAGCTCAAGTGTCCTGCACCACTTAAACATCCACATGTACAGTGTTATTCACCGCTTTGACCTCCACAGGAAAAGCATTACTGATGATACCATGGAAGGACTTTTTTGAGGCTGCTAGGCAGTACGAATGCAGGATTTGGACATTGTGAACCATAAATAGTGAAAGCAAATGAAAGGGTTAACATGTTTTTGACCTTAGAACAGAGAAAAGCCCTGGCTATAGCTGTTTTGAATGTTTCTTTTTCTCCGAATGTCAAGATATGCCATGACATACAACCATATGTATTTAGAGACAGAATCAGTCGCCCTTCCGTCTTTGGTGTGCTTTGGGGAACAAGGACACACATCATGTAAAAAGGGCATTAAGAATCTTGCTTTGTTTGGAATCCTGCATCTTTAGCTCAATAGAGAAATTGATTGTTAACAATAATGTATAACTCTATTAGAAAAAATTCTAGATACACCTAACATGAGCTCTTGAGATAAAGGGAAGAAATATGCTTATTTAAAAGGTTTCAACTTCATTTTAATGATGTTTAGTTCCTGTATTCCCAGTGAAAAAGTATGCTACCCTCAGCACTGTCAAGGGAAATGATAATGCAAATGATGTAATTGATTCAGCCTATATTCTTAAACAACTTGCATATTTGCATCAGTATTATTTATATATTATTATAGTATTTGCTAATATTTTGAATTAGATCATTTGATGCATTTGTGCTTTTGTCTCTACTATTCGTTTTAAAAAGTATTTATGTTTTAGTCATTTAGTAAGAGTATAAATTTCAGTTATTTCAGTAGTATTCTATTTCAGTTAGTTGCCAAAGCAACATTATTCATTTTTAGTTTAAGTTTTTTAATTGTAAGTTTAAATGTTTCATCTAATATGTATGTTATTTCAGTTTTACTTCAATTCATTAAAACTATTTTATAATAGTTTTAGTTAACAATAACACCAATTTGCATATAACTAAATATTATAATAAACGTCAAATATATCGTTTTTTTCACCCATACTCAATGACTGTCACATACAGGCTTGGACACAATGACTGTAACAGAGATGGATCGGTTTAACCCCACATTGCACTGCTATAAAGAGTGTACAGCCGATGTACGCTCAACTGCTGTCTGAATTCGCTCACTCCTTTTCATTCACTCCTTCAAGTGAACAGTATTAGTGGAGTAACATAGAGAATAGTGAATGAGGGTTTAGGGTGCGATTTTGGATTCAGCCAGTGTTTCCCACAAGATTTTGTGATGGTGGGTGGACCTCGTTTCCTCTAGGGGAGTCATGCCCTTTTTGTACATTTTAAAGTTAAATTAATCAATCTGGTGCACTTTGAGCTTCAACCCATGTTCAGTGTGCAAAATGAACAAAGAAAAAAGTTGGTGAATTGACTTGAAATGTAACTGAACTTTAAAGGGGTTCAGTTAGTGTCTCAGGCCCTGTTTACACGAGAACGCTCCCGGGTGAAAACGTAAAAATATTTTATCAGATGTGCCTTTCGTTTAGACGGCGACGGCGTTTTTGGGGCTTAAAAACGCAAAAAAGTGAAACCACCCTCCAGAGTGGGAATCTTAAAAACGCTCCACCGTCGCGTTTCCGTCTAAACGGTAAAAACGCAAAAGTCTGCTAGACAGTGAAGGCACCGATCAGTGCTTCACATTGCCACCTAGCCTCCTGGAGTGCATACTACATTGAATTTCACACACTTTTGCGTCACCGTATGCACGCAGATTTCCCCCACATAACGCTCGTCTAAACGCAGAATAAAAAGTGATCACTTTTGCGTTTTCTCTTCAGATCGTTTCCGTGTAAACGTAGCCTCAGTCTACGTTACATTCACACTGGAGTTTTAGGAAGCCAAACAGTTAGATTACTATGACAGTAATAGGTATTTATTGTAAAACAAAATGCACTGTAAAATAAATGAAAATGAACATTTCATAAGTATATTTATTTTGCACTATCCAGTAGGTATATTATAATATTTGTTCTAATTATTACACGTGCAAGAGATAAACCCTTGAGCTTTTATTTTGATGGAAACTGCGGTTGAGCTTTTATTTAGGCTGAAAACGTATAGTTTCTGTGAAAACAGGTTTACAAATGCATTTTATTACAAATCTAGTGAAATGCTGTAATCATCTCCCCACAAAATTATTTTGGAAATTATGCAACTGTGAAAATAATGCATAACTGGTGCCCGCTAGCCACTACGATTTTTAGTTTGATTGACAGATAATTTGCCAAAGCACTGGTGCAAAATAACGTTAGAGACCTTTTATGTTATTACGAGTTTTTAAATATTTTCGGTTCATTGTGAAACTGTGGCGGCACAGATTAGACCAGTGGTTCCCAATTCCAGTCCTCGTGACCCACTGCTCTGCACATTTTGTATGTCTCCCTTATTTAACACACCTGAACCAGATCATCAGCTCATTAGGAGAGAGTCCATGAACTGAACTGAGTGTGTCAGATAAGAGAGACCTACAAAATGTGCAGAGCAGTGGGTCACGAGGACTGGAATTGGGAACCACTGGATTAGACTATGGGTCTCCACAATTTGGGTAAAAAAAGCGCAGGAACACGTGCAAGTCGGCGATTCAGTCACAAATGACAAGCCCAAAAATCAGAGCCCATGCTTTAAGACAAACCATGTGTAATTCACCAGTCAACGATCCCATGCTTTAAGACAAACGATGTGTAAAATCATCAGTCAACACCACTGATGAGTTTTTTCTCCTTAAAACTGCAGTGAACCAAACACAGTCTCAAAAACGTGGTTTGAAATCGCTGGTGTTTCTGAAGTCACGAACTACCTTGTAACCAATCACATCAATGTGTGATCGTCAACGAGTGGATCTCTGAGCTGGTGTAAGTGAGTGGGGGCGGGGCTAATTTGCATATTCATAGAACCACATATACTAAATGAGGCAAAAGTTACATTCAAGCTATTTTAAGGCAGGACAAAAAAATAAGAAAAACACATTTAAATATGTAATTTTGGTGATTAAAGATGAGTTTTAAGGGATCAAATTATTGACAGGGGGACTACCATTTGTGGAACATGAGAAATAGTCAGCATGTTGTGTGCATAGACATCTGTGGTTTTAGAGCATGTAGCAGTCAGTGGTGCAACAGTCCCAGGCACAATTAAAAACTTTAAAAGTAAATAATCTTATTTCTCCATTTCAATCTGAGTTTATAAAGCAGCATAGCACCGTTGCTGCTGCTATTAAAGTGTTTAGCAACATTATTAATGCCTAAGATTGTAAACAAATTTGTTCAGCTCTTTTTCTTGATTTATCGAAGGCTTTTGACACAGTTGATTATGACATGCTTTTAGCCATTGTTGGTCTCTCAGAAAATGCTGTTAAATGATTTGCCAACTATCTTTCAGCAAGAACTCAGTCTGTGCTTTTAAAGGATTGTACTTCATCTGTCTTGTCAGTCTATAAAGGACCCATTTTATTTTCTTTGTATATAAATAATATCTGTGATAACATTCCCAATGCTAGGTATCATCTTTATGCAGATGATACTGCCATTTATTGTTGTGCGTCATTAGCTTCACAAGCACTTCAATACTTGCAATCAGCGTTTGATATTGTACAGATTAAACCAAATTAATGATATTTTCAAACTCCAAAGCTCTATCAAGGAGTCTTCCTGATATTTTATCCTCCCAGGGAACAAAAAATGAATAAATTGATAAATTCATTTCTAAACTTAAAGGTGCAATAGGTGATCTGGAAAATGTTAACTTTAGCCTGCTAGCATTGAAATCATATGATCCCACCTTCACTGCAATTCGCCATCCAAAGCCAAGCCTCCTCCAAAACACATGAACGTGCACAGACCAGAAGCGAAACGAACAGAGATAGCATTATTAGATTATATAATGTGTAATTTACAGGTGATAAAACTTTACAGTACAGTGAGTAACAGTACTACAATAATGAACGTAAACAACTGCTTGCCTGCCATTCTCGCTCTGTCTGCACATCATACGTGATCTCTCTAATGATGTATGTCTGTGTGAACAGGCGCAGTGGTATGCAAAACGCAAGTCGAATGAAAGGGAACACATGCTATCATTTCATTCGGACGAATACAAAAATTTAATGAACAATTTAACATTTTATGGTCCTATGCCTTCCACAAACAATGCATATTTATACAAATAAATTTAGACCATTTACCATAGTGATTCCTATCAGCAAATGAGGAAAATTTCAACCAGCATAACAAAAAATAAATTCTGTATAGAATCACCTATTGCAGCTTTAAACCTTTAAATTGGGGTTTTATTTTAGAAACAGAACTTTCTTTCAGTGCAAGGAAATATTTGGTGTCTGCAACCTTTTACCACTATTGGACTATGGAGATCTTGTATGAATGCCCCTGTATACTATCTAAAAAAAAAAAAAAAACTTGACATTGTTTTTCACAGTGCTTTATGTTTTATTACTGGTTGTAGCTATATCAAACTCATCACTGCATTTTTATATGATAAGGCTGTGTTACAATCTCTGTATACTTGGATTTAAGTTTTAATTGGTATTGTTTTATTGAGTCTATCTGTGGTCTAACTCCATCTTATTTGTCTCTCAGCTTATTTTATACAAATGCATGCTATAATCTTTGTTCAAATTACCTGTTTTACCTCAAAGATAATTGCATCTTTTTATCTCCCAATTGTGAATTCACATCTCGCAATTCTGACTTGTTTTCTCAGAATTGTGAGATATAAACTCGCAATTGAGTTATAAAGTCCAATTCTGAGGGACAAAATATTGACTTTTTTCCCCTCGTAATTGCGAGTTTATATGATGCAGTTCTGTCAGAAAAAGTCTGAAAGTGTATAGTGAGAAAAAAAGTCATAATTGTGAGATTTATCTCAAACATAACGCAGTTACCTTTTTCTGTGCCGGAAGTAAGCTTCCTCAGTAGAACTGAGCTTGAAATAAAATTGAAAATAAAGATTTTAAATATAATGCTTCTGTTGCTTGGAATAAAATTACAAAACAACTTATAGCTGACCTTCCATCACTGAAAAATGTTAAGGTACTTTTTCTAGAATCTGTGTTTTATCCCCTGGTAATTGTTGTTGAGACCCTCGATTGTTTTTTTGTTTTTTTTGCAGTGTGATCCTGTGAACTCCACAGTTTTACCTCCCTCAGCACTCACCGTCATTTCTTGATGCTGAAAGATGTGATTAAATGAACTTGCTGAGTGTCCATTAGCGTAGTGCAGAAATTCAGCACATTTTCTGTGATAATAAAGATGAGATTCAGGTTCTGCACATGAGTTATGCCATTTCTTTTATAAACAAAAGATAAATGTTCTTGTTTAGTATGCCAAATACACTTTGTAAACCTCACATCCCCCATGCAGTTAACATCCCTACGGCTGATACTACAGGCAATGTGCCTCACCAAACCACTACAAAGAGCAGCCAGAGCCATTCTAAGCACTGTAAATGAAGGATACCAGTATCACTGTATCACTGATACCAGTACTGATACTGATGTCTCTAGTACATGGATTTTTTTTTTTTTTTTCTCAATTGTATCCATTAACTATAGCCATTCAACATTACAGTATAACTGACAGCTATCAATTTTATAATTGAATAGGCTTAAAAAAAAGAAAGAAAAAAACACTTTAAGTGACCTTAAAAAAATCTTCACATAAACCCATTGTAATAAATGTATAATTTAGCTATTCCTTTAATATATCAGGGCTCAACACTATGGGCCCTATCATACATCCTGCGCAATGCAGCGCCAGGCGTGATGCACGTGTGTTTTGCTAGTTTCAGCCTGACGCAGTTATCATTTTCATATCCTGCGCCACGTTGTTTAAATAGCAAATGCATTTGCGCCCATCTATGCGCCCATGGGTTGCTGGTCTGGAAAGACAGGTTAAGACCGAATAGTGTCATAATGGTAATACTTTATTTGCTTGAAATTTCAGTCCTTTTATTTCTGAGAGAAAAGCTCTTGCTGTGCGTGTGTGTATTCAATGTTCCCTGATGAGAGAGGCTTGTTGGGGTTCTTACTAAACAAAAGAAAAAGAGTGCATCAGATCAGAGTGCATAGACCCAGTGCTGCGGCTGCACTGCATGATGGGAGGTTAGAAAGAGCTCATAGAATAGAAAGTTTGAAAAGAGACGTCGAAGAGTCAGTAGGAAGTTCTGAAAGGCAAAGAAACTCTTCCACTGTGAGAAATCCAAATATCAAAGATGAATAGCCTACATAATAAAGACACACAAATTGCTCGTCAGTCTGTTGCGAATCGCCTCACAACAGCCTAAATAATATAGTTCGAAAAGAGTTTTTGTAGAATATAATAAGCTAGCATTAAGACAACTGCAATGACATAATCTAAAATAGTTGCTGCACAAAGTCAACCTCAGAATGAAATCTGCATTAGTGTGCAAAGAATTGTCTCTCCCCTGACCATTTGCTGTTTTTGCAACTCAGCTTGTCCACAAATGCAGTTTGCTGGCTGTACTATATAAGGGAACAAGTCTGTTGTGCTGTTCTCTAACCTCTTAAGTTTTTATTTTATTTAGTTAGAGTTGATGATATTTGGTTTGACTCCAGTATTTGTTTGATGACGACAGTTTTTGTTGACCTTAGCTCCTTGCATAGCATTTCACTTTTATAGGTTTTTATTGTGTTTTGTGGTTCTTTTTGGAGCTTGACAGTCATTGCCACCATGAGCGATCATTCTGGTATGTTTGAGGTTGAGTAATTGATCTGATTCTTCCATCCATGTAAAGTTAATCCTGTTGTTATCCCTTACATTTATTTATTTAGCAGATGCTTTTATCCAAATTGACTTAACAGATGACGAACAACAAACGTGGTTCACCCTAGAGAGACAGTAACATTAGATGTGCTGTAATGAAGTTACAGAACTGCTCAGAAACATGGATGGATTGGCCGTACAGAGCACCGGGACTTTTCCCAGTGGACTGACCAACTTGTGCTATGAGCCCTGCATCTTAGTTTACCACAAGATGAAGGGCAATAAATTGGGATTTGAACATTGGTTCTATATATTTGAAGACTTCGGATGCAAAAGCCTGTAAGTGCCATCTGACATTTTCTTCTAAAATGAGCATTTTTATCAAGCTCGTATATTTAGGTTCAGTAATTTCACTTTAATGGCAATTAATAGGTAATTTCCATTGCTATTAAAGTGAAATAACTGAACATAAACATACAAGCCTGATAAAAATGATCATTCTAGAAGAAAATTTCAGATGGCACTTAGAGGCTTTTGCATCTGAAGTCTTCATTTCTTACTAAACTATTATTTATTTATTGTGAAGTTTAACTGTGTTGGATTTTCAATGTAAAAACAGAAAGTACAGGGAAAATCGAATATACTGTACACTACTGTTCTATAGTCTGGAGTCGATAATGTTTTATTGTTTTTGAAAGAAGTCTATTATGCTCAATAAGACTGCATTTATTTAATCAAATATACTGTAAAACATTATTGTTAAATATTATTACATTTTAAAATAGCTGTTTTATATTTCAATATATTGTAAAATGTAATTTATTCTTGTGATGACAAAGCTGAATTTTCAGCATGATTATTCCAGTCTTCAGTGTCACATGATCCTTCAGAAAGCATTCTAATACGCTGGTTTGCTGTTCAAGAAACATTTGTTATTATTATCATCAATCTTGAAAACAGTTGTGCTGCTTAATATGTTTTGAAAACCATGACACATTTTTGTCAGGATTCTTTGATGAATAAGAATTTTTTTTTTTTTTTTAAATAGCCAAAATTGTGTGACAATTAATGTAAATGTCTTTGTGGCAATTTTCAAGTTAAGGGAAGAAGGAGACAGGAACCGGAAAACGATCAGCGTAACTTTAAACACAAAAAAATATACAAACACAACAAAATGAAAGTGAAACAAACTAAAACAAAACAGCATCATAAAATCCAGGCCTGGTCCTCTCTCTCGTCTTCCACATTCGTCACTCCTCCTTTTATCCTTCCGGAGCTTCTCATGGGACTCGAGGTAACACTCGCACCACCGGCCTTGCTCCGTTCCCACTGCTCTTGGCCCGGCTGCTTGCCACAGTCTTTACTGTCACTTTTGATCAATTTAATGCATTCTTGCTGAATAAAAGTATTAATTTCTAAACCCAAACTTTTGAATGGTAGTGTATATCAATTAGATACAGTAACATATCAAGGAATAGTTTGCACAGTATTATAGGCTACGCAAATACTGTACTGTACGTATGGGAGGGGGGGGTTATACACTCACCTAAAGGATGATTTGGAACACCTGTTCAATTTCTCATTAATGCAATTATCTAATCAACCAATCACATGGCAGTTGCTTCAATGCATTTAGGGGTGTGGTCCTGGTCAAGACAATCTCCTGAACTCCAAACTGAATGTCAGAATGGGAAAGAAAGGTGATTTAAGCAATTTTGAGCGTGGCATGGTTGTTGGTGCCAGACGGGCCGGTCTGAGTATTTCACAATCTGCTCAGTTACTGGGATTTTCACGCACAACCATTTCTAGGGTTTACAAAGAATGGTGTGAAAAGGGAAAAACATCCAGTATGCGGCAGTCCTGTGGGCGAAAATGCCTTGTTGATGCTAGAGGTCAGAGGAGAATGGGCCGACTGATTCAAGCTGATAGAAGAGCAACTTTGACTGAAATAACCACTCGTTACAACCGAGGTATGCAGCAAAGCATTTGTGAAGCCACAACACGCACAACCTTGAGGCGGATGGGCTACAACAGCAGAAGACCCCACCGGGTACCACTCATCTCCACTACAAATAGGAAAAAGAGGCTACAATTTGCACGAGCTCACCAAAATTGGACAGTTGAAGACTGGAAAAATGCTGCCTGGTCTGATGAGTCTCGATTTCTGTTAAGACATTCAGATGGTAGAGTCAGAATTTGGCGTAAACAGAATGAGAACATGGATCCATCATGCCTTGTTACCACTGTGCAGGCTGGTGGTGGTGGTGTAATGGTGTGGGGGATGTTTTCTTGGCACACTTTAGGCCCCTTAGTGCCAATTGGGCATCGTTTAAATGCCACGGCCTACCTGAGCATTGTTTCTGACCATGTCCATCCCTTTATGACCACCATGTACCCATCCTCTGATGGCTACTTCCAGCAGGATAATGCACCATGTCACAAAGCTCGAATCATTTCAAATTGGTTTCTTGAACATGACAATGAGTTCACTGTACTAAAATGGCCCCCACAGTCACCAGATCTCAACCCAATAGAGCATCTTTGGGATGTGGTGGAACGGGAGCTTCGTGCCCTGGATGTGCATCCCACAAATCTCCATCAACTGCAAGATGCTATCCTATCAATATGGGCCAACATTTCTAAAGAATGCTTTCAGCACCTTGTTGAATCAATGCCACGTAGAATTAAGGCAGTTCTGAAGGCGAAAGGGGGTCAAACACAGTATTAGTATGGTGTTCCTAATAATCCTTTAGGTGAGTGTATATTTCATATATGCACCCAGACTTTTTTTTTTTTATTATTATTTTTTGTCCCTGCCTGGACGTGAAACAACTGAGAATAAGAAAATAGCAGAAAGAGTGTCTTTGGAAAAGAGTAAGTACGTTAACTGTTGTCATTCCAGTGCTCAGGTTGAGATGGAAAGATTATTCCATCTTTGACCTACAGTGAAAGTGAAGGTTTGGGAAAAGTGGTTTTGTGCCTTTTGTGTGGGTGCCACAAGGTGCCATTGACTCAATGACGAACTGAACTTCACACAGACAGCAATTGGCAACCAGTGGAGTGAGAACTCTCTTGGGCTTGTCGGAGACCAGTTTCACCAGAGAGGTATGAATGCACATGCAGGATGGCTGGCACAAAGAACATTACAGTAGTCTAGTCTAGAGATTACCAGAGCCTGGACAAGTTGTGTGCATGGTTGGATAATAAAGGATTTCTGCAGATATTGTAGAGCGCAAATCCTCATCCCTTTCACAGAAGGAAAACCATATTTACTAAATATTGACAGCTCTGCAACTTTGATGCACTCAAGAGCAATAAGAGCTCACGTCATTGAATCACTGTAGTTCGGCATTTGCATTCTGATATTTCATTCCATAACGCTGTTGTGTTTTTTCCTCAATATTTCTCTGTCTCTAAATATAAGTCCAAGTGTTTAGGGGATTCAGCTTCAAAGATCTGTTTTCTTGAGTTTATGCAGGGAAACTGATTCACATATTTGGATTTGAGATGCCGCCTAAGATGATGTTATATAGTGAAGTAAAATAAACTAATCTACTTTCAGCATGGGGGTTTCAAATGGCAGTTTTAGGTAAATATTATAGTTGTGCTGTTCGAAAAAATTAAATAAATAAAAGTACCATGGTACTAAAAATGTACAACGGTCAAATATTGAATCATGAACAATAATTCAGGGAGATTTGGTAAACATGTCAAGGGAAGCTAGGGCAGATGTTAAAGGGGTCATGAACTGGAATTATTATTATTATTTTATTTTTTTTATTATTCTTTGGTTTCACCTATTATGTTAACAACATTTTCCTAATTTAGAAGTAATAGGCTATTTTCTATCATGTTTTTCTTTATTTGAAACCCTTAATTTTGATGGGTCTGTCACATTTAAGACTATGATTCAAGACAAGACTCACTGCTATGATTGGGTAACAGTTTTGCATATTTAAATAATTTTCAAAGTCCCTGCCATTACACATACATGAATTGTTTTGAAAACTCTAATGTTTGCCATACATGTTTAAGCCTAGCCTGACGTCGTCATACTCAATTCTAGTCAGAATGTGAGTCTGATACTTCTCCATTGAGCTTTGATTATGGGGCGTGTTTCAACCGAACCAGGAAAAAAAATTCCTCTGCACTCAATTGGATAGACCTACAACCAATCAGAGCAACGGAGTAAGTGACGTATGTTTTTCATTCATGTTTCCGATCGCGGTTCTCTGTTCCTCTTTTAAAATGAATGCGCTGTCGATATCTTCTATAACAGACGCGTAATGGCGTAATCTACACATGATGTTTTATAAACAAATTTCAGGAGGAGCACATTCAAATAATCAATCCAATCAACCGTCTATCAGCATGAGAGGAAAGCATATATTTATTCACTCGGTCAACTCACCTAACATGACAGTTTTCAGCATCCCTGCACTCACTCTTGGCTTGTTCTTCCACAGCCAGGAATACGGGGGGAGTACTTTGGGTTCGGGCCGAATACCGAGCCCGAAGCCTCTCCTCAGACAGCACGCCAAATATGCATTTATTCTATCTGACTTATTTGTAAGCGTGAACTCGTGAAATCTCAATTCTTCAGCGGCAGTCATTTGAATTCAACCCAAGCGCTCGTTGATGACGTGGATGATGACGTTACCGTTGCTTATCTGTCCATCATCGTATAAAGCCCGCCCTGATAATTTGATTGGTCCGAACAATTTTTGTTCGGGCATAATAGCTCCTCAACGGAGCGAGTCCAGACCGAACTTCCCGACCAAAAAATATTGTGGGCGGGGTTCGGGCTGGCACCCAGGCTAGTTTAAGCCAGTGTCTGATCCCAAATCAAAAGACGAACCAACACCTAAAATACCAAGGATACTCCAGTCTGCAACAGCTTGGTAATAATCACCTTTATTTATATTTATTACTTATATATTCGTGAGGTAGTATTGTAGGCTATTTCATGACATTATATTAGTGTTGAAACGAAGATGCTACGTTTGCCAACTGTGACACATTTACGTTAAACAAGGACGCAAAAAAACAGTAAATTGACTACCGCATTTTTTATTTAAATACTCTCCTCCCATAAATTTTATATCTGAAATGGAAACTCCTACAAATGCATAATTATGCAATAAGGTCATCTGCAAAAATAACTGTCCATGCCTTTTCAGCGCTGATTTTTTACTGCTTGTCCTTGCTTGTCCAGCTGTTAGTAAATCTGGCCCAATATGTGGTAGAAACCTCGTATCTATGCCTTTTTCTGCATGTTCTAACAGCCTGCCGATACCTGCTGATATGCTCCTAAGGAGACATTATGAATATTAATAAAAATGATGCAAATGAAAATTAAACAATCGAGAATGACTGATAAGTGCTAATATGGTTCATAATATGCTGTGTGATTGTAAATGTTGTTTAATAATTTCCCCTCTAAAACGGGTTTCAGAGGTATTAACCTCAAACAAACGGATTTTAAATGCCTCATTAATGGGAATGTGTAGCGGCACTAATCTCTGCATGCAGGCCCTGAGCAGCTCGTTCTGTCTCTGTCTCTGTCTCGTATAGTACCATTCAAAGATTTGGGGCTCAGTTAGATTTTTTAGAAAACTAATCATTTTAATCATTTTAATTTTAATAACTAATAATTATTTTTAAAAGTTGCATTCAATTTTCAATTCCTCAAAAGTGAAAGTAAAGGCTTTTATAGTGAAGATTTCAATCACGTTTCCACAAAAATATTAAACAGCACAACTGTTTTCAACATTGATAATAATAAGAAATGTTTCTTGAGCACCAAATCAGCAAATTAGAATGATTACTGAAGGATCATGTGACACTGAAGTAAATGCAGCTTTGGTGAGAATAAGGCCATGTTTGCACTTGGTATTAAAATGCATTGTGGTCAATCTGATCACAAGTGGACAATGTTAAAAACAGGTGTAAACAGGGTCTAAAACATTCTGAGCTTCTCCGCTTTCGACCACTTCCAGAGGTAGTCATAAACGGATTTGACCGGATGGCTTTCGTAGTGTAGGCTAAACGCTCATGTGGTTGAATGTGTTCGAACAGCCACAAAAGACTGCCTTCTCTCCGCCTACTGACCTAATGCGTAAGCATTATGGGAATCACACTAGCCAGAAGGGATTTAAATTTTGTCAACGTGAGAGCCAAGTATAGTTTGAAGACAAAAAACATATCAAGCACAAGTGTTCACTCACCATTCCTAATTTCTAACACACACTCACAGCGTGGTCTTGCGGCTGTTGCTCTCCGTGTCTTTCCATCGTCTCCGGAATCTTCCATATGTAAATTGCGCAAGCTTATTTTGTCCATTAGATCGATAAAGATCTGGGGGGAAAAAAAAACATAAATTTACCCACACATAGACTCTCCCCTCGAAGAAATCAGAGCAGAAGTTGTTGAAAGTGAACAAAAGATACAGATCGAAGCACCAGGTGTAAACGGGAATCTGTCTTCTTTGTCTACTTGTGATGCGGTCAGCCAAAACACATCTTAACATGCCAAGAATAAACAGAGCCTTCTTTAAAAAAAAATATTTTAAAAATACAGACACCAAACTTTTTGCATGTAGATGTTTAAATGATTTATCATCAACATCAATACTGAGCATTTGTATCAAGTAAAAAAAAAATATTTTTTTTTTTTCTCACAGATATTATCCAAAAAAAATGGAAAATAAAGCAAATGTTCCCACAGACTCACTGCATGGATGCTGAAATAATTTGCATCACAACAGGCTGTTTTCTTCAGTTTGACTCCACACGCTTTTTCACCAGTAAGTCAGCAGGGAAATTGGCCTGTGTGGAGTGGTAATCCTGAAACAGCCTCATTAGCCTCTGTGGGTTTGAACAAAAGGACAGACGCTTAAGAGTCTCAGCGGTGCTGTGGAAACAACACGCGGGTGTCCAATCAGCCTACGGTGGCGTCCCAAAAACACACTCTCACTGCTGGGTTCAAAGTGCTTTTCAGATGAAGGGAGCCACCAGATATTAAAAATCGCACGTTTTATTTGCGTGTCAGAGATGACATTTAATGTTGGAAAAAAGCCACGCGCATAAAAACAGGATGTAGCGTAAACTTTATCAAAGCCCCATCTAACACGCTGACATTTTGGGAGAGCAGAGCAGCAGGAGAGCGAATGCAGCGTTCCTCTGCGGTCCTCCATCATTAATGTGCTCCTCCTTTAAGGTAAAAGCTCAGCAGTTGCTGCACCGGCCTTATTACAGCACAGAAACAAACTCGGACGTGTAGGTTAAGACCTTCATTAATGACGCTGTATATCATTGTACATTCACTAGAGCATTTGGCAGTTTGTGCATAAAAGAATCATTATAAATTAGGTATGATTCCATGGATGTAACAAGAAAGGACAGAGGCTTTTGTTAATGAGGTAGGTTAGATCTGCATATAGACTTGTGTGTTAATGAACTGCAGAGGTTGAGATGAAGAACATCACCTGTCAAAAAAAAAAAAAAAAAGATTAAACCTTAAAGTTTCCTGCTACACCTAATTTCGATAGTCCACTTCAGACATTCTACTAACTATCCAACACGATCTCATGAAAGTGCGTATCTATACCACACATTTTATTTCTTGTGCCATTTATACGCCAAACATGGTTCTTGT
Source organism: Rutilus rutilus (assembly GCF_951802725.1). Classification (NCBI taxonomy): domain Eukaryota; kingdom Metazoa; phylum Chordata; class Actinopteri; order Cypriniformes; family Leuciscidae; genus Rutilus; species Rutilus rutilus. The sequence goes on along the minus strand of NC_140225.1, from coordinate 24,149,277 downwards.
GTGCATATGCAACGCACTGTAAACCCCTTGAGTAGGATTAGGGGTGTAGAGTGCATGCGTACTACACGCATGGGATCATGTCTATGTTCCCACAGCCCTATGTTCCCACAAATGGCCTACCCCTGACCCCACCCCTAAACCTACCCGTAACTGGGGTTTAGACAAATCGTAAAAAAAAAAAAAAATTCTTAGAAATGTGGGAACATAGGGCTGTGGGAACATAGAGCTGTGGGAACATGGGGCTGTGGGAACATAGGGCTGACCCCACACGGATAAAGTGCGTATCATATGCACACGAAAACTTTTTTTGGCGTATAAATGGCACGAGAAATTAAATTTGTGGTATAGATACGCACTCTCATGAGATCGGGCTGACCTATCAGTAACTTTGCAACTACATGTCAACTAACTCGAATTAGAGTAGACTGTTATGGTTAGGGTTAGTAGAATTTCAAAATGTACTTGCAAAGTTATTTATAGTCAGTCAGTAGAATGTTTGTTGGGGAGCATCAAAATAAAGTGTTATCAGATAATAAAGGGGTGTTTTTTTTTTTTACTTTAGTTAGTGTGTAATGTTGCTGTTTGAGCATAAACAACATCTGCAAAGTTACGATGTTCAAAGTTCAAAGCAAAGGGAGATATTTGCTTTTACAGAAATCGCTTTTTAAGGACTACAACTAACGGCTGGTAGGGACTACAATGAGCTTATTCATGGGTAAGTGACATCACTAACCCCTAAAATTTACATAAACCCAGGCCTCGAGGATCATGACAGAATATGCCAATCAATGACTAGAAGATGGTTAACAACACATCAGCTACATAAATTCATCAACTTACCATTCAGAAATGTCTTGTTGCATTCTACATGTTGTCACTTCTTCTTGAGTCTGTCCATCTTCATCCGACTCCGGTTTAAACATAAAGTTTTTTTTTACATTTTCAGTGCATGTCTGTGAGAGGTACAGTAATAGCAGTTGAAGCTCCAACCTTTGTTCCGGGAGCAGCAGCTCATTTCCATTTAAAGGGACACACACAGAAACAGCGTGTTTTTGCTCACCCTCAAAAAAATATTTGTGGGGTATTTTGAGCTAAAACTTCACACACTCTGAGGACACCAGAGACTTATTTGACATCTTGTGAAAAGGACATTATAGGACCCCTTTAAGCAGACAGTCTCTTATATTCTAATGACTGGTAGTTGATATGTAGTTGCAAAGTTACCTAGTTAATACAAAGTACTGTTTAATGTGGACTATCGAAATAAAGTGTAACCAAGTTTCCAAAGTGGGGTTTGCATAATGCCATAGAATAATCATTTGGGGTTTCCCAAATAACTTTTCAATTAAAATATTTAAATTAGGCTATCTGAATAACCTTTTTCCACTATAGAACCTATTGTTCAGTGGAAAGGTTCCATTTTGAGCACTTGACAACTGGCTGAACACCAGGCTGGAAGACCGTCTAGACCACCTTAAACCACCTAAGACCACCAAACCATATTAGGCAGGGTGTGACAAGGAAGGACTTTTTTGAAGAGTTTCTCCTCGAACTTCAAACTCCATTTGGGTAGTAAAGCCTCTCTGATGACAGCATTAGTGTATGTATGTGTGTGTGTGTGTGTGCTTGCATGCATTTAAAGCTGCTTTAGCTGTTTAATAACAGCACACAAACTGCATGTGTTGATGAAAGCAGGCTCAGTGTCCATCAGCAGCGGTCAGCACTTCTGTAGCAGGAAAAATCTGCTTTAGTCTGTTAATGTGGAGAGGCAGCAGAAATGAGGGGATGCAATTCGTTTAATTCTGTTCAAAAGAAAATTCTGTTTACAAACCCAGATCAAATGTAGATCCACATGAAATCTAGGTCTTTTTTCACTGAAATCACTAGCTACCAAAAAAAACAAAAAAAAAAACACTTTGGTATTGATATGTGTATGAAAATTTAACATGGAACATGGAACACTTGGTGGTGGGCCCCCTTTTGTTTCGTAACCTTTTCTCTTAAATATCACTTGAATAACACTCCTCGGTGTTATTTTAGTATAATCAATGTACTATTATAGTCTTATTAAAAATGCTGAATTAGATTTTATTTTTATAGTTTCTGTTTTCATTTTAATTTCAGTTAAAGTTTTAATGGTACACTGTAACTTTTGGCCCAAAACATTGTTTTTGTTGTGTTTCGGCTCTGCGTGACTGTGCAGATGATTATAATTTGCTGCACCTGTGAACACATGGAAATCCAAAAATAATGTCATTTGAACATGTAAGTCCAATATTTGTTGTTGTTTTGACTAATTAGAAACACTGATATGTTTTAAAGTGCCATTATTATGCTATTTTAAAGGTTCCTAATTTTGTTTTGGAGGTCTCCTAACAGGTTTACATGCACCAAAGGTCAAAAAAAGAGTTTAATTTTCTCATAATATACATTGCACATCATCACATTGTTCAATGATTCTCAAACGACTCGTCGGATGAATCACTCTCTCTAAATCTCTCCAACTATATCTATATTGGTGCATAGCCGAGCACTGATGGACTGATGTAACATTAAAGTTTGCGAAACAAATCTTGCTCCATCCTTTATCTTTACTCAAAGTAGTAAGAACAAACTGCATTAATGGACACAATTTTAGGTAATAGTGGCACACAGCTGATTTGCAAAACTATTTCAGTAAGACAGTAGTAACGTGAGTTAGCTGGTTAGCCGGAAACTTACACTATATAAAACACAAAACTACATATTTTGAACACCCCAGTAGAAAATATATACATCAATAATTAGTCATACTTTCAGGTTGTGAATCTGAGGAGCAAGCTGGTCCAAATAAACGGTACTGACCCATCTATCAAGAGCAATGTTTTGCAAATCCCACTTTAAACTTCGAGATTTGAGAAGCAGTCATCAGTAAAATGACGTGTTTTTGGGCTGGTCAAGTTGTTCTGTGAAAACCATCCCGACAGTTCTAAAACACTTCGAAACACTAATAATAGGCTTGCTATAGTGAATCCGGGTAGGACAAATACACGTTTTGGAAGAAGGACTGAGGATGCATTGACTCATCATTTACTTTTTTGTTAATTATGGACAAAGGTACATGTGTATCTTTAATTTAATTTCTATTAGTCAGTTAATAACTATGTTTATGTTTTTGCAGCCGGCCCCAGGATGAGTATATGTTGGTTTTGTGTGTTTTCCTTTTTTTTTTTTTTTTTTTGGTTTTGATGAATGGCATTGGACTCAGGCTACAGTACTTGAAATATACAGCAATCATTTGCAGAAATGCTGATTGTGATCTGCAGTGTTTGTGGATCCAATGGAAAGCGTTATTTGAGCAATGTCATGCATCACCCTGCAGAAACTACATTTCTCTTACTTTGTGTGTGTGCTATCCATAAAACACATCCACCATTTCAGAAGCATTAAAAACCCATCTCCCAGTTTTCACATATATATTTTTGCGTGCTTGTTTTGCTCTCTCTCATCCATGTCCATCGCTGTTATTGAATATCTGAAGTGTCTCTAATAGACCGCATCTCAGCCGTCTGTCTGTGGTTGAAGTGTCATTGCAGTGGCCTGTTTTTCTCACATGGAGAGAGACTCAATGGCTTTAACTCCCCATTCGAATATATCAACCCTGATGCGCATTATTAGCAGAGCACACCGTCTCTAATGGATGCTGTGCACATTAGAGGAGCTACTGATGACGGTCTGGAACTCACGGCCAGTGAAACAGGGTTGGAGACAAAAACTGTCCTGTCCCGTCTCCATTTGATGAATAGCAGGTTTTGTAAAGATGTCAAAACTGTCCTTGGCTGTAGTGTGACCTGAGGCGAAATCTGTTCTGCCGCTCCAAACCCAACAGTTGCAGAAGGTTGCTCAGTATGAGGAGGTTGATATGGATTCACATTGATGCTGAATGTACATTATGTTTATGGTAAATATTTAATTTATATGTATGGCTACAACTTTAAAAATAGCATTTGTCTAAGGATACCCTGAGTTTGCTATAATGGTATACCTATAACCACAGAGCTGATGCTTCTATTTTTAGACATTTTCTTCTATGCAATGTATATGATATAGTGAAGGCCGGGACTAGTTGTCACACTTCAGTGAATATTTCTCAAGGTAAGGTTATTTTTTTAAAGTCAATTTCCTTGCGGGCACGAACCTTAAAGCATTGGCTACAAAAACAATATTGAATATTTCCACCGTTATTGGCCATAAAAAAATATACATATAGTATGATACATTATGGAAATGCATATTGTCACACTGCAATAGGAACTTGCTTTTTACTGACAATGATGTAATACCTTAAAAAAAAAAAACACTTTATAAATACTTAATGAAATACAGTTTAAAGAAAAAACGATTAAAAGTGTATTACACATTGTAAAAAATATTGTTCGTAGTTTTAAGCAAATTAGTGCGTTTTAGAAGAAAATATAATTTCAGTCTTTCTACTTCAGAATTTCACATTTCATTCAGTATATTATTTAAAGAAAAAACGATTAAAAGTGTATTACACATTGTAAAAAATATTGTTCGTAGTTTTAAGCAAATTAGTGCGTTTTAGAAGAAAATATAATTTCAGTCTTTCTACTTCAGAATTTCACATTTCATTCAGTATATTATTTGTTATTTCAAATTTCTGAGTGAAAATAGTTTCTGTAACATGTTTTGTTCAGTGTAGGATGTACAGTAATACCTTTTCAGCAAAATGTACAGAGAAAACCATTATGAAACAGCAAAAATTAACTAAATGAACACAAATTATTACACGCCAATATGCACATTAAATATTGATTTGAGTTTTTATGATTGTACTTCAGAAAAATAGTTCATTAAGAAAATCTATTACAGCTTTTCTTGGCCAAGGACTGCCCAATAGGATGTTTGACTGAAAACACTAAAGAACGCAACACACACATCTTCCAGACCATAGATATCCATATAAAGGCTAGATGTCTTAAAGTCCAACTGAAATCAAAATTGACCCTATTTACTTTGTTAGCACATATTACTAGTCTTGTGGTGAACAATTAATCCGTGCAAGTTAAAACACAGAAAAAAATTGTTTGCCGTCGTAATCTTTAATCAAAGTTTGAAAAGTTACTTCCGGTCTGGAATGGCGTTCCTTCTCTGATGACGTAGGTTTGATGGCTTGGTTTGGGAAACGCTTAACCACTCCCCTCAAATCGTTAGTCTGTAATGAGCGAGAGATGGAGAGGAGGAGCGCTAGAGTAAAACCCTGCCCTCTGTTCAATATTCCTTTTCACTGGGAAATACGTCACAACACTGGAGAAAAATCGTTTGCAACTTCCGGTTTACGCGGACTTTAAGGCGGAGTCACTTCCGGCATCACCGGCGGCCATCTTACCACAGGGAAGCTGTGAATTAAGGTGAATGATCAGCACGCACACAAATCCTCTTATCTCGCTGAAATCTTGACGGATTTACAAACGGTTTGGTTTCTTACAAACGTTATTAAAGTGGCTATAATTCTTTCATATGGAAGTCCATTGTTATAATTATTCATATGTATGCAGCATCATAACTACATCTCTGACGTTTATAACAAACCAAACCGTTTGAAAATCGGTAGAAAATTGAGCAGGTTATGGTTATTTAACCCTTTCGCACGTACGATCACACCGGTGTGATCAGTCTAAGCTGGTCCCTGGAGCGGACGATCACACCGGTGTGATTAGAACAGTCAGTACATGACGTGATCAACTGCTAAATTCAAATTTGCTTTCGCGCGTTGGCTGGCGCTGAGCCAGAGACAGGCGCGCTCAGTGCTGTCATATATCACAACGTTTCAGTGTTTTCAACCACATAATGTTTATTTTAGGTTTCAGACATATAAGTACTAAAAAAACAATACATTTAGAGTTTGTAAAATACACACTGATGTCAAAGGAAGAGGCAATAATAATCCTTTCGATTATAATTAGACACGTTTTATTCATATCAGATACACATTGTGTAAGTAACTTTAAAGTTTACTCTATTCTTCTCCCAGTTCACCAGCCACTTACTTTTATGTATTTCGGGAGAAGTGGATGAATTCACGTGTTGTATAAAATCCAACAGATCCGATTCTCTGAACTACGTCTGCATCACAAACTAAGATGGCGGCGCCCATCGCGCATACAGCTGAACTAACGCGATCGTTATAAAGGTGATTAAACAACAAAACACTTCCACTTGCATATATTTGACAATCGGAATATCAGATATTTCATGCCATATCTAACAAATTTGTGAATATTTTGAATAAAAAAGGGAAAATGGCATAAAAGCAGATCATCATTCATTCAGCTCTGTTGTTGCTGCGGTGTGTCACGTGACAAGCAATGACGTGCGTCACCATGGAAACCATAAAGTGACACATTCTAAATAACGGTCGCCTTGAAAAACTCACGCTGGGGGGTCAGCCAGAATATTTTAAACTTACGAGTGAAAGGGTTAAAAGTACATGCACCATGTTACGAGTGAGCGAGCACCCTGTGGTAAGATGGCCGCCGTGTGCGGACGTCGACCTCCATTGGCCAGCAGCGCGCATGAGACATCTAGCCTTTATTATATGATATCTATGTTCCGGACATCCTGTACAATTCAACCAATCAGATCGCAACTTGATTCACGCAAGGTGATATACTAAGGTTTACGCTGGTGTTCGCGCCATTATTTACCGCCCAAAAAAAGCATGTCTTAAACCAAATGCTACCTGGTAGATTGCGTTGGTCATTATGGAAATGATTAGGTCTGTGTAGTGCTGGGCGGTATGACCAAAAATCCACATCACTGTATTTTTCTAAATTACACCGGTTTCACGGTATATGACGGTATTTCTTTTTTTCCAAGCATGACTGGGTGTAAAACACATTTTTCACTGAGTGAGAGAGGAAATGCTGCAGTAGATTGACTTAGAATGCCCTATTTTACTGTCATGAGTGAATATTGTAGCAAAAAAATCCACACTAGTATTATTACAGGTTTGCAAGGCTGTTTATAAAGAGGTGCCAGCAGGAGGCGCTTTAGGAGCGGCAGAAATAGCGGTTTCCCCAGTAACGCTGTACACAAAGCAGCAACGCTCATAAACGCTGCTTTATCAGGAAAGATAAAGAAAGATTCAATCGTAATAACAAAGAAACTTTTCTAAAGACCGTCAGTTCACTTCAGATACATTAATATAAAAACACCCACGCCGCGTTTTGATTTTGAAACGTATGAGCAGTGCTCATGTTTATTCAACGATGTCAATGCCAACCACAAATAGATTTTCCAAAAGGCTGTGTTGATATTGTGAACCAATGTATGGTAAACACTGTAATATAATTTGACAGCTATCAATTATAGTTTAACCTATCCATCTTCAAAGTCACGCTTACACGTGCATCACTACAGTGCAACAGAGAAAAAGGAGGACCCTCTCAAACAGTGTCGTGCCGCGTTCCGATCATTATTAAAGCGACATACATCGGTATTGCGGTATTTTAAAAATTCATATCATAACAAAAATAAACACCAGTATTCGGTATGAACCGGTATACCGCCCAGCACTAGGTCTGTGTTCCTTAATTTGTGTGTCGTCAGTAGATCACGCGCAGAACTTTCCACTCCCATCGTCGCTGTTTGCCCTGTCTCCCATTTGCCCTCTTTAGTAAATCTGCCCCTAAATGACAACTAGTCCCAGTTTACTCTATTAGATTATTTTAATCATCTGTGAATATTTGAGGTGGGATAAGCGATATTTCAAAAACGCTGTTGGACATTGTTGATATTTGAAATCAACCCAAACAAACACACCCCCCTCTTCCTTGCTCCGCCTCCAAAACTCGCCTAAACTCAATCCTAACCACCCTGCTCTGAAACACCACGTTCCCTAAGGCCACATTTACACATAGCCGGGTATTTAGAGAAACGAATATTTCTCCCCCTCCGTTTTCAAAAATAACATCGTGCACACAACATCGTTTTCAAAAAAGTTGTCGTTTACATCAACCCGCATAAATACGCCGTCGAGCAACATAATAATTATGCCAAACCTATGGGCGGCAGTGTAGGGAGAAGGATAAAGCCATGCAAGCCAATCAGAATCCTCAAAATCGACAACAACGAATAGCACGAGCGACTTCCAGTTCCTTTCAAAACAACAGACATGGCGCGAGATTCGTTTGTGTGGACAGACAGCGAAGCAAATGCAAACAGGCCAAAACCGTTTGCACAAAAGTAAAAATGAGTACCACCTTAACAGCATCCATGATCAAATAGTAGCCAAACAAACTCTAAACATAGGGCGCTCACATGACGTAAGCATTTTCTGGCGCATAATGTGACGTTTGAGAACCTAAAACCCCGTTTCTCTCAGTTGACACGGCAACACATAACCGGCGTTTTCAGAAATCTCCACTTTGGCCGGAGTTTTTAGAAATAATCGTTTTCTGGGATAAAAACGGCGTTTTCGTGTAAATGACAGGCCAAAACGCAGGGAAATATCTGCGTTTTCCCATCGTGTAAACGGGGCCTAAGTGTCCTCAGCTGTCCTCAACTGTCATCATACTAATGCTGACTGGCTACACACGTTTCTTGTTGTTTGTTCGTGTGTCAGTCCAACTAACTTCCAAACAGCATTTTTCAAATGTCGCTTACCCCACCTTTAAACATAGTACTTTATCAGATTTCCATTCCAGCATGTGGTGTACTGTGAGTGTGAGACATGGAACTCTAATATTAGCATAAATTGGAAAGCAGATGTTTGAGATTCAGTCCCAGCATGCCATGTGTGTCTGATCATGGTTGATCTGGTTTGTCTGGCTGAATTCTTCCCACATTCACCACCACCACAGCTAGAGACACAGGGAGTCTTTTAATGAATAGTAAATACAGCCCATTTAATGTTCCGTTTGATACGCTCTTCTCAAACAAGTGGCTAAACCAGAGGAGGATAAAGGTTTTTTTATGTTGTTTCAACCCCCTCCAAGCACTGGGTTTCTGGAAGATGAGAACGTAAAAGATAAATGTAATTATCCTGCCACAGTGCGTCCCTTTTGAAATATTTTCAAAAAGATTAGAGGTCTATAATCTACAGATGTCTAATGTAGTGCTGGATGCATGGATATGTTTGATAATCGCTTATTGGGCAGCACAGAGGTGTTCTCATTAGCAGAAGAATAGTAAATGTGCTGGACATACAGACTGTGGATTTGGGCTTTATAAATGTAGCCATTATGCTGATTAGATCTTAATAGAGGGCTCAATTATGTATGTGTGTGCGGTGTTGGAATTTGCGATTTAGCAAGTCGACCCAGTTCCAAGAGTCCTGGTTGTATTGACCTTAGCCTTCATCTCATCAATGCTGACCTTATGCGTGACATTTAACCCCCTTCGACAGGCTTGGACACAAATCTGAATTGGCTCAGATTTAGTTGGAACTTGAGCTGAATTGGCACAGGATGTTAAACTGGAATGACAGGAAAGGGAATTTACATGAATTGCTAATCAGAGAAAAGTAACTTTAATTTTTGCTAACAAATATAAATAATTATATATATATATATACACTTATAATAAGCTTTGGCTGCTTGAATATATAAAAGTTACTATAAAATTCCTATTTATATAAATATGTTTTTGAAATTGTATTATTTCTGTCCTGAGAAATTTTCACTGGATTGAAAAGTGTGTCAACTAGTATATGTCTTTACATTTAAGCACTTGGCAGATGTTTTTATCCAAAGTGACTTTCGCTGCATTCAAGATATTATGCTTTATTTGTATATTTGATCAGTTTATGCATTCCCTGCAAATCCATGAAAATCCATGGATTTTCACACTGTGCACACAGGCACACTTAGGACGAGAGCACAAGGGTGCCAGGTGTCGATGGAATGTCCAGGCTGTAAAATCTAATAAAAGTGTGAGGGGTGGCCCATCCTGCTGCATCGCAGACTTCCTGGATCGGGGCCCCTGAGAGGAGGGCTCTAGAGGACGCCATGCCTCTGGTAGAGTGAGCCCTCACGGCCAGAGGTGAAGGCAAATTGTGCACCTGGTAGGCCATAGATATAGCTTGGACAATCCAGTTGCTAATGGTCTGTTTGGAAGCGGGAAGCCCCTTCTTGGGCGACCCGAAACACACTAACAACTGGTCTGACTTCCGCCATGAGGAGGACCTCTGGATATATATTTTGAGAGCTCTGACAGGGCAGAGCAGGTGAAGTCTCTCCTCATCCGCCGTCACGTGAGGTGGAGGATGAAAAGCCTGCAGAACCGTAGGCCGTGCCACATTATATGGCACCTTGGGCAAATAGGATGTAGGATGACTTTGATGTTGCCTGGAGCAAACTCCAGGCACCCGTTGGATATAGAGAGCGCCTGGAGATCTCCTACCCTCCTCAGAGAAGTAATGGCCAACAAGAAAGCCACCTTTAGGGAAAGGTTCTTGGCCTCAGCCGACTCCAGTGGTTCGAAGGGGGCCTCAACCAACCCTTCGAGAACCACCGCCAGGTCCCAAGTGGGAACCCTGGTACGAGCCGCAGGTCTCATCCTCCAAGCCCCACGGAGGAAACGTACGACCAACTGCTGTCTCCCCAGAGGCCCATCACTCAGAGGAGCGTGGAAAGCCGAAATGGCAGCCACGTACACCTTGAGAGTGGACGGGGTAAGACCAGCCGAGAAGCGATCTTGGAGGAACTCCAGCACTGAAGCCACAGGGCAGTTAACTGGATACACCTCACGCTCTCTGCACCATGCGGTGAAAACATTCCATTTTAGGCGGGAAGTCGACATCGATTTCCTGTGGGCTCCTGTAACCTCGATTGCTCCCCCCGGAGGAGGCGACCTCGATTGCTCCCCCGGAGTTGGACCCTCGTCCTCATCCTTAAAAAGGTCGGCCTGGTACGCTTGAAGTACTGCCATTGTGTGCAGACTAGCGCCAGCCCAACCCGCAGCCATATAAGCCCTGCCCACTAACGATGATGTATCACGGCATGGTTTAGTGGGCAGCACCGGGGTTTTTAGGGATGATGCGGACTCGGGGGCTAAATAGGTGGCAAGCGGCTGTTCCACCCGAGGCATCATCCCATAACCGTTCTCTCGCGCCCCCAAGATATTACTGTAGTTTAACACAGGGGGGTTGGACACGCGAGACGAGTTGTGTAAATCGGGAAAGAACGGTAAACCCCGATGATGAGGTTGCTCTCTGTGCTGCAGGAAGTCCAACTTGCTTTTTACTAGCGCTTCCTGCCTCTCATGTGGCCAACTGATGTTAAGACGGGCCACTGCACGAGAGACAACTTCCACCAGCTCCTCATATGCGGGGACATGGGGTGGCGAGTCATCCCCAAAATCCCCGCCTTCGATGCTGAGCACGTCTACTTCCTCGGAAGCAGACAGCTCAAGCATCAGGCTCTCCACTTGTGCGGAAGAAGCCGCAGAGCGGGCTTCCGCGCGAGGAGGGAGAGCATCGGAACTGGCGGATGAATCACGAGAACGTGCCTCGGCAGTCTCGGGATCCCCCGCCAGATCTATCTGCGAGCCCCATGAAGAGCACCACGGGGAAAAAATGAAACACCCGCACCACGGGGCTCGCGAGCCTGGCCATCCTCGTTGAAAATGGCCAGGCGGGAGCACAGCACACGGATTGTTAATCTCTCGCAATCCTCGCAAGCAGCCCCCTCGAGAGCTGCCCGTGCGTGCTGCGCTCCCAAACAGTGTACACACATTTGGTGTGTGTCCCCACCCGTAATATAATGTGGGCAGGGATGCACACACCTCCTGTAACTGCTTGTGCTCGCCATTATAATATATATGTGCTTGTGATCTGAGACAATACAACACCAAATAAGACAGACAAGAGACAGAGAGTGCTTTGCTGAAGAACAGAAAGCTATCTCTGTTGTGTGCCGGTGTCCTTTTGTAGCTTCCGCATATGCCGTCACACATTACGTCATGACGCAACACCAATCAGAATTGGCTTAGTTTCATTCATGCTTCCGAGGCGCTACGCTTAGGGGCGTTCCCCCAAAGTGTCATTCAACACAGTTCGAGTTCCCTCGAAAGGGAACTTGGTTAGTTTCTGCATAACAAATATTGCCGAGAGATAAATCATGCACAATGACTCACTGTATCACAATAAAAGAGCGTTCACACTACCAACTCCCCAGCTATGAGGTTTGACCCCACCATTGCATCAGGCCACTCAGCTGGCAAAGTAGTCAGAAATGCCATAACACAATATGTGAAAAGCATGAAAGCATATTTAGAGACCTATTTGGAATATCAGTACATTTTTATTGATTTTCACATTGATGAAAGAAAGCAGCCTTAAGTAATTAATTTACTTCAAACTAAAACTTTGCTTGATTCAATAAGCATATGACCTCTGATGTTCCAACTGCTCAGTTTCTAATTTAATTCTTTTCTTACTTGTTTTAAGATCCTTAATCTCATAGTCCAGCTCCAGTGTCCTTTTATACTGAGCCCTCCTGACAAAATCTGTTTTCACCTGAATAAATAACAGACTGGTTAAAGTACATTTTAGACTGGGAAATAACACAGACTGACATGGGCTTGTACAAAGACAGGACTGAGCTGTAAATTCCTTGCAGGAATTCATGCACTACCGGTTTTCCTTTTCTTAGGAACATTTAGGAAGAAGAACCTTCAGGTTGAAGGGAAGCTTGAGTATAATCACATAATACAGGGGTTATCAACCTTATCCGACCCAGGGACCCCTTACTTTCCTAAAGTAAAAATGCTACTCGGCTAACAACTTTCCCTAAACTTTTTCTAATGTGATTAAAAAAATTATGTAACTGATAGGACAAAATTTTAGTCTCTCTGCAAATCCAGCGTCAGAAGGAAGGTTTCGCAGCGACCGTGTTTTTCCACAACCTGGCACTGCACAACATTTAGCACTCTTCAAAGGCATGTTTATAGCTTAGTTGCTTGAGCTAGTGTTAGCATACTTGTCATGTGTGAATCTGTGGGCAGGGCTACAGTGGTAACAATGCAGAAGTGGGCGTTGATCTTCTGCAGAGGCGGTCTTTCACAGGCACATTCCACAATGAGTAGTAATCGGTGTGGGTTTCAATAAAAGCTGTTTTTGAACTAACAAGGAAGTTTTCAGTTCTGAAACTTACAGGATATTCTAAGTATGATGACCTCTTATATGTAAAAAGCTCAAGGAAAATTGTATTTCTTAATTGACCCCTTTAAGACTGCATAACTTATATTACCTACTTTTTATTTAGTTTATCAGTGAATTACCTTTTACCTGCTTTGCCGTGGCCTGCTGAATTTCCCTCAACTATTTATGGCACATACACTCAGCCATATGGACTCACATCACAGTTAATAAATATGAACTCACGTACACATACCCTAAATCAAAGAGCTCTGTTTGGAGGAGGCAGCACTCTGGACGCCATCCATCATGGCTCGCCCCTGATTGCTGGCAAGTGCCAGCTCCTCTGCCAGGGTGTATTCCCTCCCTCTGATTTCCTCATTTCACCTTTTTTCTCTCACATTCTTTTTGCACATTAAAATATTAAATTTGAATATATTTTAAAATGCAATTTATTTCTGTGATGGCAAAACAGAATTTTCAGTATCATTACTCCAGTCTCAGTTTCAGGATGTTATGCAAAGCAAAAGAACAACCATAATACACAGATAAGATCGGACAATAAACAGATCAAACACCGGGTGTAAATACGCAGGAAGGAAATCAACAGGTGGAACGAATTAATTAAACAATGAATCACAAGAATGATCAAGAGTCATTGCTGAATAAAAGTATTATTTTCTTTAAAAAAATAAAAAATAATTACCCCACATTTTTTTAAACAGTGCTATGTGTGTAGTGAATATTTACTGCCAGTGCAGCAGTCAAGTGGTACAAGTCAGAGCTCTATAAGATGTTTACTTTAATTATTAGCGTAATGTTATGTGCTTTGAGACATGTGGTAATTTAACGCCGTCTCTTGTCATGCTTTGCTGACTCTGCTGTACACGTTCATGTCTTTTGGACGAGGCTTGGCTTTGAAGAGCGCTCTGAAGCGAGGGTGGGATCTCATGCTTTCAAAGCTTGCTTGCTATTTCTAGCTTCTCCGAAATTGCCTAACACACCTTTAACTTTTTGTTTAAATAGAAAATACATCAAAAACAGCAAAGAAAACATTCCAATCCCAAAGCCCTGGAGTATATACACACAGTAAATAATTTTGTTCCCAGGTTTAGGAGTCTTCAATGGGATGGTAGTTGATGCGTAAGGTTTCAATTCTTCTTCCTAATCATTGCTGAATCCTGACAGTTAATTAAAAGCGGATGTGGATGGGTATGGGTATTGGGATGAAGTGCCTCATAATTCTTCATTATCTTCTCAAAGCTGATATTAACCCTCTGCAAACATCTCCCGGTTTCCAGACACTTTCATTGGCTGAATACTGACTGACATTAATTAGAAAGGACCACAGCATTTTGTCAACCGCAACAAAAATAAAAATAAATATTTACTGGTGTTATTTGGATGTTAGAGGGAGAAATGTAAATGATAACACTGTCGCTTAATGTCAGCACTGATAGATTGAGTTTTAATAATAAAACAGAAGCATTTGACATTGATTAATTTATGGGAGGAATAGCTTGATATTTTGTACATTCATTTTTAATCATTTTCTGAGCCATTTTGCCTTTTTTAACCACCTTATGTCAAATTGATTTATGTGGATGTTTGAAGTCAGTTCCCTCAAATTCACATGGGTGTAGTTCATCAAATTAACAATATAGATATTATAATAATACAATCATATGTTTAGTGGTTTTGAAAGAAGTCTCTCAGAATTCTCACCTAGGCTGCATTTATTCAATTAAAAACAGTTAAACAGTAATATTGTGAAATATTATTAAAACTTAAAAGAACTGTTTTCAATTTCAAAATGAAAAAAAAAAAGATGTGGATGTATACAGTCAGTTGCCCTCAAAATCACAGAGATGTAGCTCATCATATTAACAATATGGAGCTGATAACAGAAAAAAACAGAATGAAATGTTCATGTCACAACTGAGGAAAACACATGCTAGGATGAATCAAAACAAGGCTTTAATGAGGAAGCTTCAAAGGAACACAACTCAGGAGCGTGAGGCAATATTAAGTATCCAAATATGTAACTTAGCTCAATAATAACAATGTCTCTTTTAGATGCAGGTTCCAGGACAGAAGAGGATCCCCAGGCTGCTGAGCGAACAAGGATAATGAAGCATACGGAGGGAACCAGGAATGCAGGTAAGTAGTCAGGTGAATATCCGGTATATGTGACGCGACCAAGACGAGGTGTGTGCTTATGTGTGTGTCTTGATGAGGGAATGATCAGTGGTAGGTGCGGGTGATGGCTGAATGCTGAAGATGAGAACCAGGGAGAGATGGTGGGAAGTGTAGTCTGTGAGTGTGAGTGAGGGAGTGTAGCAGTGAAGGAGGACTGGTGCACTTGTGAGAGTTAATCATTTCTAAAGAAATGCATTTAAAGCAATACGAAAATGTAAGCAAAGAGCAAACAAATGCGTCACGAGAAAGAGACGGAGTTAAACTACCTCATGTCCTAAAGCACATTACAATAATAATGAACATAAACAACTTAAAGAGCACTGACCTTTACCACCTGACTTCTGCAGATTAATTTCGGCGTTGATAGTGTTGTCATTGAAATGTATAAATTCGAGTCACGAACCACTCCAATTATAACGTTATCTCTTCCAAATTACAGTAGTTATGGCGTGAACGCAGCATAAGCTCGTTGTCTTGGTTCAGGAGGAACTGTAAAAGGTTGCTGCTGTTTCAGTTGCGGTGCTCAATGACTGACGTCTGTCTAACTTTGCATAGCATGAAACATGCTGATGACGTGTGATGTCTGGAGATATGGAAACACATATGCTGACAGGCAGGTAGGACATTGTATCGTTGCATTCGGACCAAACATCTTAGATGAACATTTTATGGTCCTACGTCTTTCACAGACTATATATATATATATATATATATTGTCACATTGTCTGTCTGTTTTGGTTTCTGTTCTTGTCGGTTATGCTGGGGCCACACCAAAAGAAAATGCGAGAGACCACAAACAGGAGGACAACAGATCCTAGATTTAACAGTTTTGCTCCTATAGTCTGTGGTGTGCCGCGATGTGAAGAAGACAACACACAACACACAAACAGATTTTCAACCATAGTCCCGACTGTGAACACGGAAAATCTTGCAAAATCTCTCGAGATTTCAGAATAAACATGGCAGACGATAGGCAGGAAGAAATTGCTATGATAGTTGGAATACTTTTGGCAAAACATTGCCACAAATCGACAAGTTGATTCTCCATCTCTGATGTCCATATCCATTTTACTCTGTGCTGCGCCATGACTGCGGTTGTTATGCTTCCGTCTTCTGTCGTAGGTGAGAGTAGGTGCGCGTTTGTCGTCGCGGTTCCCCCCACACATCAGGGGGATCTTCAAAACATGTTGAATATTTATGATTCGCGATCAGGGTGGCTCCGACGTTCACATATTAACTTGATAGTTCTAGTCAAAGTACTTCATCTTAATTTTGAACAGTATATGCATTTTACAAATTGAAACAAAATAGCTTCTTTTTATGAAATGTTCTCAAAGTGTGCCTGTGAAGGTTTGATTTGTATTTATTTTTTTAAAGCAGTGACAGCATACATTTAAGTGTGGCTGAAATGTCAAAATACTTTTGGGTGGAAATGCATTTTGTGTGATTTAGTGGACCCAAAATTGCCAGCGATACAATTCTACTGTGAGTGCACTGATCAATTTGTGGCTCCTCGGTATACTGGAGTGGAGAACACCAAACAGTGCATGTGTTTCTTTCAGTGTGTGTCATGTTTCATTTTGATAATGGCCATTGCTTGCGAGGGGATGCAGTAAGCAGGAGATGTGTAGTGTCAGTACTGCAGGTTGACTCGCTCTTGCCGTGTGTATGCCGTGATGCAGTGCTCATCTGTTCGAGTTAGCCTCCTCCTGAGAGTCCATGTTTCTGAGTTTGATGTCAGTCTCCAAGGTAGATCCTACAATACCTAAATGGGTTACGAACCTGAAAACCTTGTTTCTGATATGAGGGGAAGAAAGAGAGAACACAGAAAGAAAGTAGCGCACCATATGGTCTCATAATCCAACCAAATATGCGCAGTCATCACTCTCTGGTTTTAAACATGCTGTGATTTGATTACTGTTTGACAGAAATATCCAGTTGAGAGTATAATGGCCTGAAATTTATGATTTCAACAGTATAGTCCTGAGGGATTGCAAATGAATGTTTGTGTTGTTGTACACTGATTATGCATTGCATGATAAAATAACACATTTACATGACCTTACATTTTATATGATTATAAAGTAAAAGCTATAACCCAGTAAGTAAAACCCAGTTAACACTGCTAAAATTTTGTCCATAACCCCAATTTGCTCTGCATGTAAATTATTTCAGCGGCATTCTGGACATTATGCAATGTGCATTTCTTGGGCCAGACAATTTCCATCTCATGTAATCCATTCACCATTCACAGTTTTTATGAGTTTTTTTTTTTTTTTTTGACAGTTACCAATGTTTTCTTTTGTTATTGTTGTTGTTGTTGTTGTTGTTTTGGCTGTGCCATGCATTATAGAAGTATTGTTGTTTAAATTGCTGGTAAAGTAATGGAGAATAATACTATACAAACATTAATATATTTGTATACTTTAACATAAATTAATAAGGAAATAATTGTTTATATATATATATATAATTTATACTAATATACAATTTATATATATATATACACACACACACACACAATTATAGCATTAAATATAATTTCATAGTGTAAATATACAACTAAATATGGTTTATAATGAAATATAGCTCAAATATAATTGCATTGTTTTGTTTAATTTCTTTCTGGTAGATAGATATTTGAAGATTGACAAATATTTTACATATTTGGAGTCAATAAATGTTATTTCATCAGAATCCACATAAACTTTGAACGGCTGTCAGTGTGGATGGTTTTTGGGTCTAGGTGGTGTAGTTAAGAGTTTTGTCTGTCCGTTGATCTTAGAAGGTACTTGCAGAGACACTCACTTTGTGATTAAAATACAGCACAAATGAAAAGTTTGCACTTGGTTATGCTGAAAATCTTTTATTTGCTTGAAATTTCAAGCAATGATAGCTAATGGATCATGGTCTTAACTGGAGGTTTAAATCGGGCGAGTGCATCAGAGACATTATTGTTTCTCACTGCACCATAAATAACTAGGACTTTGGCTCAGATCTCTGAAGGGCTGTGCGGTTGGGGAGTCACTGGAGTCACTGCTGCAGTTTACATGCTGCATAAGCAGAAACATGTGCATTCAAAGCATGTCTCTCTTCTCATTTCTCTTGTTTTTCTCTTTTCCTCTCTATTTCTCTCCTCCCTCTTTCAGTTCCTCCCTTCTTTGCCTTTGATGTGCTAAACAATAAATGATTTAATTCCCTGGTTGCTTGTGCAGCTTATTCCTGAGAATCTAAAGGGACAGACATTTGCCAGTTCTGTGGCTGTAAACTTGAAGGGACTTGGATGAAACTTTTGGGTGCAAAGTTTGAAAGGTTATTTGAGATCAGCTTTTGACATCTTGGTTTTGATCAAAAGCGGATGTCCACAGACTTTTGTTCTTGCTTCAAAGCCTCATGAAACCTCATGAATGTACCGGAGTGAACCTTTCATGACACATGCAGGCTATCCATTTTCCCATCTTCATTCTCTTTTGAAATACATTACAGGTCTATAGAATGGAAAAAGCAGTCTTAAAGTGGCTATATGTAAGAATTTGCATGCATTAATCACTTTTTATTATCAACAGCTTAAAAATCGAGACCTTCCCTGACTTTCTAGTTTGAGAGTCTTTAGGCTGATTTTTATGTGAAGGATTTGGGACGGGAAATTCAAAATTATTTGATAATACGCACGCTCCCGAGATCCTCTCTTCTGTTCTATGACACATGAAACGAATGCTTGTACAATGTTCAGGATAATGCCGAAAGTGCTATTCTGTACTGTAATGTCAATGTGTCATGCAAAGAAAAGGGATTAATTCACTCACATAGCCAGATCTATATAGTCTCAAACATACTTTATAATCAAACTATCATAAATGCATGGTGCAAATATATCCACATCAGGTTTTTTTTCAATTCAGCAGCATGGGCGACGTGTGAATGTTTTTTTAACAGTAGCTATATCGCTGCAGAGGTATTTCTAACTTCTTTTTACTTCGTTCTTAGCAAAGAACCAATAAGAGTCTCATCTCCCATTCCCTTTAAAAACCAGTTGTGCTCGCACCATGGCGGATTCGCTATTTACATGGCGGAATTTGCAAGCGGAAAGACTAAACGCTTCTCCAGAGAGCAAACGGATATGCTGGTTTGCAAGGTTAAAGCACGCAAGCAGACCATCCTATGGGACAAGCCGGATTCCACCATATCTTTATGTACACAATATTATTCTTTTACATTGTTATCCTTTTATTTTTAATATTTGGCTAGTTTGTGTGCTGCTGTGCGTCCCTGTGTGTGTAATAAGCAGAGTGTACGCACATTGTGCACCCGCATATAGGCACATATTACTAATGCACCATTTAAATGACAAAAAATATATTCAATATTCAATGGCGCAGTCTATTTCAGTTGCCTCAAAATAGCAATGCGCCAACAATGCGCCTGAACACACCGCATTTTCAGACCAGCACGCCCATGGGCGAACAGAAGGGAGCAAATGCATTTGCTATTTAAACAATGTGGCGCAGGATGTGAAAATTATAACTGAGTCGGGCTGAAACTAGCAAATAACACTTGCGTTGTATGATAGGGCCCATAGCGTCAATGGTCCAATTTTTATGTTGGTTTAATAGTGTATTTCTTTCTTTCTTTCTTTGAATTATGTCCTCCAATTTAAATAAAATTAAGATTCCATTGTCATGTCAAAATCATTTTTATAGCACGTTATATATAGAATTTTTTCCAAAGCATTCAGCTCAATTTTGATTCAATTGAGTTCAATAACTAAGTTCATTCATTATGAAACTATTTCAATTCTACTATATTGAAGACAACTGTCATTATTTAGCTTATTTAGCTCAATTCTCATTCATCATCATCATAATCATATTGGTTTTTATTTTTTATAGTTAATTTATAATTGTACAGTTGTTGGATAACAAGTGAATTTATTTTTACATTTTAGCTGAAAAGTCTTTTTTAAAGTTGTCTTTTCAAATCAGTCTCAATACTCTCGTTGTGACAGCTTACTAGTGTGACAACGTGCCCTGGTAAATATCAGTGTGTGCCAAATGAATGTATCTCTTTTTTCTTTTTCTTTTTCTTCTGGCCACTGGCGGTGGAAATGTTCAAAAGGTTTTTGTAGTCAAGATTGTGCATATACAGAAATAGGCTTTCAAAAATAAACCTATTCTGAGAAATGTTCACTGGAGGAAAAAGTGTGGTGCTAGTCTTTCCTTCTTGTTAAAATAATCACAGACTCACACTGAGTGCTATTATTGTGGAAAATAATCTTATATACAATTATATTGAAATCCACTTCTTCTTAATAGTGTCTGTAACATACGTCTTTCTTTATTCAAGCACATGGAGGACATTTGTATTACCCCCATGGTGATTTCACAAACCATTTCTCCCTTGAAATGTGGAATTATCGACATGTTAATTTTTTTGGACAGATTAGCACTGGCCCATAGTTCTAAGTCAAACTGCATTATTAATAAAGAGAATAATGTGCATTTTCCCTGAAGAGACATGTCTGCCTAATGGTTGTATAATTTGCCTGATATCGAGACATATTAGTTATTAGTCCTAATTCCAGTTCTGCTTGCTGTGTCTTGCCTCATTGCACTTTATTAGATGGTAGATTGCTAATAGTTGAGAACAGGCCTGGGAGAGGAGACGGCAATGCTGCCTACAAACTAGGGTCGATAATCAGCCTCTTTGTCAACTGACTGGTTCAATTGATTTTCTGAGGGAAAACAGCTTGTGTGTGAAATACTCTTGTATGCAGACACAGAGCTTCATGTGGGGACTAAAACTGTTACAAGGAGGTTTTTGAATTCCTTGTTTCTTTTTTTTTTTTTTTTTTTGACAGAAGATAATTGTTTTCATGCTTTTGATAGTTTATTTAACAAAGAGCCTTTTTTTTTTTTGTGATGATCAGCAAGGGACAGTTTTCGATGAGAGCAGAAATATTCTGCACGGTTTCCCCTGGTTTCATAGACAAGACTTAAACCTAGTCCCAGACTAAAATGCATGTTTGAGTTGTTTTAACTGAAAGCAAATCATAAAATATGTGAGTACCATTGTTTTGTCTCAAGATGCTCACCAGTAATGTTTTTTTCCCCCAAGGCATGTTTATAAAAGCTACTTAAATGTCCTAATTGAACTCAGGCCTAATCCTGGCTTAATCTAAACCCTGTCTGTGAAACCAGGCCTTTATTAACTACATGTGCCTCTCTAGTATCAAGTTCTCTGATGTAGTGCAGTATTTGATGTAGTGCAATATTTTAAAGTAAAAATATATTAATAAAAACTATTTTCTTTGTGACAAAATCAGGCATGATTTTTAGTCATAAAAACATCGGACAGTTAAAACAAGCCATTATTGCAGTCTAAACTGTATGTCTAGAATGTTTTTAGAGTACACTGAACTGGTCTCTGAACCAGGTCTCTAAAGATCATAGAAAATATTATTCCTCATGATATAACCCATTGAATGTCATAGCAGTAAAAATGTACCATGCATGTGTGACACAGAAAGAGATGTGTAAAGTCGGCTGTCTCTCTATGGATCATGCTGTGGTCACATCTGTCCATGCAGTGGAGTAGCAGACGGTCAGAACCCTGCAGAGAAGCCTAAACCTCCAACAGCTGGGTCAAACTGAACTCGCCTCTCATCAAATTAAGGTAGATTTGATGGACTGTGCTAATAGTCTAATACTTTTGCTGCTAAACTGCTCTGTGTTTTTGCAAATATCAGTTTTTTGAGTCTATAAATATTCAGCATGGTGTGTTGTACTTTGCGCTAGTATTTGTCACTGCTGATGTGTGTATGCGTACAGTTAATGCAAATATACTATTGATTTTTTCGAGACTTTGTGGTGGAATTATATCATTCAATCCAATGCCTGCTGCGACAGGATAAAGGTCACTGTAAAAATTAGTTTGTTGGTCTAGGACCAGTTTCTGCAACCCAAATCCAGACCTTAACTATTAGAGGAATCAGAAAAGCAGGCTTTAGATTAGTGTCTGCAGACAATGTCGACTTAGATTGAAAGTTATTTGCAAATATTTTTTTTGTGTGTGTAAATAACCAAAGTTAAATTTGTGAAACTATGCACATAAATAAATAAATAAATAAGTATGTATGAATGCATTTCAAAAATGTTTATGTGAAAAAGAAAGTACACACTTTTGAATTCTTTGGTTTTACATAATGTCTTAAAATTAGGCAAATACAACATCAGATGAACAACAACACATGACATATTACACCAAGTCATGGTTTATTTAACAAAATATTGGTCAAAATGGAGAAACCATGTGTGTGTCACAGAGTCAGCCACACCGTCACAGCCCCAATCATCACTCTATCACCAGGATCCGCCCACTCGTTCAAAATCACCAGAGTACTGACTCGCTGCACCTGCACTCCCTCATCAACACACCCTTCATATGCCCCTTTCACTCCTTGTCTGGTCTCCCAGAACTGTCTGTCATCTGTGATCAAACCGTCTACACGTCGGACCTGTCGACATCTCTCAAAATCTTAATCCAGTCTCCAGTTGAACTCCACCTCCATCGAAAGCCCAGAGACTGAAAGTAAAACAGAAATCCCTCCAGAGTACCGGGTGTTCCAGGATGTATTCAGCAAACGGTTGGCGACCCGTCTACCACCTCATCGGCCATGGGACTGCGCCATCGGCCTGCTGCCTGGGGCGATGCCAGCTAAGAGTAAATTCTACCCACTGTCCATCCCAGAACAGAAGGCCATGGAAGAGTACATTCAAGAGGCTCTCAAACAACGTTTCATCCTTCCATCGACATCCCCTGCCGCATCCAGCTTCTTCTTCGTGGCCAAGAAGGACAGAGGCTTGCGGCCATGTATCGACTACCGGGCCCTTAATGCATGATAACGCATGATATTAACTGCTAAATACAGTTATCCTCTTCCTCTGGTCCCTGCCGCATTTGAACAGCTCCGTGGGGCTTCTCTAAGCTGGACCTGCGTAGCACCTATAACCTCATTTGGATGCGCGAGGGTGACGAATGGAAGACGGCGTTCATCACTCCGGCAGGCCACTACGAGTACCAGGTAATGCCGTATGGCCTGTCCAACTCACCCTCCGTATTCCAAGGCTACATGAAAGAGGTGTTCCGGGAGTACCTCCAACGCTTCATCATCATATACATCGACGATATCCTGATCTACTCCCGGAACCCGGCCGAACATCGGGTCCTCAAGAACAGCAGGTCCTCAAGAAGCTGAGAGAACACCACCTCTATCTCAAGTTGGAGAAGTGCGAGTTCCACACACCATCTGTCCTGTTCCTCGGGTACATCATCGACCAACAAGGTACAGTATCCAGATAGACCAGAGTAGGGGTGGGCGATATCTCGATATTTACGATATATCGAGATATTTTTTAAACTCGATATGGATTTTGACATATCGTATATATCGATATATTGTTTATATTTAATTCTGATTTCGGCAATTTGCTTGTTTGCCTTCTCTGTGCTGTGCTCGCGCTCGCCCCCCCCCTCCTCCGCCTCCTTGCTTTTGTTCCCCCTCCCCTCGCGTGTTGTCTCATTCAACCAAGTGCCCCGAGTCCGGTCAGGCACATACATTTTTCCCCGCCCAGCGAGTGCTTGAAGTGCGTCAGAAACAGCGCGCGCGCGATCAGTTGTTGTTGGTAATTTTTTGTGTAGCGTCGCCTCTCGCCGCATTGCTTTTGTTTGAGGGCGCACTCACACTTAACATGCTCCCCTGTAGAAACGGGCCTGGCAGCTCGCGCAAGGTCTAGACACGGTGAAAGTTTCCTGATTGTGACGGATGGCTGAATTTACATGACACATTATAAATTAGCATTAGCCTAAGTTACCTATTCTGCTATACAGTGCCAAAAAGAAGAGAAGAGGATAAAGGTGGATAAAGACAGAGGTAAAGTGATGTAATGAATGAACAGTTTATCTAATTGTATAGTAGTAAGATACTGTAATTTAATGGCAGTTATTTTTACCTTAAACTTTATGCTAGCAGTTGTTCTGAGTTCCCCAGAGGCCCCAGACAGTGTGATTTTGTGACAATCATGTCAATTTTTAGATGCATTTTTATCACTTTTTTTTTAATTAATGTTTTACTCTACAGTTGTGCAGTTTTTGGGGGATATATGGCTTTTTTTTTTCTTTTTCTTTTTTGCCAAAATTAGTAATGATATTTCTATACAGGTTTATTAAAAATAGTGCAATATGTATTATTTCTTCCTTTATTTTACAGGTAAATTATTATTTTTGTATACAGGGATTTTTTTTTTTTAAATGTCGCAGAAGCACTTTGTTCCTACATGAACAGCCTACCTATTTGCACGTCAATAAAAAAAAGACTTTGTGGTATTTGGCATATTTGTTTTTGCAGTAGTTTTTGGGGGGTTATTTTTCCTGTAAAGATATCGAGATATATATCGTATATCGAGATATAGCAAAATATATCGAGATATATTTTTTGCTCCATATCGCCCAGCCCTAGACCAGAGGAAGCTGAACACCATCCACAACTGGCCCCAACCTGTCACCGTCAAGGAACTCCAACGCTTCCTAGGCTTCGCAAACTTCTATCGCAGAATCATCCAGAATTACAGTCTCCTCAGCTCACCTCTCACCTCACTCCTCAGGAATCAGTCCAAGTCTGTCCCTTTGGCCACCGAAGCCTTCCAACACCTGAAGAATGCCTTCACGACCGCTCCAATCCTGGTGCACCCCAAGCGGCAGGGTGAGCCTCCTCGACTCCATCCATGTGCCTTCTATTCCAAGAAGCTGTCCCCGGCAGAGCAGAACTACGATATCGGAAATTGTGAGCTGCTCGTCATCAAGCTCGCCTTGGAGGAATAAAGACACTGGCTGGAGGGAGCTCATCACTGCTTCGAGGTCATCACCGGAACTATCTCCGAGAGGCTAAGCGGCTCAACTCACGACAAGCCCCTTGGGCGCTATTCTTCACATGGTTCGATTTCACCGTGACCTATGGACCCGGTACCAAGAATCGCAAGGCGGATGCCTTATCCCGTCTGTATCATCCTGAACCTGAAACCTGTCCTCCAGAACCATTTCTCCCACCAGCCATGGTAGTCAGCCCAATCCAATGGTCCCTTGACGATCAGATCCTCCAAGCCACCCGCACCAAACCTGCTCCACTTCCCTGCGCCAGTCCACCACTGGGCTTCCTCCGGTCCATTGTATCCTCGAGTATCAACCTCCTCTCTTCCCCTGGTGGTTCCAGCTGTCAATCACTGGTTCGAAGAGAGCGAGAGGGTATGGGACTCAGCGCACGTACATCTCCAGCGGGCAGTGCAAAGACACCAACTCCAAGCAGATGTCCGTAGAGCTGAAGCCACCCAATATGGTCCCAAAAGGGTTTGGCTCTCCACCCGCGACGTCCGTCTTCGCCTGCTACATAGGTCCCTTCACTGTGCAGAGGCAGGTCAACGAGTTCACCTACAGGCTCAACCTTCCACCTCACTACCGTATTTCACCTTCATTTCATGAAACCCTTCACTGGAACCTCTATTCTCTTCCCCTACAGAACCTACCACAGACGAAGTACCTCCTCCTCCAGATGTCGCTGACGAGGACCTAGTGTACTGAGTGCATACCCTCCTTGACTCACAGCGGCGGGGTGGCCGCCTTGAGTACCTGATTGATATGGTAGGGTCCAGAAGGTCCAGAAGAACGCTCATGGGTGTCTCAAGATGACATCCTGGACCCGTTGCTACTCACCCAGTTCCACGAAGATCACCATGACCATCCAGCCCCCCGAGGTCGAGGCCGACCCCATCGCAGAGTCCATCAGCCGCCAGGAGCCGGCCATGGAGGAGGGGGTACTGTCACAGAGTCAGCCACACCGTCACAGCCCTATTCATCACTCAATCACCAGGACCCGCCCACTCATTCACAATCACCAGAGTACTGACTCGCTGCACTCCCTCATCAACACACCCTTTATATGCCCTGTTCACCTTTCACTCCTTGTCTGGTCTCGTTGCAGTATACACTGCTTTATGTCAGACTCCTTACCAATCTACTCACCTGAGATCGTCTTGTCCTGTATCCAGTCTCCTGTCCATCTTCCATCCATCATCCTGATCCAGATTGCCTGTCTTCGTGTTCATTCGTCACCTGCACAGAGAATCCACTTCAGTCATCGCAAGCTAAGTCACCATCATCATTCTACAAGTCACCATCCTCTCACCATCATCTGGTTCCCGTTGTTCCACCACCACTCTGCTTTTAATAAACACTGTGTGCACCTAAACCTGTCTGTCTCCTTCTGTGTTTGTGACAGTGTGACAAACTAAATACACCCTTACTGCTTCCATAGGAATTAAGAAGGTAAGTAGCAGTCATGCCCTGCTAAACAAATGCCTAATATAAATTGATCATCAGCAAGTGTGACCAACTCTATAAAAGAAGAAGTTTTGGCAGTTTGCTGGTCTGGAGCATTCAGGTGTGTATTAACAATGCCAGGGAGGAAAGACATCAGCAATGATCTTAGAGAAGCAATTGTTGCTGCCATCAATCTGAGAAGGGCAATTTGAAGTCCATCATTCTACAGTGAGGAAGATTATTCACAAGTGGAAAACATTCAAAACAGCTGCCAATCTTCCCAGAAGTGGACGTCCCAGCAAATTACAGTCTGACTACAGGTCAGACCGTGTAGTGCTCAGAGTAACTGCAAAAAAAAAACTAAGAGCTACACCTCAGACTCTACAGGCCTCAGTTGACATGTTAAATGTTAAAGTTCATGGCAGTACAATTAGAAATAGATGGGACAAGTATGGCATGAAAGGGTTGCCACGATAAAGCTTATTCTAAAAAGAACATTTTCTTAAGTTTGCAAAGTTGCATCTGAACAAACCTCAAGACTTCTGGAACAATGTCCTTTGGGCAGACAAGTCCAAAGTGGATATGTTTGGCCATAATGCACTGTGCCACATTTGCCGAAAACCAAACAAAGCTCCGTGGGGCTATTTTAATTCCAAAGGCCAAGGGAACTTTATCAGGATGCATGGTATCCTAAAAATTTTTTTTTTTAAATACTTAAAAATAAAAATCTGCCTGCCTCTATGGGAATTTAACATAGGGGTGTACTCACTTATGCACCATGTATTTTAAGGAAGAACATTTATTTATTTACGATACATTATTCATTCACAAAGAAAATTGGTGTCCTTAAAGGTTGGATTTTTCCTAATTTTTTTAATTAAGGCATTAAGTTCAATTTCCAAAATATGATTTTTTATTCCTCTTTTTAGTCAACTTTAGCATGGGTGTATTCACTTATGCATTGCACTGTATATATATATAGACCATAAAGACCACATGGGACAAACCACAAAGGCTACTACTGCCACATGGAGACAAGGCCACACTTAGACAAGGCCACTAGGCCACACATAACGATGACTCAAAGCCATTATAGAATGCAGCTAGAGACTATTGACAGGATAATGAGGAAATTAGAGCATTACACCACCACCAGTAGTTATTTACCTGATTTGTTACTGGAGAGCTTGCTGAGCTTCGAGAATGGTTTTTGAATCAGGTCTTATATATGATTCAAATGCCGAGGAAGACCATCTGCCCATGATCTTAATAGCTGACGTAGAGATTCCTCAATCAGCTGCTGTAGTAGCTGCTCCAATTCTGAAGGAATGGCCGGTATAGAGAGAGGGGGATAGACTGCAGCTTTTGATAACATTAGTTAAATGAGTTCTGAACCAGGCCTTAGAAAGAGGTGCTCCGTTAGGTAATATGAATACAGGGGCAAGATTAGAAGTTCTAGGGCGGATTTTCAGAAATATAATCATAGATGTGAAGGGACAAAAATTGTTATTGATTTTTGAAAGTGTTAGAGTGACGCCGGAGCCTTGAGCGTCATTCTTGGAGTGCTTAAGAAATAGAGTGAAGAAATTAGGTGAAAAGCGTAGATCGGTAAATGAAATACCATGGGCAGAATTAAATGTATAAGTTTCTGAGGTGAATTCCCCTGGACACATGAAACCATAAAAGGCAGATAAAAACACTGCTTTTATACGTGGAAAAGAGACTGTTGCGGATGGAAATTATTAATCTTTGCAGTAAAGGCAGGGTAATAGGCAGACATTTATCTGTTGATTTACTGGAAGATTTAGCTAAACCTTTAAGTAGCAATTGAATAGAAGTTTCAGAAAAGAGACCTGGAAAATTGCGATTATAGTATTTTGCGTAGAATTGGATGCCGGCAAGAAGTCTGCGGATGGAAGAAATTTTTAGATTGCGATTTTCAAAATTAAAGACGAGGAAGGAGCAAACGGTCGAAATTAGAATGGGAAAAACAGGGATTTGGAAGGAGAAGCAAATCATTAGAAAAGCTGACCATGCAGACATATAAGCTTTAAATGTAGAGGGAGTGATGCCTTTAGAAATGTAATGTCTAGCTGAAGTAAGCAGATCGTTTAATTTAACATTATGGCTGCTAGGGGAGGGTAGGGTGTTGGATCCGGGTTGGCTGAGGGGCAAAGCCGTCTGAAAGTCTGAAAGTCTGAAATTGAAATCGAGAGAGCGCATCAGCAATAACATTGCAGTGGCCAGGAATGTGTTGAGCTTTGATAATGAAGTTAAAAACGCCAGATTGCCAGATTAACCGTCTCACAAAAGGCATGATCGTATGGCAAGATGATCTACCTTTATTAATAATGGCAACTGTGGCTTCGTTGTCGCAAAACATCATGATACGTTTACGTGACCACGCAGGACCCCAAATGATGCTAGTAACAGCTAAAGGATAGATCTCGTAAAGTGCGGATGAAACGGAGCCGGATACTGTTTTTGGAAAGTCATTTGGCCATTTTTCGGCAAACCATTGCCCTTGAAAGAACCCCCCAAAACCAATAGAAGGGGCGGCGTCTGTGAATAATTGTAATTCTACCAATGATTCGAAATTATCATTGTAGAAAAAAGAAATACCGTTCCAATCATTTATCAAGCACTTCGAAAATTTGATGTCAGACAAACACCCTTCATCTGTTTGGATCTGGTCGCTTAATTTTTCCACGGAATGGGCCAATGTTAACAACCGTGAAATGAAAGCCCTGCCTTGAGGAATAATACTCATGCCGAAATTTAGGTGGCCGAAAGCATAGAGAGGAAAAAGATTCCAAAAAAGACCTGATTCTTAGGAGCTTTTTGGAGGGAAGAGAAGCTTGCATTAGAACTGTGTCGAGGGAGATTCCTAGAAATTCTAACGAAGTATAGAAGGGTCCATGGTTTTCTCAGCGGAGAGGAGAACGCCAACGTCACTAAAAATCTGTTTGAGTATGTCGAGAATTGAAAATTGGGAAGATGGAAAATCGATCAGCAGAAAATCGTTGAGTAAATGTAAGACGAATGGAAGCTTGCAGACGTTCAGCAGGATCCAACACAGGTCCATTTAACTCTGAAAAGTGGCCAGTCAGAAGGGTGGATTGGCATCGTTTTAAAAGCGTCAGTGATATCAGCTTTAGCTATATCTATAGGATGCGAATCCTTGCAAAAGCTGCAGATGTGATCAAATTTACATTAAGGAAAAGAACAAACAGATTCATTGAAATTAACACAAGGGATAACACCTTTGGGATCTGTGACAGAACGTTTCCTGCTGTCATATGAAAGCCTTACATTTTCAGCACCATGGACAGCGTGTAGCGGTTGACTAGCGAATGCTTTTGGGCAAAATGGAGCTGAGTGTCCGTGAGCGCTACAAATAATTCAAGCCAGCGTTTTTTGGCCGCCGAAAAGACGAACGAGCAGTTCAGTATCAGTAACAGACCAGTCTTCTGGAGTTATAAGCAGATTTGGCGGAGAATGATTTATGATATTCGTAGAATAATGTTCCCCCGTACCTTTGATTGAAGTCTGCCATCATGGCTAAATAAAGATCCATCTCTTCCCTCTGATCTGGAAAAACCTGACACAAAATGTCTCTGAAAATGCTGAAAGCAATAACAAATTCTGCAATAGATTTATTGTAGATAGATAGATGATAGATTTCGTTGTAATCTCGGATCGGAAGTTTTAAGAAGGACTGCCACATCACCACAGTCAACCATTTTTCTGTCAGCTGCAGGCAAGGGAAGCAGAAATGAAGCCAGGTTATCCTTACCTTGGATGATGTTCGCTCTAATATGGGGGGACACCGTAGCAGCGGCTGGTGAAACAAAACGTCTACCGAAAGACTGAGCTGAGGCTGCTGTAGAAAGGTTGAAAGATGAAGTTTCGGGTGGAGCGGAAACATCGTGGAAAGGTGTCTGTGCCGGTTGTTGAAAACTTGGCAGGGCTGAAGAAGTAGAAGGTATGCTCCGATGGCAGGAGGACGAAACTGAGGGGTTGCTGAGAAGTTGATAGCTGGATTCGAGCTGTTGTTAGAGTTAGTGAAGGAGTGTTAAAATTTTGACATCTTCGATTCCAAAACTTTAACAGTTTGGGAGAGACTTTGAACTGCTTGCAGAAGTTGAGTGTTAACTCCAGCGGGCTCGGATGAATCCAGAGAAGTAGATGCCCGTGCATGCAGCATGGTTCTTTTTGTAGAATGTGGAGACTATGTGGAGATGATGATTTGGCTGTTCTCTTTCTGCCAGCGTGTTTTGTCTGTCCAGATGCAGAAAAGGTTGTAGTGACTAGTAGTGACGGACTCGGGTGGATTACCCAAAGTATTTTGGGCCAGAAGAAGTAAATCCTCTCTGGACAGACCTTGGCTGATGGGAATACCAGCTGCTGATCACATCTTACGAAGCCCACGTTGCCCATAACGAGTCACGGCATTGAAGGCGCGTACTGTACCGTGTTGGAAGAGGAGAGGGCGGAACAAATTCTGAGTAGTCGCAGACGAATGGCGTATCGTTAGACATGGCGGTTAGCAGCTGAGCGCGAGCAGTAATTGTTACGTCAGCATCTGCGAACTCAAACGTGTAAGTACCGATCTTTTATATAGCAAGTATTAGGACATGATTGGATAGATGTGAAGGTAATAAGTGACATAGTAATTAAGTCTTCCAGGCAGAACTTATGCTAAAGCTTTAATTTCTCTTTCACAGCTTATTGTGCTTGAATGGTCAAAAACACACACAATTATGTCAAAATGCACATCGTGTGGAGTATTCAAATAAACACAATCTGTTATGTCCTACTGTACGTGAATGTAAACCGTTGGGAGCAAATCGCATGGGTAATAATATATTAGATCCATGCATTTGTTTTTAAAGGGACAGCAGCCCAATAAACTGTTAATATCTGTTTCATTAATGTTAATCACAAAAAATAAATAAATCTGAAAATCACTCACTGCTTTTCACTGCATTACTTCTGTATCTTTATTATGAATCAACTTATTTTAAATTTAAAAAATCGACAGTATTTTATTTTTACATTTGATTACTCAATTTCTGTAGTATTTCTTAAGACATGTTTAATAAAACTAGGCTACTGTACTTTATTTTATTTACCAGTTTTATAGTTGCAAAAGTTTGTATTCTTGTATCAAGGAATTTTAATTATGAATTGTTCTATTTGTCTCAGCGCTGCCTTGCTTTATTACTGAAGACTGCCAGTGTAATGATTGCAGTGAGCTTAAATGGCATATGTTTTATAATATTGGGTTGACTAAAATGGGAAGAAAAAAACTAAATCAGTTTCAAGGTTTACAATTAGGCTAATTCAGTGATATTTTTTTCTTCTAGACCTATTGAACTGGGCTTCCGGCCGCCCCAAGCTGAAATGATTATAGTTACATAGTAACCATAATAACCCTAAGATCACTCTTTCAATTAAATTGCACTGCATTGAGATGACATATATTTTGATCTTGTGACCTTTTAAATTGCCACTGTCGGTGGTGACCACAAATGGTGGAATGCAGTATACATGATCCACACAAATATGCAACCTTGAAATGCATAACAACACACTCCCACAAGCCTGTTGGTTTGCAAGCACATACACATCGAGATCAATGTAATGACGAATGAGTTTGACTTTGAAATTATAAGAGACTCCAACAGAGGGGTGAGTTTAAATTGAGGGCAACGCTGATAACAGAAAACTATTGGAGTGAAAAGTGTGCTAAGATTACTTGAAGAAATGACAGAGAGAGGGAGAGAGAGAGAGAGAGAGAGAGAGAGAGAAAGAGATCAGAGTAGAAGATGTGTTTGTGAGTAATCGTGTGTTGAGATCATTTGACTGGTTGATGGGTGATTTTCAGCACGTCTGCTCACTCAGACAGTAACAAAACAGAAGCTTCCTCTTCATTGAAGTGACTTTCAAGCTTGGATGTTTGCTTTGTAGAATTTATTAAATGTCTGTTCTTGTATTGTTTTAGGTTATTTCAACTACTTGATTGATTTCAGTCATTATGGTGTCTTAATAAAGCATTATTGATTCATTGCTTTCTAGTCTTGCAAATGCATCAAGCAAATCACCCTCCAAAAAGGATCTTGCAGATATTTATTAATTTCAAGATGGCACATACAGTATATTTATTGTGTACAAGGCAGCTAGTTATAAATCATTTGATTTATCATGGTAGATAAGAAAAATGAGAACAACTACAACATTGTCTCATATTGATATTTATATGCATATATTTATGTGTCCAGAATATGTTCGGCCATGTGAGCTGCATGGGACACTTCCATACTTTCAGAGTGAATTAATCAGGTTCATCGCGAAAGGTCATATTTAAACGCAACAGAAAACGTTTATGTTTTTTTTTTTTTTTTTTTTTGCTTCAGAATGTTTTTCCCTGCCTTTTCTGCTAGAGCTTGTTTTTCTTTTATTTATACCTGCAGAAGGATTTAGTTTATTAAAGCAATTTGACTTTCACAGAGTTTGAACAAACTAAGCAGGCAGTATTCAATAAAATCATTTGTGCAGAGCCAGAGTTGTTTTGTTATGGATGATTGGTTAATACTGGATTGGTCCTCGGAGAATGGAATGTCTGTCTGTCTGTCTGTCGGTCGGTCGTTCTACCTTTCTATCTGTAACGAATTTCCACTGAAGGCAAGCTGGTTGAGAACCCAAGTTCAACTTTAATTCCAAAACATGATCAAACAGATCAAAGACATGACAATGCATGGAACTCAAAATATGAACATGAATAAAGACACAACAGTGGTACAGGAAACAATACTAGACCAAGACACAGAGCAAACATGAGGGCTTAAATACACAAGACTAACGACTAGACAAGGGACACCTGTGACCAATTAAACAATGAACCAATGACAACATGACACAGACACATGGCAGGATCACATGACTAGAACAGGGGATCATATGACAGACAAGAACCAGCAACAAGAAACAAAACGTGACACTATCATTCTATTGTTCTATCTATTTATCATTATATCTATCTATCTATTGTTATACCTATCGTTCTATTGTTCTACCTATCTATCATTCTATCTGTAAATCTATCGTTCTACCATTCTATCTATCGTTCCACCGTTCTATCATTCTATCTATCGTTCTATCTATAATTCATATATCATTCTATCTATCGTTCTACCGCTCTATCTATCTTTCTATCGGTATATTCAATCTATCATTCTATCTATCGTTCTTCTATCTATCGTTCTACTGTTCTATCTATCTATCATTCTAGCTATCATTCTACCGTTCTATCTATCTATCATTCTAACTATCGTTCTATTGTTATATCTATCATTCTATTATAGTTGCAAAAGTTTTTATTCTTGTATCAAGGAATTTTAATTATGAATTGTTCTATTTGTCTCAGCGCTGCCTTGCTTTATTACTGAAGACTGCCAGTTATGTGTGTAATGATTGCAGTGAGCTTAAATGGCATATGTTTTATAATATTGGGATGACTAAAATGGGAAGAAAAAAACTAAATCAATTTCAGGGTTTACAATTAGGCTAATTCAGTGATTTTTTTTTTTTCCTCCAGACCTATTGAACTGGGCTTCCAGCCGCCCCAAGCAAAAATTATTAAAGTTACCATAATAACCCTGAGATGACATATATTTTGATCTTGTTACCTTTTACATTGCCATTGTTGGTGGTGACCACAAATGGAATGGTACCTATCGTTCTATGTTCTATCGTTCTATCTATCATTCTATCAATCATTCTACCGTTCTATCTATTGTTCTACCTATCATTCTATAATTTTATCTGTCACTCTGTCGTTGTATATTTCTTTCCATGTATTATTCTATCCTTCTGTCTATCATTACAGATTTAGATAACGGTACAGTCACATGGACTGTGAGCAGTCGCACATATGATTATAAAAGATCATTCAAGCTCAGATTGTGGTTCAGATGTCTGTCTGGCTCTTATGGACGGAGCAGTGTGTTGGTAAACACTCTCTCCAGACAGGCACTGCTGGTTTGACCGAAAAACAACAGGGCAAACAGAGGATAAAAACTAGTGAAACAGCAGAACAGATTCAGATAGGGAACTCAGCATCTTCCCATGTCATCAATCACCCCTTCTGGGGTTTAAATAAGTGACCTGTGGGTTACCAGACCAGAGCTGCAACTGCTTCTACCTCCCAACACGTTGGTCTCTACGTATGACAGAATGCTGTCACAAATTAACATCTCTATGAAGGACTGTAGTATTAGGTGAATAACAGCTCATTTATATTATGTATTAGGTCAGTGGCACTTGTCTTATATTCAGAAGTTCATATTGTCTCTCTTCTCCTTCTCCTTTGCTGCATCTTCTTGGCATATTGCCTTGCTCTTATCTGCCTGTTTCTCATGGATTTTAGCTTGGAGTCTCAGATAAGAACAGAGAAGCGTTAATCCACAGAAAGATAGCAGAGTGAGCGGATGGAGAAGAAGATAACCTCGGGCCTTGAGCTCTAATTCTTCAGTAATTGGAGGACTACCTCGCTCTTAGCTGTTCTAATGCTAGCCGAAGCAAAAGCTGTCTATGATCTCCACATTCACCTCTAAGAACTGAGAGCTGGATTTTTCACTTCATAGATGATGAAAGATGAATAGATTTACATTTACATTTATTCATTTAGCAGACGTTTTTATCCAAAGCGACTTACAAATGAGAACAATAGAAGCAGTTAAACTAACAGTAGGACAACAATATGCAAGTGCTATGACCCTTCTCAGTTTAATCTAACGCAGTACATGTAAAACATATATATATATATTTATTTTTTTTATATACAAAAAAATAGAAGAGAAAGTGTTAGTATTACTGGATCAAGTGCTGCCGAAAAAGATGCGTCTTCTTGGTAAAGTCATGGTGAATGTCAGAGAAAGAGAAGACGTTGTCCGCTTGCAGAGCGCAAGTTTCTGGATGGCACATAAGTCTGAAGTAATGAGTTTAGGTAAAAGGGAGCAGAACCAGTGGTTGTTCTGTAGGCAAACGTCAGTGACTTGAATTAGATGCAAGCGGCAACTGGCAACCAGTGCAATTTTGTGAGGAGAGGAGTGACATGTGCTCTCTTCGGCTCGTTAACCCTCTGGGGTCTGAGGTGTTTTCTGGGTCCTGGAGGTGTTCTGACATGCTCTGACATTTGTGCTTATTTCTGTTACTTGTGACATTTTCATGGCTAAAGTCGTATTACACTGTATTCAGCACAAACTCTGCTACAATAATATGTCAGCAGCATGTATGTAAAAGTTTGTAGTTTTGAGATAATGGCGTTTATGCGTGGTTTGTTAAAAAAATAAATAAAAAAATTGTCACTGAAATAAGCTCATGAAACCCATACTGATTATTTCTTCACAAGACTTCTGAAAATTGTATCACGTAGCCTAGAATATTTGCTTCAAAACTATGTGAAAATCATCCTGCATACTCATTTAGATAAAACAATATATTGATTTAAAATTTGTAAGACATGTTTTGTGGATGAAATCTTTATGCGAGGAGGCATGAATCATCATGAATATTGTTTCACACCTGAGAAAAACAAAGACCCTACCATAATGGCCCTATCAGGTGCTATCAGGCCCTATCATTATGAGGAACCTTCCACAAAGAATGAGGAGATGTAAAAAAGAATGGATTTTGATTGTTTGGATTTATTTACAGCACAACATAATCCATAGATGCACAACAAAGGAGAAAAAAAGCACATTATTGAACACACTGATCTAAAGACAGAGACTTGAACAGTGACATAACTTTGTGCCATTCCTGAAACATAGTACATACCTGTCATTTCCAAGGTGTTTGATTTTTCATTTTACCATGGTAATGTACAGAGACTCATGTGAATGTTTAAGTCAGCAGGAATCATCAGTGGCATCTGGTCTCTGTAAAAAAACAAGTAATAAAAACTCAGTGAGTGTTTTAGCGCAATTTTCTCACGTCATGGGATCACAACACTAAGAGATAGTAAATGAAAGAGAAAATAAGTTGCTCGAGAATATAACTTTCTCTTGAAATTCAAATGAACTTTCTGAAATCAAATCAGCAATGGATAATAAAAAAGGCACAATCACTTGACTAGTTGAACATCATTTTTTTTATTAGCTCATTATTTTTTACATCTTGTGTTCACTCAATATCCTCGATTTTCTCTGTATCAGCTTCCTTTTCTGCTTTGTCCTCTTCAGATTCTTCCTTCTTTTCTGCTTGACTATTGGCTTGTGACTTTGTAAACTCTTCTTCTGCTTTCGAGATATTTGCCAAAACATCCTCTGAAAGCCACGAGTCATCGTAGAAATCAGATACGCCTGATGAGGAAGCCGTTGGTGTGGATGTCGCCATCTTTTGTCGCTTTGCTGAACGTTCTTCCATTTATTTTGCAACAACCTCTTGTCGTTTTCTCATATATTCTTGCTCCTTCTCCAAATCTTGATCGATACCTTCATTGATTTCTTGCCGTAATTCAGTGGAATTAATTGTGCTCATGACTCTTGTGAATACCTTCCTTACGTATTTCTGTGGAACAATAGTTTTAGAGGTGAAAAGGCAATATTTTTCTTATTTCCCTTCATATAAAGTTTTAATTAATTAATTTAAATTAATAAAAAGGAAAGATTTTTGATCAATTCTTTTTTTCTAATATTATTGTACATTTTAGAAGCTATCGATTGCAATTTGTTTCAACTCGATAGCTATTATGGTTGCCGAGAAATTTGCAAAAAACTGAATTTTTCTGGAATTTCCGGGAAATCCAAAATCTTTTCCTGGATTTTTTTTGTGCGTTCCCGAGATTAGACCTTCCTTAACATAATGCCGAAAACCCGAAGTCTCTAGGTGGTCTGGTTGAGGAGTAGATAGAAGTGCAAGATTGGTGCGCACAGACAGAACAGAAATCATGAGTTAACAATCGCAATTTTGTCCGGTGGAAAATTGCGCTAAAAAGAACAAAAAAAGAACAAAATTACAAATTACAACTGCGACCATGCTGATTTCAAGATAAACTATAGGCTGCACGATTTTGGGAATACATTTTAGATTTTTCCGGTTAAAATTGCAATATATATTGGTGTATGGTGTGTAATTTTAAACTTATTTTAATTATTTTCAGGTTAGGTAAAGTAAGTCACATCTGTCCTAAATAATAAGCATTTGAATTTCCATACTTCACAGAAGACTTCTCCGTGGTCAGTTCAGCTCAATCTTTTGTTAAACAGAGACTTATGGCAGGCGAGCTTCTTAATTTAAATTAAAAAATTTTTTTATTAAACACAAACCAAATTAAATCAAAACCAAATAATTTACAAGCTTTTAACTT
This sequence comes from Rutilus rutilus, assembly GCF_951802725.1. Classification (NCBI taxonomy): domain Eukaryota; kingdom Metazoa; phylum Chordata; class Actinopteri; order Cypriniformes; family Leuciscidae; genus Rutilus; species Rutilus rutilus. Next base: position 24,111,196 of record NC_140225.1, on the reverse strand, counting down.
CATGAGGCACAATGGCAAGGCATCTAACACCGGAGAGGCTGTCCTTGGTGAATCAGCGTCTGACTGGACATGTCATTCCAGCTCTTTTTAAAGTCCATCAACTTTTTGACATCTTCAGAAATCCCCTGCTGGAAACCCCCTAGGACTTGGTCATTAAAGCCTTTCTCCTCTTCGTCATCCTTCTTCGGACCTCTTCTTGTTGCATTCTGTGTCTCGTCCGCAACACAGACGGTAATGATTGCATTCTTCTTCTTTCTTTAGCAAAGTTCTTTCTAATACATTTTCAATGTATCTCTACTCTGCCATTTGCTTAATAAATGCTTACAACATTCAGTGTGGTATGTTTTTCTTTATAAACCATTTTCTCAATAAATGATTTTACAACAACTATTGCAGTGTTTTTCTTAAACCATCTTCTCAATAAATCAATTAACAATAACTTCTGGTGTCTTGCTTTATAACAACACTTTCATTATATAAGGTTACCGTTATGGTTGACTCCAATACATAAGTGCTTCATACACAAAAAGGCATATATATAATGGAAAAAATAGCATATTCCATAACAATATAGATTGAATACCAGGTTTGTTGTGCCTTGTAGGCATACGTATATGGCTGCATAAAATAACAATAACAATAGCCTATAGCAGGCGGCCTATAAATTATTAAAAATGAACACTTCAGTAACACTCTGACGTTATGAAATGAGATTGAAGTAAAAACATGAAGCCTAATGTTTGGCGCGTTTTGCTTTTCAAACGCACAGCACGAGTGACTTAAACTCACAGCTCGTGCAGAGAACATTTACTTAAGCGATCGAGCCGCTCCAAACTATGAAACATTATTGATACCATATTATACATATCTATGTTTGAGCAGATATCCACAAACAGTATTTAACAGTAAACACCTGTCTAAACATTATAATATTCACCATATTAGAGTAAACACTCACACTAGCCTACTTTTATATCATGTGTTTTATTATCGAACATAAAAACATCCTTGTGTACATGTATATAAATTTTGCATTAGGCTTCATGTTTTTACTCCAATCTCATTTCATAACGTACATTTTAGTCTGGCACCAGTTTGACAAGTTGCTGCAATGTAAAGTTGATATAACAATAACATGCTTACTATTATGAGTGGACATGTCTTACCTTAAAAATCTTTCTCATATTCAAATCGCATTCTTCTAATTCTTCTGACAGCACAAACACAACGTGTCTTCCAAACTCGATGAAAAGCAGAGGAGTAGGCTACTGAAGTCTCTGATTCTTTATTTTGAGGTGATGGGGCATTCTCAGGTCTGCGTTCCTTCACGTGGACGATTTGCATGTCAATCGCTCGTGCGTGCATGGGTGTGGGTGTGGTCACATTAGAGCTAATGAGCACAGACTGAAGAAACTGTACATGTGGTTGCTTTCATACGGATTACTTAAACAGAGAAGATTTGTTTTTGATATAATTAAAATCATTTAAAAATAGAGACTTCAAGCTTTGTAAAGACATATGTCTCAACTCTGTGTGACAAACATTCGCTTAGTTACAGTTCATTTTCTGTCGCGTTTCAGAATGAACTTCACATTGAGAGAGACGGCAGAATGCGCATCATGTTTATTTTCTTTATTTTACGAAAAACAGAACATTTTGTTTTTATTATGAGTGTACATTTAACAGTTTTGAATGATGTATAACACTTATATGTAAGATCAAAATCAACAGAGCATTTTGAGTCTCTTTTGCACTAATAAGAACCGCACACGACCGCCGAACCCTGGGGGTTAAAGACCACTCTGGCTGCAGCATTCTAGATCAGTTGCAGAGGTTTGACAGAGCAAGCTGGAAGACCAGCCAGGAGAGCATTACAATAGTCCAGTCTGGATGGAACAAGCGCTTGGACAAGGAGTTGTGTAGCATGCTCTGATAAGAAGGGCCTGATCCTCCTAATGTTGTACAAGGCAAATCTACATGACCAGTCAGTTCTAGCAATGGTCTGTGAAGTTCAATTGATCATCAATTACAACTCCAAGGTTACTGGCTGACCTTGATGGAGTTATGGATGACGAGCCTAGCTGAATGGTGAAGTTGTGATGAAGTGTTGGGTTGGCCGGGACCACAAGTAGCTCTGTCTTTGCAAGGTTTAGTTGAAGGTGGTGGTCCTTCATCCAGCCAGAAATGTCTGTCAGGCAGGCTGAGATATGATCAGCTACCGTCGGATCATCAGGCTGGAATGAGAGGTAGATGTGTGTCATCAGCGTAGCAGTGATAGGAAAAAACATGTTTCTGAAATACAGATCCTAGTGATGTCATGTAGATGGAGAAGAGAAGTGGTCCAAGCACTGAGCCCTGAGGCACTCCAGAAGTTTGGTCTTAAACACCACACCCCTCCACAACACCATAAAGGACCTACCTGAGAGGTAAGACTTGAACCACTGGAGTGCGGTTCCCGAGATGCCCTTCATCTTTGGGATTGACAGGAGGATCTGGTGGTTAACTGTGTCAAAGGCAGCAGACAGATCCAGCAGGATGAGAACTGAGGATTTGGAAGCTGCTCTTGCCAGTCTCAGAGCTTCAATTACTGAGAGCAGGGCAGTCTCAGTTGAGTGTCCGCTTTTGAAACCAGATTGATTGTTGTCCAAGAGGTTGTTCTGTGAAGGAAGAGATCTGGTTGAAAACAACTCGTTCAAGTGTTTTCGCGATGAATGGAAGAAGAGATACCGGTCTGTAATTTTGCAGATGTGCTGGCTTTAGAGTGGGTTTTTTAAGCAGTGGGGTTGCCCAAGCCTGCTTAAATGCTGTGGCAAAGGTACCAGTGTGAAGAGAGGTGTTTATGATGTGCGTGAGTGCGGGTACAACTGAGGATGAAATGGCTTGAAGTAGGTTAGTGGGAATAGGATCAAGCGGACAGGTGGTAGGGCGATTGGAAAGGAGGAGTTTGGAGACTTCTGCCTCTGAAAGTAGAGAGAAGGAGGGTAGAATGTGTGTGTTAGCTGGTAAAATGTGTGTGCAGTTTGTGGATTGTGGCCACTGATGGTATAGAAGATTCTCTTTATAGAAGGAAGACTCGGTCTTCACTTGATGAGGGCTTCACACGAGGGCTGCCGCGACCGCTACCGCGGTGCCCTAACTTATTTTATACACGCCTAATACCTCTTTATTGAATACAGCAGGCCACGCCCTACTATTTAGCCAAGCAAAACTCAAACGTCACAACACACAAACAAATGCCACGTGGGTGCGCGCTTTACCACAGTAAAATACAGTAAATAAAACAAAGTTTCCTAGCAACGAAGAACCGTGCTAAAATCTACTGGGAAAAGTAAACACTACAGACTGATGTTCTCTTCTGTTGTTCGACTGCTTCTTCAATAGATGCAATGGATGCAATAGATTGCATGATCTAGACTATGAAAAATGCTAAATGATAATTATGTACCGGGGTGCTGTCCATGTGTGCTTTATCATTTATCATGAATAACTGAATTGTATTTAAAGTTCCAATTCAATTCCTGAATTTGAACTGAGAGACTAAACTACAATTCAAATTGAATGTAAGGAAATACAATACATTTTTTTTTTTTTTTTTTAAATAACTAGAAAAGCAACGTCTTGTTTGAAAGTTTTGAAAAAAGATAAAAAAGTCCTGAAGTTTGAAATGATATGACTGGGAGCTGAAAGTGTGTGTGTGGGGGGGGGGGGGGGGGGGGGGGGGGGTTGAAAGGCTAGACCCTCCATTTCTGCTAGCCTCACCGTGAGAGTCCTAATGGAGTCTCTGGAGCTTTTGTGCCTCTGGTTGCAAAAGTAATCATCTACAGCAGGCTGCGAACAGTCGCTTGTGTGAAGGTCTGAATTTAGGTTTGAGGTTTGGCCCGTATCTTTGAGTGTGTGTATAGAACAGTCTTATCTATTGTGCTGTATGTATGTGTGACAGTGGGTGGAATACAGTGTTATCAGAGTGTTAGCTTTATCCGATCAGCTTAATCTTTATCTTTACGTTCTGTGAGACACACGTGCTTTGTTCCTTCTGTGCTCTATTAAAGTTCTCAGAAAGAGCCAAACTCCAGCCTGGAGGCACGTGATCTTACTGACAGCACTTAGCGTAAAACTCTAGAGCAGCAGCTTGGGATACTGTAACAGCATCTATGCTAATACTGCATTCCGTTCAACTCCATAAGTGTTTTTTGCTAGTTTCAGCCTGACGCAGTTATCATTTTCACATTTGAACAGCAAATGCATTTGCACCCATTTGTGCCCCATTTGTGCGCCCATGGGCTGCTGGTCTGAAAACGAGGTGTGTTTGAATTTTGGTGCGTTGGTGTGTTGCAACTGAAATAGACTGCGCCATTGACCAACAAAAACCTGGTCTGAAGTCAATGGCACAGTATTATTTTTTGTTATTTAAAGAACGCGTTAGTAATGTGCGCCAATAGGCGGGTCCACATCGCGCGTACATTATGCATATTACACACACAGGGTGTGTAATAAGGGCGCAGGAGCACACAAACTAGTCAAATATGAAAAATAAAAGGATTACATAGTAAAAGATTATTATTGTGTACATAAAGATTTGGTGGAATCCGGCTTGTCCCGTAGATGGTCTGCTTGCGTGCTTTAACTTCCCACACAAGAAGATCTGTTTGCTCTCAAATTCGGCCATGTAAATAGCAATCTGCCATGGCACGAGCGCAACTGGCTTTTACAGTAATAGAGAATGGGAGATGAGACTCTGATTGGTTTGTTGCACGTTACGCCCAAATCATTAAGAGAATAGGGACAACCCTTTTAGACCATGCGCCAGGCGTCGACCATTTTTCCTGTCGTTAAACTAGCACAAGTGGATCCAGACACGCCTTAAGTGCACTTTAGACCATGTGCTTAGATCGTTAAAATAGGGCCCTAAGTCAGACTTACAACTTTCCGACTTCCGACTTCCATTGTGCTGTGGTGAACGGCACATTCCAGGGCCCAGTTTAGGCCTGGGCCCCTCTCTGTTCGTAACAGCTGACAAAGGTTTGATACATTTTGATTGGATCTTTGTGGACTAACAAACTGTCCAACGCCAAAAAATAAAGAAGCTAGGACAACAGCCAGACACAAGAAGAAGGGCAAGAAGAATAACTCTGGTACCAAGTCTGGGAAGGACAGGACTTCTCATCGGTCCACATGCAGTTTCTGCCCTTCACCCATCTAGAGACTAATTCCTAAGCTTTTGGCCTGTAACTGCCATAGAAAATGTATTGTTCAAAACAATCACTTTAGCAAAGTTTGTATTATTATTATTATTATTATTTTGATATATATATAAATAAATGTTGATATATTAATTTTGTTCAATAAAATATACTGTCATTAAAATGTAAAAAAAACAAAATTTAAAGAAGAAAATATTATGAAAGCATTGAATGAGATCCCATAATAATGTAACATAGGTTTACAGTAATAACAATAAATATGATATTTTATTATATGATATGATTAATATTATATTGAAAAAAAAAATTAAAAAGTTAACCTGGAGTTACCCTGGAGTTGGTTCACCCTTCGCCAATGGGTGTGCCTTTAGTCCCTTTGTATACTGTTGTCAAAATATATTGCTCATTTTCTATACAGTATTTTATTGAAATACAATCTTGACGGACAGGCTAGGATATTTCTGATTTTTCCCTCAGAACATGAGCTTGAAACATGAGCTTTACCTTACAGTTTTTCTCAGTCGCTTTGGTGCATTTCTCACATCACTATTTACATTTGCACAACAGTTAATGCAGTTTCTCAAAACAATTACTACAAACTGCAAAACCTAGTTGATAACCTGCAAAAGTGTGTCACTTGCTCAAAATGGATAGCTCATTCCCCAAAAGCAAGTATTCATGTCAATGAAAGTGTCAGTGTCATCAAGATGAAAAGTCCTGACACCATTGTTTATGAACAAGATAGTCAAATGGCAATGTTTTCATTATGACAGTTTACTCTGTAAATGTTTTCCAATGCAAAAAAGTCAGATCTTGGTGACAATGCTCAAGACAGCACTATATACTTTTTGCACAGCCATTTGAAAAATGAGGTAACTGAGTACAAGACACTGAATATGTATGTTTCACATTTTTACTGCATATTATGCACTTTGCAATTCTAATTTGTTCACAGCATTGTGCAAAAGAAAAAAATACACCTTTATTTACAACAAACATAAACTCCCTTTAGAGCTGTGCACAACTGTAAACAATATTGCAGTACATATTGGAACTGAACATACAACATACATAGTACTGTAATCATTCATGCACATCCAGACGTTCCTCATCAGTGAAAGCTGAGATTCACCTGAGAGAAATTGTTCAATTTAGGAGACATTTTCAGAAAAAAAAAAAAGATTTTAAAAAATGTGTCAAATTTGCTTGACAGATTTTGACAACTAGATCAACATTTTTGTATGTAATGACTCAAGCAATGAAATGAGGACTATTAGTTTTATATGGAATGACTATTCAGCATTCACAAGTATGGTTAATTTTGACTGACATGACATAAGCAAATTATAATGTTATAAAACAGCAGAGAGTTGTATGAAAGCAATTGATGCATGTCCAAAAGCATTTGCAATTTGTTGGAAGGACTATGCTACTATGATGTGCACAAATTACTAAATGTTGTGGAGGTTGAACTAACTGTTGTGCAAATGTAAATAGTGATGTGAGAAATGCACCAAAGCGACTGAGAAAAACTGTAATGGCTGGAAATAGCTAGGGTGTTTCCAAGTTGGCCACCAGGTGAAATTACTTGCATTTGTTTATAGTCAAAAGTTGAAGATATCAAGCAGGACTATCCCACTTCCAACTTGGAATGGAATGAGGCAAAACCAGCATGGAGTGAAATGAACAGAAGTTTCAAAGTTTTCAAAGTTTCAGACTAAGATCCGTTTGAGTTATCACTTTTTACTATTTGAATTCAAATCTGCAGTCGACTCTAAATAATATAGTTACCACTGTTTAGTATTTAATTTTCACAGCAGTTTAGTCTGGCCACAAAATGAGATTGAAGAAGATTGTTTCAGTGACTCACAATACCGAGAGCTGACATACCGGCAGAATTAAATGAAGCTGTTGAGAACAGATTTAGCCAGTTAACACATGAAAGAGGTCAAAGCTGTCAAATCTCAAAGTTAATAATCTTCTCATCTTGTTAAGTCCAAATAGACATTTCTGTTATTAAGACTTTTAGCAACTATAAAGACAGACACTGACTCCCACACCTTTATTATAATTAATTTAAAATATTTAGCAGGGAGCATATTTTTATCATTGTCAGCAAAGAAACTAATTTTTTTCTTTTCCAAAGCCTACAGTGAGCTGCCTTGCTGTTCACTGTTCAGCTGTTAAAATTGACATTGCTCTACACTGATATGCAATGCAATAACAATTAGTGCACACATCTAATAGTGTTAACATAAAGCAGCAATACTCCAGAATTGAATTGAGAATGCCTTTTATAGTTCCAATTAAATTCCTGAATTTGAACTGAGATACAGATAGATAGATAGATAGATAGATAGATAGATAGATAGATAGATAGATAGATAGATAGATAGATAGATAGATAGATAGATAGATAGATAGATAGATAGATAGATAGATAGATAGATAGATAGATAGATAGATAGATAGATAGACCAGGGGTGCCAATAATTCTGACTACAACTGTAGCTTAAGCTCAGTCACTCTGGCAACTTATGCTGGGAATATTGTATGTCCGCACACTCTAGACCGTGAGTAGCGTATGCACTCTTACAGAAGAGAGCTAAGTAATGAAGAAAACAAAAACATTCATATTCATTTTCATTTTCATATACACATTTAGATTAAAGATTCCAATTTCATTAAAGGAGTTAAGCAATCAAATTACATAAAGTCATTATCCAGAAGAAATTAAATGAATGTGCTGCTGTTGAAAACTTTTCCTGTTGCATGCTACATTTTAATGTTTTAATGACAGCGAAGGGTGCTAGATGCATTATTCATACATGTTCTGAGAAAATGTTTCTCGTGAAAACAATGATCAATGATGTTCATTTGACTCTGGGATTAGTTCAGTGGTAGAACGGTCCATTGGCGGGTTTGAATATAGGTCTGATGACTACTGTATAACCACTGCTGAACTGAGGTGTGCTGTTGATGTCGTGTGCAGGCAGACAGAATCCTAATGATAACTCCTTCTGTGATCTTCTCAAAATTATAACAAATACCAATGTATTTGAAGGATAGAATTTGAAGGAAATGGTAAGATTTGCACTTTTTATTTTTACAGCTTTTTGTATTTGCTTTGGTACTATTTTCACAAGGTGTACATTTTCAAAACTCTTAGTACAAAAATCCATACTGATTGCACTTGTAACACAGCTAGTCATTCTTTAAAAACCTGATCTGATGCTTTTTTTACGGTTCATACACATTTCATTTAAGAGCAAACAATGTAATCCATGTTTCAAATTACCCTTGTTGCTGAAATAATTACAGTTACAGGCTACAGATGCAACATTAGAAAATGCACCTACATTTGCACTTACATGCACTTACACTTATGTAACATAAAGTCCATAATGTTTGTAATAGTATCTGTTCAGTGTGTTATCAAAAGGTGTGATGAAGTAAACAGCCATGAGGTCTTGTGCTAGAACAAAGTTGGCTGCCAATACAGTAAATGTTCTCAGTGTACCATATTTACCTTTTAAAGATGAAGGGTGTAACAGTAATGTGGCAGTCTTTACCATGGTAATCTGTTTACAGTATTACATGGCATACATACTGTAATGTAAAATGCTGTATTTGATGCCATCTGTCTCCCTTCTACTGATGCGTCTCTGATAAATCTATATGTTACACAGTCATTGACTGTTTCCTCTCCCTTGTACTCTATCCTGATCTATGTTCACAAATTGCAAGTCTTACACACACACACACGTGCATGCAAACACTTTGAACATTGTAGTTATCATCTAAGGTAAATCACTTATGCATGTATACCTATTCTTCTGCAATACAGAATGACAGCACATCTGAAGAGCTTGAACTACTGTACAGGCATGAATTTGTATTTCCTGCAGCCTGAGGCTTATTTATTTCACTTTTGGGCCCTGTTTACTCCTGGCATTTTCGTAAATCCGATCACAAGTTGACGACGCTAAATACAAGTGTAAACGGGTTCTAAAACATTTTGAGCTTGTCCAACTCCGACCACTTCCAGAGGTAGTTGAAAATGTATTTGACCGGATTGGTTTCGTATAGTGTAAACACTCATGTGGTCAAATGCATTCGAACAGCCACAAAAGACCGCCTTCTCTCTGCCTACTGACTTAATGCATAAACATTATATGAAGTGAGCTAGCCGGACGGGATTTGATTTAAACTTAACCAAAAGTAACTAAAAGTTTGGTTTGAAGACAAAAATGAACCAAGCACAATGTTCTCAATGTTCTCTGCTGCACTTCATGTGTTTCTCCATTGTCTCTGGTCGGTTTCATATGTAATTTGCGCAAGCCTATTTTGTCCATTAGGTTGAAAGATCTGAAAAAGCCGATTTACCCGCCCATATACCCTCTCCTCAAAGAAATCAGGACAGAAGTGGTTGAAAGTGGACAAAAGAGATAGATTAAAACACCAGGTGCACGGGAATGTGTCTCCCTCGTCTATTTGTGATCCGATCGACCAAATCTTAAAGGGCACCTATTATGCAAAATTCACTTTTACATGGTGTTTGAACATAAATGTGTGTTGGCAGTGTATGTACACAACCACCCTATAATGATAAAAATCCACCAAGTGCTTTTTTTAACATCCCCATAAATCATAAGCACTGTCTCAGAACGAGCTGTTCTCAGATTCGGGGCAATGTTACGTCACTTTGCACAGGCCCCTCCCACGACTGTTGATTGACACTACAGTTAGAGCATAGACCCGCCCTGAGTGAGCTGGACACAGTCCGCCATTGTTTCCACGCTGGAGCAACTGTAGACAAGAATGTCTCCTAAGCGATTGAGGTGTTTTGTTGTAGGATGTAAGAATGAACTTAGCAGTCTTCATTTACTCTCGTTGTTACTCGAGGATGGATCTGTACTGTCCGTGATTCAGCTTACAGTCTCCGGAGCGACAGGCCTAACGTTACTGATCACGGAAAAAATGAAAGTGAGAGCGCGCACTTTATGACAGCTCATCCAGTCGTGGATATACAGTTTACCAGTTGATTAAGCACCCACTGAAAAGGTGTGTATATATTTGTTTACTGTTAGTTCTAATGAGTGTTTTGTGTATTTCACTGTGTATGTTCCACGATAATGAAAGGGAGAGAAAGAGAGTTTATGGATAAGACTTTAATGCGCACTTATATACTGTGTTTATTCGGCGCTTACAGTGTTTTTCTGGAGTAAAACTAAGGCTTCATCTTTTGTGTGAGGTACAATAAACTTAATTGAACTCATCAGTATATTTCGGTCATCATTCAGACAGGGTCTGCCACAGCAGGCTTGTATTAATAGTGGATAAAAGCAGATGACAAATAACCGTAATTAAACTAAACTATTCCTGTTCTATCTCCATACAGCATATATTCTCTGGCTATGTGGGCATTATTGTCCGACTCCGAGTCGAAATGAACACCACTACTGAGAGTTTCTGTTTTTATATTATCAGATGAGATTGTCCTGGCTCTGAGCTGGGCCGGCCAATAGAGTCTGGCTGCAGACTTGCACTTGCACTCGCAGACTTGCACTCTCAGACTTGCACTCTCAGACACCAGCGCTTCCTCTGCCTGTGACGTCACTTGCAATCGACACAAATTAACCGGAAATATGTTTTTTTTTTTCAGGCTTCAATAGTTAACCAAAGCTAACGACTGTGGTTACATACATCTTCCTAAACTTCATTTTAAAGGTTTAAGAGCTATAAGTGAAGCAGAACAAAAAACGATGAGGTGTCTAGGCTGTCTAATAAGCGGAAATTAGTCTAATCTGCACGCAAACTTACCTTCGTGGCTCACAGGCTTTCCTTCTGCACCGAAGCATTACAGCTATCGATTTTTAACAAAACAAGCCTACTCAAATGTATCTAACCTAACTATTTTCACTCGTTATTGTCTAAAAAACATAGAGTTATCCAAAGATAGGTTTACTTGGCGCCAGTAACTTAGACAGCCCTTTTTTCTCCCATAAATTAAAACCTTATTTATTTTACATGCACAGTGCCAACTTCGAGTCAGTAAAATAATAATAAAAACAATAATTTAATGCTGGTATATCCAAAACATTTAATTCAATTCAAGTATTATATTCGATACATTTTAAAACTTCAATGCACATGTATAATAAGCCTAGTAATAAGCAGACATTTAAAATACATCAATAACTGATATCATAGTTTAACACAGATAAAATTTCTTTTATCGCTGCGACTTTCAATCCTGAGGAGACAAAATGCCACGGAGTGAAGAAGAGGTGGAGTTACGAGGATTCTCAGACAGTTGAAGAGTCCAATGGAGTTAAGAGATTTGCTCTCTAGCTATTTTCAACACTTTAGATTGGTTAATAATTAGTAAAAATAACAGAACCACGTGGGGACTGACCAATAGCATCGATTTGTGAAAAAATATTAAATTGACAAAATTTGGACATACAAGGTTTCCGCCCGACAGCGATGATATGTATTTATTTATATGTATATACTTACAAAAACGATTTTTGATCGACATTGGGAGCTGTTCTCAATCCGACACGAACCACACTATGCGTCGATTGCAAGTGACGTCACTTGCAGAGGAAGCGCTGGTGTCTGAGCGTGCAGGTCTGAGAGTGCAAGTGCTGGTCTGCAGCCAGACCCTTCTCGGGCCGGCAGCAGCAGTTAATATGCATTTAAAGGGATACACACTAAAAAGGTGCGTTTTTCTGAGCCCTAAAAAATGACAATTGAACATGCTGTAAAAAATTGTCTGTTGGGTATTTTGAGCTAAAACTTAACATACACACTCTGGGTACATCAGAGACTTATTTTACATCTTGTGAAAAGGGGCATAATAGGTGCCCTTTAATACCAGGTATACAAACAGGGTCTTGGTGTGAAGGGGCCTTTACATTTGCCAAAAAACAAACAAAAAAACAAGCAGGCTTTTGTAACGCAATTAGTTAATTAGTTTAGGGAGTAACACAATTGTGCAGCATTACTGTTAAAAGTAACTTTCCGAACACTGCACACAAATATCGCTTAAAATGGATTTGAATTGGATTTAACTATTTTATCAATTATTTTTTTTTTTTTTGGTATTGAATGAAACAAAATCATGTTTATAATCACATTTTTCATGGTTCCATCAGTTGTCTTGGATGATTTGTTCATTCTGGGATTCCCTTATTCAAAAGGAATGTAATTCTCCTTTATACCAATAAGGTATCTTTTATGTTGCATTTGTATTATTTTTAGCCTTCTGTTTGGAACAGTCTTTGCATTGAGATGCCTTAAAATACTGCCTATGTAGCTCACAAGGTGTCGGAACAGAGCTAGATAGAATAAAGACTAATTAGAATGGCTAGTTCCTTTTTTAAAGTTTTGCACAGTTGTTTAAAAAAAAATTACATTCAAAAAGGGGTATTTCATGCAGTTTTAATGATCACAAATTATGAATACGATAATGAAAAGACCAAGATGTATTTGAGACCATAGCAAATGTAACTCTCCCAATGAATAGTATCATTGTAGAAATAAACTCTGTTATGTTTGCATTCAGTGGAAGAATATAATTTAAATCCATTTTATAGAGACATTTATGTGGCTGAGTGTAAATGGAATGTGCATACTTAATCAAATAGCAATCTGATCGATCAAGACACAAGAAGTGACCAAGAACACTGAAAAAAAATGATTTATTGACTTAGTTGAATTTACAAAAAAAAATTATGTTAAGTGGTTCCACATAATTCCTTTTAGCTACATTTAAACAAATGCATTACGTTGAACTAAGTTCAACTTGATGCATTTGTTTAAATGTAGCTAAAATCAATTGCGTGGATCCAATTAACATAATTTCTTTTAGTAAATTCAACTAGTCAATGAATCATTTTTTTCAGTGAAGTGACCAAGTGTAAATACTCCATAAGAACAGATATAAATAGAGATGGATCAGAGATTGTTGCTTTATTCTATCTGGAGTGCAATGATCAGTAAGCTGATTGAGCTTCGCTGTGTGTCTGACATTGTTTTCCTCTCCCAGATATTTTATCCGTATCCTTTTCAGCACGCCCCCTTGTAATAAAAGGCCTTGGATTTCAACTGTTTTATCTGGTTTCTTCTTAAAATGTGTCAAACGTTAGCTTGTTTTATTCAATGAACCCGCACCCTACATGTGTGTCTGTTGTAATATTTGGATATGTAGGCATCTGCCGAGTCAATGGTTCAGATCTCAGGACTTTATTATGCCTTGATTGATGGTCTTTCTACTGTCTGATTTGATCCCAGTTATATCCCAAAGACTGTCTGCTTGAGAGAATATGCACAGATGATGCGACAGACTCCCATTGTGAGTCACCTGTGCGTTTTTACAGTAGCACTCAATAATGAGAAGAAAAAGCTTGTCAAGTTTCATTTTAGAAATCCGCTTATCAACATTCATCAGAAGAGTTTTACTTTTTTAATATTCTGTGTTGTCGCTTTCACCCATTCCTATTCCTGTCAGCATGAGTCACTCTCACAGACATGCTGTTTTCCTAAATGTAAGTGTATGTGCTCTTACAAAAGCTCCTGCTCGTACACACAAACTGAAGGTGCAATTTGGGATATTTTGCTCCATTTAGAATGTTAAACCATATAGCTTCTCGGTGGTGGCTGCACCGTTTGAACTCCATGCAAAATCTGAGCTTTGCAGTCATGTTTGGGATCTCCTCTGTGTGTAATGGCTTATCGTGACAGTTTGACTTCACTGAGTCTCAGAAAAACCACAGCATGTCTCCAGTATCTTGAGCATTAAAAATGCATTACGTCCTGCGATTTCATGTTTCACTCGTTACAAAAGTAAGACCGTTTTTATTGCTGAAAAAAGCAGCAGACTAATGCATTGTTTCTTAGTTGTTCATAGGCTATATGAATTTAGCAAAATATGCTGTCAGTGCTGTTTCTCAGTCTACAGGAAAAAAAGAGTTCCATACGTCCGTCCGTCCGTCGTTGGACAATGGAACTAAAACACCTGTTTTTTTTAACACAATATATATTTTTTTATTTTGGTGTAGGGCCTCCTTTAATGGCAAATACAGCATCGATTCATCTTGGGAATGACAGATACAAGTTCTGCACAGTGGCCAGAGGGATTCCAGAACAGTGTCCAGGTCACTATGTGATGCTGGTGGAGGAAAGTGTTTTCAGACTTGCTCCTTCAAAACACCCCAAAGTGCCTCAAAAATATTTAGATGTGGTGACTGTGCAAGCCATGGGAGATGTTCAACTTCACTTTCATGTTCATCAAACCATTCTGTCAAAAGTCTTGCTCAATGTATTGATGCATAATCATAATAAATAAATAATAAAGCATAATACACGGCACCCCCTTCAGGGTACAATGTTTGAACTATTAAGTGCACATGGTCCTCCAGAATGGCTTGGTAGTCCTTGGCAGTGACATACACATCAAGCACAGTAGGGAATGCCATGATATTGCAGCCCAAACCATCACTGATCCACTCGAGTGTTTCACTCTGGGCATGCAAAAATCAAAGTGTTAAGCCTTTTTTGGGCTTTACCACACCGTAACTCACACAGATGTGGGAAAGACAGTGAAAGTGGATTCATCAGAGAACAATACGTGTTTCACATTGTATATTATATTTGGCATTGGTAGTGACCAAAGGTTTGGCTATAGCAGCTCAGCCATAAATATTTGACTTACAGTTTTGGTGGAAACAGGAGAGTTGAGGAGCACATTTAATTCTGCAGTGAGTTGGGCAGCTGTGGTATTATGTTTTATTTTATTTTTTTGGAGACAACCCAAGTTAGTACCTGGACATCCCTTTCAGACAGCTTCCTGTTGCGTCGATAGTTACGGCCCCGATATACTCATGGCAAAGTTATTTTCCGTTCTTTGCTTATGGGTAAAACGACGTTCGAAATACGTGAGCAGCGATATACTGTTAGTGAACATCCAACACCACCCACACTGCTGAGAGCGGCGTTTAGATGAATATGTAATGTGCTGCTTGCTTTCCTCTCAATAAAAAAAACACACAACAAAATTGAGAAAACATTTTTTTAAATAAAGCATAAGAAAAGCATGTGATCATAGCGATCACGTCATGTTTATTTTACATGACACTTTATATAATAGATTGCTTAAATTCAAGCAGCTTCATGTACAAATGTACAATGGTATTACAAAGGTGTTTATCAGCCATAGCGAACTATCAGCCGTAGCGAAGCTGTTTCGAACTCCCAAAATTAACTCTAAAAGAACTTCATTTTGGCCTGATTTTGTTTGAAATTACATCACAGCAGTTTGTTCTACGATTTCGCTTGAAGTATATCGGGGCCTTTACTCCTGGTTCATCCTACGTGGTGCTGACCCTAGATACCATAGCTATCTATACATCAAAAAGATTTCCTGGTCCTGGTCACAGATGAGCCAGCAAGATGCGCACCAACATTTTGTCCTCGTTTGAACTTTGATATGTCGCCCATTATGTTTTGTTTATTGCAATATTTTATGTACAGCTATTGTTTAGTTAATTCAACCTTCACTCTTTGCTCTTACTGATGGAATGTAAAATCAGTGAAGATTGGCCACTAGGCCACGCAGATATAGGAGCAAAACCTAAAAACTGTATTGACCAGTGTTTCGGTTACAATGTCCAATCCCTGTAAATATAATAGCACGTCTGATCTGGGTTTGAGGTTTTGTTTATGTTGTGTTCATGTTTGATTTGCACTGTTTCCAGTTCAATTTCGTGTGTAAGTTTTCAATTTCAGTTTCCATGTTTCTTTGGTCCCTGGTCATTTGTTTTTGATTTGCCCTCATATGTTACACCTGTGTCTCGTTAATTATCTTGTTTAGTCCCTTGTGTTTCACTGTGTATATATCCCACACTGTCAGTTGTTCTTTGTCTGTTATCGCCTTTGTTTGCTGGTTGTTTTGAGTAGTTCTGAGTTACCTGAGTATTATGTTATTAATAAATGACTGCTGCGCATAGATCCTGCTTTTATGATCGTTTGCCTCAACCACGCCCCGATGGGACCAAGATCATGGATCAAGCAGCAGTAAAGATCCTCCTCCTCTTACATGGGGATATTTCACTGGAGGAGCACATGCAGAGATTTTTAGATCTGCACCATCTTGTCCATTATGAAGAGACCAGCCTCTGCATGTTTTACCGGGCAGGTCTAAATCAACAGACCAAAGCACCCTCGAGGGACATTCCAGGAGTATTTGGACTGGGTACTTTTCCAGTGTGGATCCATCTACACCATCGGTGTCCATGAGGAGGATCTTGAATCGCCAGAGCCCAACCAGCCACCAATCAAACCCATCAAGGACAGTCAGCCAGAGCGCACTGCATACTCGGAGCCTAAGCCCATCTTAAAGCCCATTCCAGAGGTGATGCCTGAGCCCATTTTCGCCTCAGAGCCCAGCAGGAGTTCCGACCAGGTGCATGAGCCGGCAACACCGTCCGTCCTAGAGGGCGTCCTCATTGAGTATGAAGGCATGATGTGGAGCCATACTCCTGCCACTGAGGGTGAGCTGAGCATAATTTCTACACAAGTGTATGAGGAATAGAAGGTTGTTTCCCAGGATCTCTTGTCGCTGCTGATCCTGACTTGCTTCAAGCCTGTTTCATTACTGAGCACCAAAACATGAAGCATGAACTGAGCATGAAAACTCTGCCTGCCCTGTTACGGCTTCCAGTTTGTCAGCTCCTCCCTGGTATGTCAAACCCCTGGCTCAACCTTAAACCTTAGAGCACATCACTCCACCTTGGCCTGTCAACCAGTTGGCTCTAACTTGGCTCCAGCTGGGACATTGTCCTTCCGGCTCCACCTGTCTTCCTCGCCCCTATGGCTTCGCGTTGGTCAGTCGCTGCTCTGACTCTGCCACGGACATCCGGGCCTTCATCTGTGCCTCGTCCCTCCACCCCTTCAGCTCTGTCGGGCTCCTCCTGTCCTCAGGCACCACCTCAGTCGCACCAGCTCCGCTTCAGTCATCCAGCACCCTGGTTCAACCTCAGCCACATGGAAGGAGCAAAGGCGGAGGAATCTGGGCGACGGGCCAGGTGGAACAATGCGATCTGATTTCAAAATAGAGCAGACAGGCTCGGGTGGGATTAAAGGGGGTAGGTATCAAAATAATAGTTCATAATGGTAGGCAGAAACTCACTCAAGTTTTCATTAAAAAAATGCATCTTTTTCTCTCCGTATTGGGCTTCCGTTCACACTGAGACAGCGTTTTTATGAATGAAAATGAAGCTTTTTGAAAACACTCTCCAAAACATGTGGCAAAACATGAGAGCAGTTGAGTTTAAGACCAAATATATGGTGACTGAGTGTGACCTGGACGCATCAGTGTATGGTGAGATATTTTGCTAAATAAAATTATCCTGTCAGAAGAATTGCGCGATAAGTTTATAATTAATTTTCCTGTCTGTATCATCACAGTGAGCTTTTGTGAGGTTTTACGCATGCGCAGTAAGGTGAATTTAGCGTTTTCAGGCGTTTTCCAAAAGTTTCTCATCCACACTGAAACGTCAGAAAACATCTGAAAACACTAGTGTGTATGGAGTGTTTTTAAATGAAAACGCCGTTTTCAAATGTATCCGGATTAATGTAGACGTAGCCTCAGTGGCTACATTCTGTCACGGTTGGCTACATACAAACACACAAAGATGAGGGAGTAATTCCCGATGAAGACAATAATAAATTGACGAGACCGGACAAATATAAACTGAAAACACAAGAACTTGAATACACAGACGAACGAGGGGACAAATGATGACACAGCTGAACGTGATGACAAATTAAATTAGCAACCATGACAAAAAACTCAACAAAGGGAAATGGTGCAAACTGAAAACAAAGTCCAAATAGTTTTTGGTGACAACCAAATACAATAGTATTGGTGATAACAATAGTTAGATTGTGACAACTGCTGCACATAGATACAGATTTTTTTTTTTATTCTTTTCCTAAACCACACCCTGATATACAGTGCTATGCATAAGTGAATACACCCATGCTAAAGTTGACTAAAAAGAGGAATAAAAAATCCTATTTTGGAAATTGAACTTAATGCCTTAATTTAAAAAATTAGGAAAAATCCAACCTTTAAGGACACCAATTTTCTTTGTGAATGAATAATGTATCGTAAATAAATAAATGTTCTTCTTTAAAATACATGGTGCATAAGTGTGTACACCCCTATGTTAAATTCCCATAGAGGCAGGCAGATTTTTATTTTTAAGTATTTAAAAAAAATTTTTTTTAGGATACTATGCATCCTGATAAAGTTCCCTTGGCCTTTGGAATTAAAATAGCCCCACATCATCACATAGCCTTCACCATACCTAGAGATTGGCATGGGGTACTTTCCATAAGATCATCTCTCAATGCAAATCAAACTAGCTATTAGGCTAACTGAAATAAAACCATGCCAATCTCTAGGTATAGTGAAGGCTATGTGATGATGTGGGGCTATTTTAATTCCAAAGGCCAAGGGAACTTTATCAGGATGCATAGTATCCTAAAAAAAAAATTTTTTTAAATACTTAAAAATAAAAATCTATATATTTTTGAATATATTTTAAAATGTACTTTATTCCTGCGATGGCAAAGCTGAAGTTTCAGCATCATTACTCCAGTCTTCATTGTCACATAATCCTTCAGAAATTTAAATATGCTGATATGCTGCTGAATAATTATTTCTCATTATTATCTATGTTGAAAACAGTTGTGCTGCTTCATATTTTTGTGGAAAATGTGATATATTTATTTTTTACAGAATAGAAAGTTGAAAGGAACAGCATTTATTTGAAATGGAAATGGGCCTTTACCGTCACCCCAAACTTTTGAACAGTACAGTATATACACAATTTGTGCTTAAGCTGCATATTTTTATGTTAGTTATTTTTTTTATCAAATTAATTTTGAGGCTCGTTTGACCTGATAATTTGCGCACGCATCAGAAACGCAAACGACAGGCTTGAGCGATAAAGACTAAATTGTTTGCAGCAGGGCAGAACTTTACATTTTCATGGGTGGACCTGCTCTCCCAGTTGTCCCGCATGATGACTTCCTTTTTAGGCTTCCACGTGCAGCGTTTGTTTTGGTTATGCTGCTACCTTGGCTGTTTGCGGAAGCTAAACTTGAGAGCATAATCTTTTGTCTTAAGCAGCCAAATCCCTCATGCAAATGATTGTGTATTTCAGCACTTTGGAAATCCATGATGGGTCGACAGCGTGTGAAATTAGCATTTCACGGCACATGGATGGCTCCCGTGTGCTTATGGGTACACAACACCCCCATATTCATTTTAATTGTGATATTACACACAGCTCCATTCTCCGTCAGGTTTATGCACTCTCTTTAGTCATCCGTAGCGTCTCAAAGAGCGGATTCCTGGCTCATGTATCTGGAACAAGTGTGTGGTGTTCTCTCAGAGTTGATTAAAATGGCAGAATGGTTCTCTTGAGAGGAGCAGAGACAGGTGTCTTATTCTGCACCATGCTGACCCCTCCCCTTAACTCTGCTCCTGCATATGGGCATATTCAAGCTCCTTTATTGCCTCATTCAAAGAGCTGTAAAGTTCCAGTGCTGGGGGATTCCCATACAGATGTGCAGTAAATGACCCACAAGGTTTTGCTCTTGTTACTCTCTGAAATATCCAATTAATTACTACTGACACAACACTTTATCCAGCGCCTGCATGGGAAGAAGAAACTGTGAAATTTATTTTCTTCTTTTTTTTTAAGTGTATTTCTTAACGCCCAATGAGCAGGCCTACATTGCATGGTGTGACGCCATATCACCGCGGACATTACACACAACAAACATGACATTTCTCCGAATTAACACAACAAAATATACATGCACAAATGGTATTTATCAAAAATATAATCACAAAACGTATTTACCCATGGACGAACTCAAATTCCCTAAAATTTCACGAGATTGCGCGTCTCTCTCGCACTGTCCAATGCACGTCTCACCCGAGACCAAGGCGAGAGCGCATGCGCATTGTCTCGTACGCAACACAACACAGTGCCACGGGAAATACAATCACTGTTTCCCTGTCTTTATAACTGAACATAGTAAATGACAATGAAATAACAGTTTTAAACATTCAAGGAGAGAAACAAACTTCAAGAGTATTAGGACAGTTAGGAATAGTTAGAGGGTGGGAATAGGAGATGTGAACCACACATCACAGCAGTCTGAGGACAGCAGCGCCAGGCCAGCAGCTTCAGAGCGGAAGTTAAGTTAGTTTGGTTATTATTGTTAGTTATAGGGATGGGTTTTTTTTCGCGAGGGGGGGGGGTCCAGATGAGCACAAGTGATAGAAAGAGTTAAACATTTGAAGTGTGCCTATGGGGAAAAAAGGACGTTTCTTGCACAGTCTCTTTTTGTTGTTATTGGGACAGTTAGTACGCCTCCTGATTCCCGTGTTTAGTCTGTAAAAGTTCAGAAAATAAATTACGGCCCGTTGAACACTTGTGATATCCCCCTGTCTCCTGTCTATTTCTTCTGGGAATTGCACAACTTCACAGTATTTTATTGTAAGTGCACTCCAATAATCTTTGTTTTATTAATATATATATATATATTTACAATGTAGTCCTATATATCTATAGAACTAATGTGTAAGCATGATTTCACCAAATGCAACATGTTCTTGGATAAATGTCTTTGTTGATCCTGGAACAACATTCCAACTAACCAATCAGATTTGAGGGAAAAGTTTACAGTTTACGTCAAGTTAGGGATAGGCAAGGGCGTAGATTTGATGTGAACATTGGGGGGGTTGAAGTTTGGGTATACCTCCTGATATTGTGATCATGGTATAATTATTGGGGGGGTTGTAATGCATAGATTTAAATATTGGGGGGGGGGGGGGGTTATCTCCCCCCCAACCCCCCCACAAACTACGCCCCTGGGGATAGGATTATTAGGACTACATTTTTGGACAGAAAAATGTTGCTCTATGATCAACAAAATAAGTTTATAGGAACATGTTGGCAAAATCACGTTGATAATGAGCTGTGTCTAAATCTTTTATGTACTCTGTAAGTTTATTTTTTTACAAAAAATGCGAAGTAAAACAAAGGAGTACTTTTTACAATTAAATACTATTTCAGGTTTTCTACTTAATGATTCAACATTTTAGTTGTTGTTTCATTGTTTTAGCAATTCCTGAGCGAAAATATAATTTTTTCAGTGTTGGAGACAAGAGCAAGTAAGGTGAGCGTAACAGAGCATTTTCGATACATCGCCCCTTTATGTCTCAGATAGTCTTTGCTACGTCTAGTTTCAGTGACTATATTGAATGCCTTTTCTCCTCTGTAAACTCTCCCTCCCACCTTGTGCAAACGTAATCAATCAAAGCTCTAAACCGGCTGGGGTTTCACTAGCAATTTCCCCCATCGCTAAGACAATTTCTTTTCATTTCAGAAAGAAACACCTTGCTGAGTGGCTGAGATGTGCACACTTCCCCTAATGACCCCGGGCTAATTTCATAGGCTGGCAAGTCGCGACAAAACACGCGTGCTCATTTACGCGCCTCCACAGATGTGTCGTTTACAAACAGTAATGTGATGCTCAATGACAGCCTTGGCGGGACGGAGCATCTGCGCTGCTCACGAGCTCCACAGGGCTTGAAGGAGATGTCTGTCACGCTTACTATTAATGAGGCTTTGTTTGTAAATGCTTCGTTCCTGCTAATTATTAGTACACACTCAGAGCTGCTTCTCTCTGGAGTGCAACTGAACTAGATAACGACTTCCCAACGCTACTTGTTGGATTAATAAGAATTCCTATTCAACAGCAACCTCTGAGAGATGTAGCAGAGGTCACAAGCAACACGAGAATGATTTCGAAGTGAACGCGAAATATATTCCGTTGCTGACTGCGGAATTTGCATTAGCTTGTTTAACAAATAGCATCTGAATGTGCTCATTAGAGGATGCAGTGAGTCTGCAGTGGAGCTGTGCTGATATAACAGTTCTGAGCAGGCGCACAGATTTATTTTTCACAATGATTAATTTATACTCTGTGTATTGCTATGCACATGACAGTACAGCTAGTTTATTGATGACAGTAAGAAATGCCCGCTGTCATGTTTATAGTTGTAGGCTTCTTTTCCAGCTCTGTCAGTAGCTCTGTTCCAAAACTTAGTGAGCTGCCTTTCTGCCTTCTGTCTGTAGGCAACTTCCTTCTACACTGACAGCAATTCAGAGTAACAAAGCAACCAGAAGTCATTTATTTTCAATTATAGCTGACAATTTGAGGTAACACAAACAACAGCGACCATTGGCAGAGTTTAACTTTATGTAAATGTGCAGAATGTGGTGACTACCAAGTGGAATGCGGTGAAGATTACGTGATTTAGATGAAATTGTGCATTCCATTTAGATGGAACTAATTTGACTGATACTTTTATTGAATAAAATATATTTATCATCTGCATTTCCATCATTCGCCATCTTAGATTAATTCTTAAGTACACTTAAAGGCAAGTACACACTCTTTTGGGAAAAATTCTTTGACTGCCATTCAAAAATAGTCACGTATTTTGACTTAATTATATTATTGCGAGCACCATATATACCATTTCATTATAGTACACTACCGTTAAAAAGAGCAGTCCATGAGAAAAGAGTCCATGATCCATGATTTATTTCAATCGCTTACTCCCAGATTCTCCTTCAACAGCCAAGCAACTGCCATTGAGATGAATGGGAATAACAGATCTTGTAGCTTTCTCCAGCTGTTATAGCCCTCTGTGCTATTGCTATTTAATCAATGCTAGTCTGTTTATGGCTATATTGCACAATGTGAATGACCATGAACTGCAAGGCCTGACACCTGACTTTTATTCACACTAGAACACACTCACGCACACATGTGGTTTTACTGAGTTACTCATACATGCCCAGAAGACTTCTGCACTCTGTTCTGACCTCTTACGTTACTAAGAAAGAATTATGCCACTTTCTCTCTCTATTCTAACCCAGTTGTATATCTAAATCTGCCCCCTAGGGGGATGTAGCACTGCGATTAAACTTGGCTCATCCAAAGCAAAGCACAGAACAAGATCTCTTACTGTCATTAGTAATGCTGATGCATGTTACCAAGACAGAGGAAACATTATACAGTTCATAAGGATATGTCATAATGTTTCTATGGCTCTATGATGTAAAGGTACTGGTCACATGAGATTGATTTTAAAAATAAGGTAAACTCACAAAATGTTCTAATTATTTGTGGCATATATATATAGCTATTGTCAAGGAATAACAGACTTAGAGACAGAGTTAGTTGAACCCAAAACATGTATTTATTGGCACAGAGGTGAACAATGAAGCAGATGAGTGTCGGAGAAGTCAGATTGATGCTGTGATGAATGCTGAATAAATTAGTCTTTTCTTTCTTTACCAGGGTGCAGGAGTATATCAGATGACTGGAAAGTGACGGAGCAGGTGAACACACACCTCTTCGTGGAGTACGGCGAGTAGACAGATGACTAGGATCCTCTAGACTGAGTATAATTGGAGATCATGGGAGTTTCACAGGGAGATTGTTGGAGTATCACAAGGAGATTTATCAGGTAAGGAGTCTATAAACTATAAAGATTTATATTTGGCATCCATATGTCGCAAAGTCATATTGTTGCAGGAGTTTTTGAGTTATCTAGAGGATAACGATTTTGTTTTAACAAATTACATTTCAAATGTTTTTTAAATATTATAACATTTTAGATAAATTGTAGTTTTTGCTGTTTCCAACGCTGTTTTCTACACCCAAAACTGAAAACTCTGAACTATATATATAATCTTGTATATAATCTTGTGTACCACAGTGTTTGGGAATGTGTCCTCAAAATATTTGGTGATGTTTGAGTGACTGACTGTACCTGAAAAGATGAGGTTTGGACTTGGATTGATATGAAATGTCCTCAATATCTCTGCTGCTAGCATCAGCTTTTAAAAAATGTGTAGATGTACTGCATGCTAGCACAGATTTTGTTCTGCTTCTATATTGAGAATATTAGATCCTGAGCTTGCTGAGGCATGAGTGAGCAGCTGCGATGTGTTTTCCTGCGTGTGTGTGCGCGTGTGTGTGTGTGTGTTATTTTTGAGAGCAGGGCATCACTTTGCTTCAGCTTACCATTTTCCGAATAATTTGACAGAGGAAGGTGCAATGTTGCAGCCGAACGTCTCTTTTACTCTGAACGAGATTTTTATTTTTAAGTTGTTTTGGCTGACTTCATGACATATGTAGTTTATCAGCATTTGTTTTGATCTATTTCCTGCATCTTTTTCCAGGCTTCCTGCTTATTTAGAAGGGGGTCTGACTCTGTAGGTGGTGATGTGGGATTTCATTAAAGCTGTAGCGCAAAGCCCAGTTGCACACTGGTAGCATGGACTGCATTAGCTTTGTTACAGTGAGTATACAAAAACACTCTATTTGTGGGTGAGTCTCTGTCTAAGACCAAAGAACAGCTCCAACATCCACATCTAACTCATCTAATTGGTCTGTCATGACTACAAATGACTATGTTGACCTTGAAGTGGTTTCTATCTCATACGCACACACACTCTGCTATCTCTTCTTCTCTTCACACACGTACTTTCTATTTTCAGGCCTGTGCTCAGTTCATTTTGTGATTGCCACATGGATCTCCTGGGGCTGCCTGCTGATCCACTGTGCACAAGGTGTGGATGTGCATTGTGATTTGTAGATGTTGGTAGAGATACTTGTGCTAATAGTAAGCCACACACAGTTACAGTGTGGTAACATATGGTTTAAAATATGATTCAAAATCACCTTAATTTGATCCCAGTGTAATGCGCTCAGAGTACAAACTTCTATGTAGAAACCCTCATTCTGGCCCTCTGTCTGAAATGATCAGTTTTTAAGTGGCGGCTCCTTTAAGGCTTGTCAGTAAACAGCCACTATTATGATTGGCTAACGTCACTGCATAGAAAAAAAAAACAGCCTATGTAATGCCCACTCACTATTGCACGTGAGTAAGTGTTTTGAAAACATTATCCATACTATTGATCATTTACATGCAGACAAAGCATCATCATTTACAGATAAAGTATTATGAAGTAATTGACTTACGGTTTGTGATGCATCTGCTGTCAGATCCAATGCTGTTGTATTCTTCTGCTTCATCTTTTAACAATCTCTCAATTACACTGTGCCTTGTTTACAAAACAAAATGCTCCGAACAAACATATAATCCAAAAGATAGAGGCAAATTTGATTTGTCATGTCATGAATATTCTGGGTTCAGTACAAGTTAAGCTACCTTGACATAATTTGTGGCATAATGTTGATTATCGCAAAAAATAATTTTGACATGGCCATCGTTGTCTCAAAAAAGAAACGAAAATCGAGATTATGGCGATCAACTTACAAAAGAAGTTAATATGGAAGCGATTTTTGAGTGGTTTAAATGCAGAAAGGTAATGCTTATAATGTTAAATTGCATATAAAATTCCCATCCAATTGGATTATACAGTTTTAACATGAAACTAATGTTAATGTGATGCATATTTGTCAGTCTTACATAAATTAAATAGGTAATAAATGTTTCTACTAATAAATGCGTTTGAACAGTGAACAGGTTTATATATTTATCATCAAAAAATCCAACTTGTTTTAATCTCATACTACATTTTAACTAGATAAATATTGCTTGTTCCACAGCTAGCCATATTTTAACAATGGTCATAACTGAATAATTTAATTGTTTAGTTAATAATAGACTATGCCATGATATGCGTGCAGAAATTATATCTGTTCCTTACCTGATTCATTTAGATATGACTGACAAATATTTATTAGTTTGTTTATTTATGTTCTTTTCTCTATGTTCATTCTTTATGTTTATGTTCAATTTAGGCTTACATATTTATGTAAGTGTATTGTTTAAGCTGTATAGTTCTTGAAATCATAATTTCACAGTTGTTTTAGAGTGTAGCATTGCATTGTCATAGTGATGAAGTTGAAAAATTGCATATAACGTTACATAGAAAAGGTTAGAAAGCAATTTATTGCACACTAAAATTATGTTATAACATATACATTTTGTTAATTTCTTGTAGCTGTGCTATTGAAACAATGAGTCTTTTAACGTTAATAGATTGACCCCATTTACTTCCATTACAAGTGCCTATAACTGTAACCTAGACTTTTGCTTATTTTTTAGGAAAATGAGGGACAATTGGAGATTATTATTATTATTATTTATTTTTTTGGTTATCAATATTATGCCACGAATGCTGTTGATTGGAATGAACCTGAAATATTCCTTAAAACGTCATGTGGACCCTCTGTGTAAGTACATTTCTGCAGTGGTGGGCTACATGGTGTGATGTTACAGGGGTTTCTGTACGCGAGCACTGGACCGCAGCCTCTCCGGTTACAGTGAGCTGCGTTTAAGATGTTAACTGGCCACGTTACTAGAGAAGAGCACAGTCAGCCAGTGTTTGCATGTCTCTCTGTCATTAATTTCTAAAGAGGTGGAAGAAAATACTCTTTTAGGCTGTTCGGTTGCAGTGTCACAACCTGAGGCGGCATCATGTTTATGAGAGACATTTAACATTTAGAGATGTTTATGAGAAACATTTAACATTTAGAGTTGTTTACGGTATGATAAACATTTATCTTAAGCACATTAAGCACATGCATTGTGTTGGTTGGATGGATGGATGGATGGATGGATGGATGGATGGATGGATGGATGGATAGATAGATAGATAGATAGATAGATAGATAGATAGATAGATAGATAGATAGATAGATAGATAGATAGATAGATAGATAGATAGATAGATAGATAGATAGATAGTGTATTTTTGGGGCCATTAAGATTTTTTTGCATTATGATTTTATTTGCATGACAATAAAGTCCCACCCTCCCCCCATCCAAATTTAAAGTATACTATTTAAAAAAAAGAAAATAATCTGAATAAACACAATTATTTATTTTTTGTTTTAAATAGTAATATTATGCACAATTACTTTTCAGTTTTTAATTTATTTATTGGAATGATTATCTTGCAATATATATAATTGATATAATGACTTGGACATGTTTTTTAAAAATATATTATTCCCTATTATATAATTCTGCCAGACAATGCAGAGTTCACATCAAGATTTACCTGCCCTCACCTTTACTGACCAGGCAAATGAGATTAGTGCCGAGAGAGAGAGAGAGAGAGAGAGAGAGAGAGAGAGAGAGAGAGAGAGAGAGAGAGAGAGAGAGTAGGTTGAATGAGGGCTGTGTGAGGTGGGTTGTACTTTCATTGGAGCTGTCATGGTACTTTTTTACTGTTACTTGAGGACTAACAAACAGCGTCCTGAATCTGACCTGCTCTTGGACTTTAAGCGCTTAAGGAGAATCAATAAGAAGTAAAATCACCGGGGCTCTTGCGGTCCGTCCTCGTCAGAGAAGAAGACACACACACACGTTCAGAGACTGATGCGGGATTCGCAGCGTGGGTCTGTCCGGAGAGACTCTGCCTGGATTCTTAACCGACATGGTGGGTTAACGTTTGAGTGATACGGAGACCATCCGGTAAATTCCTGACAGGAGGAATGAATGATTTCACGCGGGGCGCGCGTGAGTGAAAACGCTCGCGTAACTGTTGCTGTGAACGGACGTCTGCAGGAACATGAGGAGAGGAAATAACTGAAATAAACTGCGTGAGTAAGCAGTATTAAGATGATTTAAAGAATTAATAATATGCTATTATGGTCAAAGAGCGTTTTTGAGTATCGTTTGTTGAGTTTTGTTTCTCTTGGTTTTATCAACGTCAATTTGTAATCTGTCTCTGTTAGCTACATTATCAACATAACGCATTTAAAAAGGTCCAACTGAGACCACATTTCTTTTATTCATTCATCAATCCTCTCCTCTCTGCATCTGTAGCCTACCCCATTGAATCCATCTGTTGAAAAAAAAAAGAAAAATAATCTCTGTTAGTTGTTTTATTCATTCAAGACTAAATGAAATGAAGTCAAATGCGACTGGACGTGATATTAATTTTGAGGCTGGACGTTATCTTGTGGATTAAACTTTCCCGTTTCATTCACTACCTTCAGCCACATCATTTAACTCGCTTGTTTCCATTTTCTCACTGCAAAGACAGCACCGAAGCTGCATCTGTAGTGGTTAATTCACGCCAGTAGCGTGTGGTAGTGTTTTATGTGTTTATGTGTTAGTAATATGTCATATCCTCTGTCAACACTGCAGGTGTATTGAAAGGTGCGCCTCCTGTCACCATCGTTAATTAGCTAGAAATCAGTTAACAATTTAAAGCTTATATTGCATGTTTTAAATCATTTAAATGTCATTTTCATTCTGACATGAGCATAAGTTGATGTCAGAGTTTGTGAGTTGTCTTTATAATTTTAATGCATTAAGGTTGATTTTTGCACCTGGACATCATAGATTGGCATTTTCCTGTTAACATGATCAGCCAATCATAGTAGTGAAATATTTTTTTACTTGTATTTCACCATTACCATCTCACATTTATTTGCGTTTACAGTTGCTACTGACCTTTTCCACACTATTGACTTAATTACATTCATGTTTCCCAGAATTGATCTGTTAAAAGACTTAAATAATGAGTCAGTGATGTTCTGTTGGTGTAATGAATAGATCAGTGAGACTGGTGCTCAGTTGGCATCTGTGTGCAGCTGACGCCATTGATATGGAGAGAGAGTGTGTGTGTGTGTGTGTGTGTGTGTGTGTGTGTGTGTCTGTGTCTATGTGTGTGTGTGTGTGTGTTAGGAGGAGGAATCGGGTGATCTCATGAGTTAACGTCCATGTTTCAGTCTAAAGTTTTGGTTAACAGAAGCTTCATTAGTTAGAGATGAAGTGGCCATCCTGTTTTTTATTAGGAGATCAAGATGAATGCTTTGCCATATAAAGATAATTAAGGAGCTTTGAGATAAGTCAAAAGTTGCATGCACTGTGATAATAGGCCTATTTATATCTTGTAATTATGAAATGCTTTGACATTGTGATTCCCCTCTGGCTTGTTATTTGAAATGTATCTCTCGTTCACAACTGCAGCTCTTGTAGGGTGATAACAGTTGACACACACACGATTGATCTTTTTAACAGTCATTTGGTTGGTATTATAATATGTTGATTCTAATTCCAACATGTCACCCAAACAGGCCCCTTAAATTCGATTCAACCTTACAATTGTGTTCAAAAGTTTGGGGTCAGTAAGACTTTTTATTTTGAAATAAGTCTCTTATGCGCACCAAGGCTGCAATTGTTTTTATCAAAACGAGTCATTTTGTGAAATATTGTTACAATTGAAAATATATCTTTTTTGTTCTATTTCTATTTCTATTTTCATTTTTAGTTCTGTGATGGCAAAGTTTAAATGTCATGATCCTTCAGAAATCATTCTAATATGCTGATTTCCTGCTCAAGAATAATTTCTTGTTATTATCAATGTTGAAAACAATTGTGCTGCTTAATATTTTTGTGGAAACTGTGATAAAAATGAATCACTAAATCATTGAATAATATTCTGACCAATGAATTATTTTGACTGGCTCATTAGAAAAGTGATACACCAATGAGGTTATTCACAGGTGTGGGTTGATATTTTAGATATTATTCACATCCACTCTTTTTTTGTCCCGTGTGCTGGTTTAAAGTTGGAGTAAGTGATTTTTGGAAAAAAACGCTGTTGAAAGTGCATCGGACGGAGCTCCACAACAAACTTGTAGCCAATCAGAGGGATATTTGAAGAAAAGAGAGATGGCTAAGAGAGAGACATTACAAAAGAGAAATGCTCACAGGAATATCACTGGAAAAAGAAGGGGATATGATCAGACAAGAGCTTTAGAGAGACGCCTGAAAACAGACACCGATGATGCGTTGTTTCTGCTCAATACTTGAGTAACATTGGTTTTGAATGTGTGCTGTTGCTGACTTACAACGGACTCTTGGTTGTATATACTCTTGTGTACTGGATGTTCATTTTTTGTCGTTCGCTTGTCATCTTCGCTTTTTTTTTGCAAAGCATTATTTTGCTTCGCTTCTGCTATGATAAAAGAGACACTCCTGCATTGCGTGTTCATGCATTTTGGGGGTGGAGCAATGAAGGGAGGAGCGTGTTTGTTTGGGTTGATTTCAAATATCAACAGTGCTCGACAACGATTTTGAAAAGTCGCATACTGAACCTTTAACTTAATTATTCATTGCACCAGTGAGCTTTTGTTTCTCATTGTGATGCTTTGCCCAGCATGTCGATTTAGTTCAGTTACACATGTGTGTATTTTAAAAAATGTTTTCCACTTGACAGAAAAACAAGAACATGTTAAAGTTCGAAGGGAACTTAATTTTAACCAGTTTTTTGAAGTTTCCATGGTTTCTGAAACTCTCTCAGGAGGTGGTCTGTTGCTCAGCGCACTGAAAGTATTATGAGCATCAAACTGCCGTAAGCACTTCTAACCAGTGAAGCGCAGCAAATGGGAGCCATACAATGACATAGTTTAAAGGGCCCTAAGGCAATTACATGGAGGTCAGAGTCTTAGACATGCACCTGACCTTCATTCGCCTTGTGCCGGAGTTGACCTCTTAATGCCCATAATACAGCTTCAAAGGTACAACTGACCAGAGGTCTTACGACTTACTAAGAGGGGAGAAAAAGATGATGAAGGTTGTGCTGTGCGTGAAGTAGCAAGTATTTCATTATGCTCCTTGAGGTAATATGGAATATCAGACTGTGTGGTATCATGGTTCAGGCATGACTGTATTCATATTCACTGTGGACACCTTAGAGAACACCTTTCAGCATTAGCCGTGGGTAGTGATGCCTGAAATGATTTCCATTCACACACACACAGCCACGCAGACAGAGATGGAAGGAGAGAAAAACTGTGAGGCAGAGACAGTGAGCGAGAACAGCTGGAGAGAGACATAGATGGACAGGCGCACTGGAAGTAAGGTAGCCTCTTGGGACAGAGGGAAAGATTTTAAGGAATACATCAGGCAAAAATTTACTCTTGTCTTTACTCTACCATTGTCTTCATTTACTCACACTCATGTTGTTACAAACCTAGTGGTCGACAGATATTGGTTTTGTGATTGCAGATGCCGATATCTTAGAGAGCAGGTGGCCGCTGACCGATGTAAAGCCTACAGTATATACTGTAAATACTTTATGTTTATTTGAATTAATATTTAAATTGAAAATAAATCATTTGAAAATGAATTACAGTTTTTCTCCATTGTTTTGGCTCATTTCTTGAAACAGAAATGACATTCTCAAAACAACATGGACAAACCTCCAAACCACTTGGCAATTCACAGAAGAATTGAATTTCTCATTCATGTCATCAAATTGCAAATGTCTAAGTACATCAATGTCTCAGTACATCTTTGCAAATGATTAAGTACAGGTAGCCTACATTTAGCACAATTTCCAAGTGAATAGATCTTGTTGATCTAAACTGATTGTTGATTCTCAGTCTAATGGTTGTTCGCTCCAAAACGTGTCAGCGTCATTTCATTGTATAAGTCATCACATGCACAATAGTCTGTTCAATTATAGAAATTAGTCAAGAACATAATACCATGAATACCATATGTGTGTATATATATATATACCATATAATGTTATTGGCCACCGGGCCATGGTGGATGTCCCAGGCCAGCGAGGGGGCAATATAACTATGTGTGCTGCCATATCTGAGAATGGTGTGGCCACTCACATCCCCAGTCTTGGCCCATACAATACACAGAAGCTCCTCATCTTCTTGGACCGCCTTCATTTTGATTTGATCTCTGAAAATGAGAGAGGTCTCGTAGGGCCTCACCTACCACAATATGTCATTGTATGGGACAATGTGAATTTCCACCGTGGCCCGCTCATCAGGGCCTGGTTCACTATTCATCCAAGGATGGTCATGGTGTTCCTACCACCTTACTCTCCTTTCCTCAATCCTATTGAGGAGTATTTCTCCGCTTGGAGGTGGAGAGTGTATGAGCATCGGGCTCAAGATCAGAGGTCCCTGCAATGGACGCTGCGTGTGAGGATATTACAGGAGATCAGTGTAGGGGATGGTTGCGACATGCACGCCGTTTCTTCCCTCGTTGCATCGTAAGGGAGAATATACGCTGTGATGTGGACGAGAACCTGTGGCCAGACAGACGGCAGCGTGTGGATGGCCAGGAGGGTGAGGACGGTGGCCAGGAGAGGGAGGGTGAGGACAGCGACCAGTGAAGAACTGTTAGTTGTGAAACTCCAGCTTTATTTACAGCATTGTAGGCTGCATATAATAGTTTATATTAGAGTATATTATGCTGTATTATGCTGTATACATTTTCTTTTTACTCTGATGTATGGAAGTTACTTTATGTGTGTGAATGATAATGGTTACAATTTCCTTGGCAGTATGAGTGCAATGTGTGATGTCAAACCTTGGAGGCTACTCTTACCCTAAAATCCTATTTCTTTTTTTCAGTTTTATACACAATTGTATTCTGTTAGCTAGACAAAAAACAGTACAGTAACCATTGTCAATGAAGGACTGGGCTAAGACTGAAAGGTGGACATGAGGGATATTTCTATGGTCCTCTGCCATAGTGACAAAACATCGAAACATTTTGACTCGCAGTGCTGCTTACACAATGCCAAAGGGACGAAGCATTTTGGGGGCATTGACTGTTTAAATGAGAAGGAAATTTAGTTTTGACACATGAGTGAACTGTTTTGGGAGAGGTATGAGCTTCTGCAGGTGAACCATGGTGTTGTGCCGAACCATCCACGTTATTTTGGCAAAAGCACCAAGAGTGTTGAGAACGTCCGGTCTGTTTCAAGAAGCAAAAGCAATTGAGAAGGATCTTTGCTGACTCTTTATATGGGAAAGGAATTTAGTTTTGAAGCATGAGTGAACAGTTTTGGAAGAGATATGAGCTTTTGCAAGTGAGCTATAGTGTTGTAAGACTGTTTTTCCAAATGATCTTAGAGTTTTGAGAATGTAATTTCTGTTTCAAGAAATGAGCCAAACCAATGGAGAAAAACTGTACAAAAGAAATCTCTAAATTAAACACTTACTTTAGATGACAACTTCTTGATTCTTTTAATACCCTTGATTACAGTATTTTTCACAAATAAAGAAATTGTTGTAAAAAAATATTAATAAAAGGAAGTAAACACTGTAACCTGCAGGACACTCATTAAGTTTGTGCACACTGGGAATATATATCCCTATATATTGATTTTTCAAATAAAGACAAGGTAACACTTAATTTTACTTACAGAACAGTGAAAATGACATAGTTGGCAACTGAATATAGTGCAGCTTCGTTTGAAATCAGAGGTTTAAAGTTTGTCGATCGATCCAGTGAAGCTGAACTCTCCTGTCCGCATTCAATTCACAGGGACAGAATACACGCGATCATGCAGGCCTCAAATGCACACTTCAGAATATCTGAAAGCTGAATTCGAGTAAGTCTACAAGGTTTGTGAAATTAAATGTTTATTAGATATTTAAAGATTTGTTTAAATGATATAAATGCGTATTTGTTGAATGCAGACGATAAATGCGAAAGTCACTAATAATATAAAAGCAAATGCTATGATACTTTTTTGTATACAGTTTACTTTATTTGTTTAACAGTTCTATGTAGTGACATATTAGACAAAATTGTTAAACAGAGACCATAACCAATGAATATGGAGATTAAGAGCGCTGTATGCTCAGCGGCGTCAAAATAAAAGTCTATCCACAACAAAACTATCCACCGATAATCTTACTGTAGAGTGAGCTGTCATTAAGTGTTTACATGCACTTATTTTCGTCAGACACAATGAATCAAATCTGATTCCAGATTCTGAGAGTTCTGTTTATATGAACCCAACACTTTTCAATCTTGACATATTCGTTTACATGCGCATTTACATGTATTCCGAACAAAACTTCAGCGCATACGTAGTACCCAGTCACCGCATTCAGAACCTCAGAAAGCCACTTCGATAATGTCACCAGAGCTGCCTCATTTTTGCCTTGATGGCATATCTAAAAAAGATTAAAAAAATGATATTTTTTAGCAAATATTTTGTAAATCTTTAGTCTCATCCCCTGAACAGTTGTAAGACGTGAGACATAAAAAAACATACGTACAATAGTTAGACATAAAACATTTGTAAACTTACACATCACGGCACTGGGCATGTGCACAAGGCATTTTTAAATATGAAAATAGTTGAATTCAGGCATTAACATACTTTTTTTTTTTTTTCTGTCGATCGGATTATTTCAGGTCTACACCACCCCTTTCAATTCGATTGGAATTTCATTCGGATCGAGCTCAGTTGGATCGATTGAGGTGTTTACATGAAGGCTTTTCATCAGACTGAGCCATCAATCCGATTATAAACAAAGTATTTGGGTGCATGTAAATGTAGCTAGTGGGATGAACTTGAGAATTAGACCAGTCTGAATCTTGATTGAATCATTCAAACTGTTTTTGATTAATCGAAAAGATCTGAGAACGATTTATAAATTAGACATCTATTTCTCCAGGGAAGACAGGGAAAAACTGATAAAATGTGTACCTTGGATAAAAGCATCTGCCTTGGTATACCAAGGAGAGCTAGTGCACTATTTCAGTATATGCATTTGGCAGATCCTTTTATCCCAAAGTACTCATTTTATCAGTTTTTCTCTGCCTTCCCTGGTAATCAAACCCATGACCTTGGCGTTTCTAGCACCATGCTGTACTGTTTGAGCTACAGGAAGGCATGTACTGTATGGTTTCAGAAAACTTGGGATTATTGCACACGAGTCATATGGACCAATTTCATTGTACTTCATGGTGTCTTTGCATCCTTTTTAATGCTTGAAAGCCTCAGTCCCTCTTCCCTGGTGTTCCACGGAAGAAAATAATGTCATATGGGTGATTAAATAATGGCAACATTTTTATAATTGGGTGAACTATTCCTTTTAAAAGAAGCAGGATAGGGAGTTTCCACAATGTAGGTGTAGGTGATGGACATTCAGTAGGTTGGCTGCTTTGCCAACTGTATAAATATAACCCAATGATATTCTCCTCTCTTCCGTGTACATGGTCTCTGATGTGTGAAGGCCAGGCTGGATTTCTCCAGCATGCATCTTTACCTCAGTCAGCCTCTCTCAGCTGTCTGATTCATCTCTAATCAGCTTCTGCCCACTGGGAGTACCGCAGGATGACAACAGCAGGGTAGACCGCGAAAGCCAGAGGTTTAGAGCTCAGGCAGAAAGGGAGCAGTTGGAGAGGTCGGGAATCAAGACTCTAGGGCATTAAAGAGTGTTAATGTATTTGGTTGAGATTCTATAGTTTGCAGAGCCAGACAGGGGTTAAGAGAGCTGTTTAGAGGAGAACTGGAGAGTTTGGAGGAACAAGATGAGTAATGGTGTAGACACTAGAGCTGCTGCAGAGATTGGTAGAGGTCTGAGGGGGTGAGAGAGTGAGACTGCTGATGTTTTGGCAGATGGGATCATCTCAGGTACAGATGCTGTTTGGAGGGCTTCAGTAGAGCGGTATGAAGGATATCACATGTGAATGCCTCTCTATACACTCAACATGTTAAACAGCAGAAATGAGCTCAAATAGATGGTAATCACTAATGCAAAACATGAATCCAAAAAAGTCATGAATTTGAATTTGAATTCAGTCGCTTCATTACAATTCATATTATCAGCATTTCAATGTGAGTGAAGGGTGCATTGAAAAATGTTTTTGTTGTTTTTCCGAATTGACTTTATATTTGGTTAAATCCTCCTTTTCATTCAACGACAGCACTTCTTTCTTTTTCATTTTACATAACTTGTCTTTGTTTTAAAATACTGAATCCTTCAGCTGAATTATACGGTTAAATAATAACAAAAAATGTCTCAGACTTTTGGACCCTACTTTTTTATGATTTAATCATTATTCATAGGTATTCATTTGTAAAGTGTACAAATGTACAATTATTTTTGGATTGTTCCCTTTAAATAGCTTTACCAACTAAATAAGACCATTCTGATGCTTAGAGACCAAGGCCAAACTTAGCTTCACCCTCAACTAGCACTTACCAATATAACCAGCCTGGACTGGGCTAAAATTCAAGCTGTTTTTTCTCTTTTTTTTAGCATAGGGTACATATACTTCTGTGCATGTATTTCCCTCTTCTACATGGCAAACTGAATGATTTATAAAGGTTCGCTGAAGCCAAATGCACTGGGCAGAGGTGCATTTTCATTTCTGACTAAGGGAAGCCTTAAAACTGAACTTTCCCCTCAAATGTGGGACTGAAAACCATCAAATAACGTTCTCTGCAATAATGGCTTCAATACATTCATTCTCAGGTTCTTGGAAGGTTTTGACATTTCCATCACAATGGTGAGTGCTCGTTTTAAAAAAAGTGTATTGTGTGTGCGAGAGAGAGAACGAATGCCTCATCTCTCCACTCTAGGGATAATGTTTTTAGAAGCCTTTCAGAAGAGATGCTCTTGCACAGCCATTAGTCCTGAAGTCCAATCTGAGTGGTCAAACATTCAAACTGTGCCAGATGTGCCAGTTATAATCACTGTTTTTCTAATGAGACAGGATACACATGGTGGCTTCTTTTTTTTTTCTCATTCTCATGCGTTTGAGAGGTTTCCTCTGCAGTAAAGCATCAGTTCTTCAGTAAAGCATCAGTTCAGTTCTGTGGCGAAACGCCATGGTGTAGATAAGCAGATTTCAAGCTTTCTGTCAACTGTCTCCATACTGCCAGCTTTCTGCTCCTGCTTGGTGATGCCTACATCATTACTATAGCAACTGATGTATCTGATTTGATCACTTTCAAAAAATGACAGTCAGTGCAGATAAAAGTCTGTCTGTCAGGATTGAAGGTGATGCAAACAGAAAATTCTGCACTCTGAAGTCACTTTATTTGTTGAAAGTATAGTTCACACCAAAAATGTATAATCTGTCATTATTTGCTCACCCTCATGTCGTTCCAAGCCTGTATGGTATTTTTAAAACACAGTTTACATATACTTACTCCACAAACTAACTCCATGAAAATGGAAACAGCGATAAGACCTAAACCTACAGAAGGCTTATGTTAATGGTATTTACCTGTCACCTTTGTCTGCGGTGTTGTGTTCTTTTCTCAGCCTCTATGATATGTAGCACTGCAAGTTGTCTTAGGAGAATTTGTCTCTTAGCCCTCCTTTTTGTTCGTTTAATCGCATAACTTGTACAGTACGTCTACATTAAATCTCTGTTATCCTGAAACCCACGACACAAAAACACAGCTCCGATCACGGCGTGCTCAATTTTTCAGTTGTTGATGTTGTTGAATGCCATGCTTAAATAACTTCGCTGTCGCTACGTTGGCTGGTTTCTATAACTGAGTTCCTATAACTATAACTGAGTTCCAGTGCGAAAGCCCTTTTATGTGATGAACAGACCAGACTCCGTTGCAACTAGGGATGCACTATAGGATTTTTTTGGGGCTGATACTGATACCGCTTTTAAAAAACCTTTTGATTTGTTTTGTCAAATGCTCTCTTATTTGAACTTTTGTCATTAAAATAGTGTTTTGATCATGTTTTAAATCAGCAAAGTTCAAAAACATATGCATTAAGTTATACTAGTTTATTGCTGCATCATCAAATAATTTCTAATGAACATGGATTGGATCCATTTAAAATTCAGCAGGCTAACATAAATACAACAGAACAAAGATACATATGACATAAACAGTGCTTAGGTAGGTTTAATAGTTTTTAGGTACATAAATAGAGTAAACAAATGTACAATAACACTGCATATTCTTCACTGTATAAATTAAAGGGGTCATATAATGGTACATGCACTTTTACAAGTTGATTGTACTGAAATGTGTGTTGGCAGTGCCTGTACACAACCATCATAAAATGATAAAAATCCACCCAGTGTTTTTTTTTTTATCTTCTTATATGTTTTCCCCCATCTCAAATCAAGCCGTTCGATTTTGTGACGTCACAAAATCGACGCCCCTCCCACGATTGTTGATTGACAGCAGCGTTTCAACACAGACCCGCCCTCGGTCGTGAGCGAGCTGTCAATCATAGTCCGCGCGGTCCGGCGCGGTCATTGTTGATACGCTGGAGCACTGTCTATGAGCAGAATGTGGTGTTCTGTTCTTAGGTGTAATAAGGAACACAGCAGTCATTTTGATGTTCCTAAATCCAAACCGCTGAAGACGCAGTGGCTGAGTTTTGTTTTCGAAGGGAATATTCCCCACGATCAACGTCAATGCTTTCATGTTTGCGCGAATCATTTCACACACCAGACTGCTTTACAAACGAGGGTCAGTATAAAGCTGGTTTTGCTAAGAAGCTGCTCCTGAAAAAAGGATCGGTACCAACTATTCGTGTTCCTGCTGCACCTCCAGAAGAACTGAAGTGAGTGTAACGTTTTATTAACCTTTATATTGATATTTATATTAATCTTTGCAAATCGCTTGCATGCTTCACGATGAATGCGGCTGTTTACACTCGGTACATTACGGCATGTTTTCTTACAATACTAATGAGAATTTTTAATTAAAGTATATTACAGACTTTTAATTTAGCCCCTAAAGAATCACATTAGCTTGTACAAAAATGGCATTATATGACCCCTTTAAATACATATTAATCCTTATGAAAGTTACAAAAGTTATTTAGTCAAGAGTAGTGAGTGATTTGTTTCTTGTCTTTTATTGTTTGATTAACTTTATAAGGGCAGCGCAGCAGGAATATTAGATTAAGTACATTTTAAATATACTAGCTGAGCCCCCAGCGTGAGTTTTTTAAGGCCACCGTTATTTTAGAACGTATCACCTTATTATTTCCATGGCGGCACGTCATGCTTAATTGTCACATGACCACGCCACACCCACAAACTTGTTGGCTATGTCATCAACTACCTGATATTCTGATTCTCAAATCCGTATAATTGAACGTGTTGTTTAATTGTTGTTTAAAATCCTTTATATTGATCATGCTAGTTGAGCTATATGCACGATGTGCGCTGGCGTGTTAATTTGCGCCGCAGTTCAGAGAATCGGATCTGTCAGATTTACATCACGTAAATTCATCCACTTCTCCAAAAATAGATGAAAGTAAGTGGCCGGTGAAGTAGGAGAAGAATAGAGTAAACTTAATAGGTACCTGCACAATGTGTATCTGATATGAATAAAACACGTTGTCAATGTATAATTGAAAGGATTGTTATTGCCGCTTCCATAGACATCGGTGTGTATTTTACAAACTATAAATGTACTATTTTGCTAGTACCTATGTGTATTTATGTATTTAAATGTCTGAAACCTAAAATAAACATTATGTGGTTGAAAACACTGAATAGTTGTGATATATGACAAGCTCTGAGCGCATCAGCCTTTTTCATGCTATAGCCGATATGCCGATAAGTCAAAAATCGGCTGATAAATATCGACAGCCGATATATCGGTGCATCAACACATATTACATCATGGCATTTGGTAATGAGACACTCAAGAATGGATGTTGATGGCATCCAACCTGCTCCTTTAAGTGTAGTTTTGAGTGTTTATTGAGTTTGTTGGAGTGCATTTTGCTGGATATGATGAGCTAATGCTGCAATTTATCAAATAACATATTAAGATATTGTATGATCAATGAATAGTCCCAATGTATATTATTTTTATCACCACATAGGCCTACATATACTGCACACATACTCGTGCAACATAATTGGTGTCTAAAGCCCTATTCGCACGGGATTAGTATTACCTAGGGACCTCCGGTAATTTGTAATAATCGCGGAGGTCGTCTGTGATTTTTATCCCGTGCGAATCTGCCATGTCTGTAAAAATGTCTGTAAAAATTCCCCCGAAAATTACCTACCGTATTTCGGCCAACACAGGGGTCCTCTGATAATACCAGTCCCGTGCGAATCCCCATGTCTGCGATTTGGGCTGTTTTTCTGTGAGCCTATCCTTTCCTAAAGAACGTAATAACCATTATGGGCCGTTTAACAGTCCATTTTACGTCTGTATTAAAACTATATTAACAATAAAATCTCTCGATATGCCCTACTCCAATCCGATTATAGTTTTTCTCCAATAAAAACTATGAAGTGCTGCAAAAGAGAAAACAAACTACAGTAAAGACGTGATCCGGAAGCTCAACTCGGACCGTTGTCATGGAAACGTCAAATTAAGCATTTTGGCGCAACATGGAAGCTCTTTTGGAAAGTTTGGACGCTTTTTGTGGAAGTGTAACTTAGTAGTCTGTATCGTGGAGCATTTCTTTGTCTCACACGGCCTCTAAAGACGTCCATCCTGTAAGTATCTCAAGAAATCAAAGTGTAAAAGAGTAAAAATGATATAAAATGAAATAAACCAAATAAAATGAATAGAAGAACAAGCCTATCGCGACGTTTCGGTATTAATAATACCTTCTTCAGGCAGGCTTGTTGTAAATATGGACAAAGAATAAAAGAAAAATAAGATATATTATATATTTATACAATAATATGATATTCTATAATATATATATATAATATATTTCTCTAATAAATTGGTTTTAAATAAGTTCTTTTTTTGAATTGCAATACTGCAGCGCGATCTTCGTTTCAGCACGTTCAGCTAGTGAAGTGTGAATGGGTGGGCGTGCGCTGTAAAGTCCGTAAACTCGAGGGAATTACGAACATTTATTTGCCCGTGTGAATGAGTCACCAAAAACACAGACGTCAGGGGGTAATTTCTTAATTACAGAGGTCCAGGGGTAATACTAATCCCGTGCGAATAGGGCTTTAGCAGAAAAATATATTTTCACTGACATTAAGATAAGAAGTTAAAATAGTGGCATTTACCTTTATCTTCAACTCTACGGCAAATAAATGTTGTTCTAGAGCCATATGACCCTTGAAATGCATTTTAACGCCTTTCATTGATCCACAGCTGGATGTGTTGTCCATCTTGATAGAGTCTGAATGAGGTGCTGCTCTGGTTTGACCTCAGCTCTGTCCACACTTGGTTTGAATGTGTTTTCAAACCAATATGCTGCTGCCAGTTCTCAAACAACAATCACATCACCTTGTCAACACACACACACACACACACACACACACACACACACACACACACACTACACAACACACACTTTTATTTATTTACCCTTGTATGCTATTTATTGTAGTTTGTTTAATATTGTGACCTGCCTTTTTAGATTGCTGGAAGAAGTTCTCAATGGTGAAGTAACCTTCAACAGTCAATTCACTGATGTTTACTTGTTGTCATAGATCCCCAATGGATATAGTTCCCTTTCCAGAGCGGTCACTTCAACATTACGTTGCTAACGCTGCGGGAACTCTTCCCATTCTCCAGCGTTAGCAACTCAATATCTTGTTCTTGCCTCTCAGGGAACCAAGGTTACAACAGTAACCAGATATGTTTTTTAAAGATATAGATCAAACAGAACATTTCTTTTATTTCCATCTAAGTTGCTCTCTATGTGTTTAGGCAGTGGTGTAGATTTCATATTAAACCATAGGAAGTTGTGGGTATAAAATGGGAATATTATTAAGTTATTCCCACCACAATTTTTTTTTTTTTTTTTCAGCTGATCAATTATTTTAGGCCATGTACAGGTGTCTTGTTCAGCAAATTAGCAAAATTCTGATTTTTTTTTCACATTAAGTAGCCTCTGTATCTGGATAACCGATCGGATTTCTGTTTCCTGCATAATATTTAAATTAGGTCTGTGGCACGACACCAGATTAAGAGTAAATATGATACAAATTAAACAATGTCCAACAATAAAAACATTCAACATTTAAAACATTAAAAAGTGTATTCCGATTATTTCTCTGGCATAGCAGCGTGCAGCTCTTAATTAAGAACTTATGACTGACTGTGATTGTACTCGTTCAGATAATGTTGCACAATTAAAATAAAAAATGACACACACAGTATCATGTAAGTCTAAATAAACTGTTTTAAAGATTGACATTTATTGTAATGTTCAAATCGGTTTAATTTCTTGTCTAAACTGCGTCTGGCCATTATTTTTTGACAGCCACATGGGGAGACTGGGCGGGGATTTATATGACGTTGCGTCGCCCTCTGAATGTAGATACGATGGCTGGATTGCGTTTACATTTGCGGTTTACATCCGCTCACAATGCGTCCTCGACTACCTCTGGACCAGGACACGCTGATCGGATAACATTTCGATCAGAAACGCGTTTACACTTGTCTTTTCAATACGTATGTGGACAACAGGTCGCATGTTAATGCCAAGTGTAAATGCAGCCATTGACACACATTTCCCCCGACACTTAAAGGGATAGTTCACTCTTTAATTCAGATCTGTCATCATTTACTCACCCTGTTTACAAATCTGTATGACTTTCTTTATTCTGCAGAACACAAAATATATTTTGAAGACTGTTGGTAACCAGTTTTGACCACAAAAAAAAAATATTTTTCAAAATACATATTTTACGTTCCACAGAAGAAAGAAAGCCATACAATATTGGAATGACATGAGGGTGAGTAAATGATGAAATAATCCTATTTTATGGGTGAATTATGCCTTTAGTAGAAACACCTCAGTAACACTGTAAAATGTCATTAGTTAACTTTAAAAAAGCATGCAAACTGATTGCATAAAAAGTAAAGTGAAATAGCAATGGTATGAAGCCCCTAAAGGGACATGGTTTAGAAAAAAGAATGAGATGCGTTTTGTCTGCTTAAAAGTGAATGTTTAGCTTCAATTGAGTACATCTTGGGTACCGCCTTATTCATGTGACACATTCTGTTTTAAATTTCAACTCACAGTAACACATCTCTGTGCTTGATTGCCATCACAGGTGCTTAAGAAAACAAGTCTAGGTCATTGGCATGGGTTAATCACTGGAGTCGTTAGTGTTTGGACCCCTTACGTCCTCTGATTGCATCTCACGCTGGCTAATGAATTGCACTGCTGTCTTTGGCAGCATTCACTCTTAGTCAGGTAACAATTAAAGAGAAGATGGGAAACGAGATTTAAAAGAAATATTTCACGCAAAAAAAATTCTTTCACAATTTATTCACCCTGATGTTGTTCCAAATCTTTATGCAGGTATTTTTGTACCGTAAAACCATAAATTGGAATTTGGATTGACTTGAGGGAGAGTAAGCCATTACATGATTTAGATTCCTATTGCTTTAAGGCAGGAGGGAACAAACCTTTTTATTATACCTTTACTGGCGATTTACTGGAAGTACAACCTGTCGACGATCATCCCTCGGGTGGCTTCTGAACGCAATGAGTGGCTTGTCAGTGAAGTTTAGTCATTTTAAATAATTTAGAAATGCAAAAAAGTGTCCTAGCATGACATAGCATCAAAGTGTCTTTGATGAGGGGTTTAGCTTGACAGAACATTTTATGAATAAAAGACTGTTGGACATTGACTGTAATAGGTTTTAGCATGAGATGTCAGCAATTTTCATTGATTTCTTATTTGACTGTGGAAAAAGCAGAGTGCTATTAGACAGGTGTGCTTGGTTGATATTATAGTCCACAGTGACGGCAATGGAAATGGCCTTCTTACCCCTGAATGCTTTGCTGAAACGTAGTGATGCCAATCACTTTGATCCATTACCCTTCACTGCAAACACACACACACACACACAAAGGTTAAGACGGCCCCTGAGTAAAGAAAGAGTTCAAACATAATTAATTAAATTGACAGAATTAAACAAAATAAGATCTTTTAACATCTCAATCATCATTCCTGTAGCTCAAACAGTAGAGCATGGCTCTAGCAACACCAGGTCATGGGATTGGTTCCCAGGAAATGCATTAACTAATAAAGATGTATACCTTGAATACAATGCAAGTCAATAGAATTATTATTATTATTATTTATTATTATTATTATTATTTATTTTTTTTTATTTTTTTTTTGGTTTGGTTTAGTCTCGGGCCATTGGCAGGGAAATGACCTATGGCCAGTCCATTTTATTTAATTGTATTTGTACTTAATTTCATTTAGTTAATTTCATTATTTCATTATTTAATTTCATGGATGTTGGAGCCTTTCCCATTGTCTTGGGCCATTGGCAGGGAAACACCCTATGGCCAGTCCATGCATTATTATTATTATTATTATTATTATTATTATTATATATATATATATTTTTTTTTTGTATTATTATTTTTAGTTTAGTTAAGTCTGACAGAGAAATACCCTATGGCCTGTCCATTTAATTTCATTTAATTTAATTTCATATCATGGTTGCAGGGATGCTGGAGTCTATCCTATTTTCTCAGGCCATTGGCAGGGAAACATTCTATGGCCACTGGCCAGTCCATTTCATTTCATTTCCACTTTCAATTCATTTCATTTCATTTCATGTTTACTGGGATGCTGGAGCCTATCCCATTCAGCCATTGGCAGGGAAAAACCCTTTGACCAGTCCATTTATTTCATTTCATTTCATTTCATTTCATTTCATTTCATTTCATTTCATTTTCACTTTCACTTCATTTCATTTTATTTCATGGTTGCTGGGATGCTGGAGCCTATCCTATTCGGCCATTGGCAGGGAAACACACTTTGGCCATTCCAT
This sequence comes from Rutilus rutilus, assembly GCF_951802725.1. Lineage (NCBI taxonomy): Eukaryota > Metazoa > Chordata > Actinopteri > Cypriniformes > Leuciscidae > Rutilus > Rutilus rutilus. Next base: position 24,066,330 of record NC_140225.1, on the reverse strand, counting down.
TCCATTCCATTCCTTTCTTTTCTTTTCTTTTCTTTTCTTTTCTTTTCTTTTCTTTTCTTTTCTTTTCTTTTCTTTTCTTTTCTTTTCTTTTCTTTTCTTTTCTTTTCTTTTTCTTTTCTTTTCTTTTCAGGGAGAGAGAGAACTTCACTGATCATAAGCAAGTGTCATCAATCTAGCTTATTTGTAAATGAATACATGTATTTGCCCCTGCTTTGCTCTGATAATTTCACAGACATAACTCGTGGGCATAAGCAATATGTTCAACTTATGCAAATGCTTTAAATCCCAGTAGAAAAATTGCTCTTTTTGTTTGGGGTCAACAATTGCTAATTAAATCCACACATTGTCATTCTGACATCAGTTGTGTAATTTGACAGCAAGACAGATCAGAGGAAATCCAGATCTACGAGAACAGGCGTTTGAGGGATAACAGTCTGGATGTAAAACATTTGCTGTTGGGGTTGGTGTTTAGGAACTTTGCGTCTGCTGGGTAATTTTGACAGCAGGAGGCAGCTCGTTCAGAGGTCTTTGGATCCTTCCGGAAATCCAGCAGCTTTGTACTTTGATATCAATTGTTACTGTGAAAGATGTATAGACCCTTGATAATAAAACCCTGCCCAGCCATCTGTGCTCTTCTTAAGAAAAGCAAGCTAAGAATTTGAAGATTGTTGTTGAAATAATGGAACATTACAGGCAGCACAATAATGATGCATTATCACATTTACTCCAACATCAGGAAGGGCTGCAGGTTTCGATCTGCTTTCAAGATGACATGATATTATTCAGGTCTTTAAAAAAAAAAAAAAATTTATATGTAGCTAAACAGAGTGAATGCAGTCATGAGGACCGAGGCTATAGTGTAGACCTGCTGGTTAATAGAAAACACACCCACCTCATGAATGAAATGTGAATGATCCCCGTCTGCTAAAGAGTGCTTCACTAGCTCTTTTGAGAATGGAATACTAGAGTACTTCTTACCACATACTCCACTTTATACACTGAATTTGAACTACTGTTGACTATTAATTTGAAATATTGTGTGAATCACTTCATATCACTTATCAAATGATAAACATTCAGACAGTATGCTATATAGTTGTCAAATGACCTCTTTACAGTGCCGGTTTTACATAAAAAGGAAATGATGTTCCCTAAGCTAATGTATTTATGAGAATAACAGGATGTGCAGCTACAAAAAGCAGTTTTCTTTTTTTTTTGCGTAAAAACTTTTTTGCAGTCTGGTCCAGGCACAATGCATCATTTTTTAATGCAAATTATAGCAAATATATTTGGTCATGGGGGAATATCAAACATCTTTACAGAACCTTCAAATATTGCATATTATGTAAAAGTTGGGTCATTTTGTAAAATGCAATAAAATCAAGAATTCTTCGTTTTGTTTAACTTTTATTTAACCGACAAAAGTACAAAGCAAAGATTTCCAATGTTTTCACTAGCCAACTTAATTGTATTTTGGAAATATATGCAAAGTTTGATTTTGATGGCTGCAACACAGTCAAAAAAAGTTGATACAGAGGCATGTTTACTACTGTGTCACATCACCTTTCATTTTAATTACTCTTTTTAATAGTTTGGGAATTGAGGATACTAATTGTTGCAGTTTTGCAAGTGGAATTTTTGCCCAATCTTGCCTGACACTGACACAAGACTTCAGCTGCTCAGCAGTCTGTGGTCATCATTGACTTATTCTCCTTTTCATGATCGGACACCCATTTTCAGTAGGAGACAGATCTGGACAGCAGGTGTAGAGTGTCTACAAACCACTCTGTTGTAGCACATGCAGAATGAGGCTTAGTATTGTCTTGCTTCCCAGGAAAGATTTAATCTTATAATAAGTCTGTACAATCCCAATTGCCTCCACTACAATGGTACCTTCACACATATCCAAGTCACCCATGCCATTTGCACTGATGCACTGTTTGCTTTTGTACCTGTCACTGATGAAAGTCTGGATCGTCCCTTTCGTCTTTGGGACTGAGAACTCTGTTGAAATGTGAGCTCATCTGACCACAGCACATATTTACACAGTTTTTTAGATCATCTGAGATGAGCTCGGGCCCAGAGAACTCTGTGGCGTCTGTGCATAGAACTGATGTATAGATTTCTCCTTGCGTAGCAGAGATTTGCATTTCATTTCTTGATACAGCGGCAGACTGTGTTAAGTGACAACAGCTTTCTAAAGTTCTCCTGAGCCCATGTAGCAGTATTTAACACAGTAGCATCTAGCATGATGGTGTCTCATCTGAAGGCTCGAAGGTCAAGCACATTCATCAGAGGATTCCAGCCTGGCCCTACATGTACTGAGATTTCTCCAGATTCTCTGAATCTTTTCAGAATATTATGTATGGTAGATGGTGAAAGACCTAGCCTAAATTCTTTGCAATCTTGCATTAGGAAATGTGTTTTTTTTCTTTTTCACTGTTTGACAATTCTCTGATGAAGGTGGTGGGCCATGACCTATATCTTTGCTTGCAAGAGCTGAGACTTTGGTGGGTGCTCCTTTTATACCCAGACATAACAGCCTCACCTATTACAAGTTAACCTGCTTATTGTGGACCGTTTCAAAACCGTTTAACTTGGATATCCTATAATCTTTTTTCACTTTTATTTTGCCTCTATCCCAACTTTTTTGAGGTGAGTTGCAGCCTACAAAATCTAAATTTGTTTATATTTCCAAAATACAATTAAGTTGGCCAGTGAAAACATTGGGGAACTTTTCTTTGTACTTTTGTCAGTTAAACATAATTAACAAATCACAGATTCTTGATTTTATTGCATTTCAATCTAAGGCAGCCTTTATGCTGTCAAACATTTATTTTTTCCACAGATATCTGGCACAGATCAGATATTTTTGGCACGCAAATTAGGAAAAACACTTATGAGATCCAATTGTTTTGGCATCCAATTTGGATTCATTTCAAATGTGGTTCTAAATCTGACATGTATTTGATATCTGGTCAATCTGAATGTTCATTTAAATACCGCCTGTCCTTTTAATTTGGTATTTTCGCCATGAAGTGTTGAATGTGTATTTAATTAATTTGTGTTTTTAAAAATAAGATATGTGTCAGAATATATATTCGCATTGCATTTGGCAGATGTTTTTATTCATTTTAGCTGTTCATGTATTCCCTAAATGGTTTTAATTAGTGTAAATTCGTTCTTTGTTTCTGTACTATCTCCACCACAGCACATTGGTTTCTCGCTTGGTTTTTCTGTGTTGTAATGTGTGTCATTCCGTAACAATTCCGTAATGAAACCACAGCCGCCTCACACCAGAACGGTCAGTCATTCTCACAGATGCACAGGTGAGCCAAACTTCAGCATTTCTTAAAGGGTCCCGATAGCAGCCAGAGAAAGTAGCGTATGTTGCCATGACTGTTAATTTTGGACCTTGCTTATGCTCCTCAAACCTAAGCTTCAAAGCTGAAGACAGGAGAGACAGTATTCCTGTGTTTCTCTAGCCCTTCTTGTTGTGTATTGTCACAGTTGTTGAGCACTCTGTGGAAATGTTAAAGTGGGGGAACTATCATTTTCACCCATCATGCTCCAGAGACTTGCTTATGCTCTTTTGGGAATAGAGAATCTGACAGTGGCGGCGATGTGGTCTGATGTTGTATTTAGATGACTGTGTTGACGCACATCAGCGTCTGGTTTTAAAGCGTTTCAGTGGCTTATGGCTGCCTCAGGGACATCGTAGAGATTGTGAGTATGAATACAGGTGACAGATCAAATGGAGATACTTGTTTTTTTTAAGTTTATCTCTACATCAACCTCCATGTGTAGGCAGCAACCGATGAGACAGCCAGCCTCACGACGGGACACGCACACACATGCACAAATGAATGCTCTAATCCCATGTGTATATTTGTAGTCAAGTCAAGTATTATCTGTCCTTGCGCATCGAACACTTACAAAGCAAAGTAGATTAAACCCTTATTTCTGAGAAGGGCTTTACAATGACAATTATTATGCAGCAATCACACCCAGGGTCCAAATTGTGGGTGAACTGAGAAAATATACCACTGTGAAAAAAAAAAACAAAAAAAAAACAAGATATATATATAGAAAAAATTTTCGCGTTTTTAACGGTATAATTTTTTTAACTGTAGAACTACCCATCTCTGGGTAGATTTGTATTAGAATATGCTATTACTCTATATGAAACTTTGATCTTGCTTTTATCATTTATATATCATTTATGATCAAAAAATGGGAAATAACCGTAAACAATGTTGCCATATCAATATTTAATGTGTGAAAATGATACCAGATTTTACATGAATGATGATGGTCCCACAATTTTGCCATCACTTCCAATACAACCAATAATGTTGCTCCTATATTTGTTTCCTAAAGTCTGTGTTCATTGAGACAACAGTCATGTTAAGAGCATGTTTCAATTATGCAAATTCTTTATATTTATAATTCATAAAATGCTAATTAGAAATGATCTTTTCAAGACAACTTAAAAAAAGACAGAAATCAGCATGTATATCCTCTCTTAAAAATTGTTAATAGACAAATTAAATTAAATAACTGGCCATAGTTCTTACTGTATTTCAACTCTTACTGTATTTCTTGCTGTGTATTTTTTTAATTTCTATTTTTTTAATTATTTTTTTTTTATAATAACTTCCATTTTGGGATTAGCTAGTGTTAATTTAGTGTGCACTGATCTGTAACCGTGCCTGCAAAATCGACAATATCCACGTGCCAGCTTACAGACTTATCTGTTTTTGACTGAATCAGTTTGAGCTGCCATTAGGAATTTATTGACTTGTTCAGAAGAATGTTTGTGTGTGGTTCAGATATACCCAAAAAGATGGCGATATCTGAAATCCTTGTCCTTGTGGGGACATTTCATTTGGTCCCCATGAGGAAAATAGTTTATAAATCATACTAAATTTATAAGCTGTTTTTAACATCTAAAAATGTGGAAAGTTTTCTGTGATGGGTATGGGTAGGGTTAGTGTAGTAGGATAGAATTTGCACAAGTATAAAAACCATTACACCTATGAAAAGTCCCCGTAAAACATGGAAACCAGTGTGTGTGTGTGCGTGTGCATGTTGGGTATTCACTGGTGTCTTGAAGTGTTTGACCAGTATGATCTAGAAAGCAGGGTGGATGATATTATATTATATCAATATATACATAAAATACAGTTTAAATCTTCTCTAAGTAACCTATCAGTTTGGATGCAGCATCACAATTTTCTGTTATCTGTTGATTTTTAAACTAAGTTTTATATATATATATAGTTCTGTTAATTCGTCAAGTGCTGCATGGTTTACGGCAATATATTGGTCTTTTGGACCTATAAAATGAAACCATCTCTGTCTGTTTTTCCACAGGTGGGTTGGCAGTAGGCAGTAACTGAAGATGAGGAGGAGCTGGTGGCGATCGGGCTGTCTGGGTTTGGCGTTTGGCTTGCTCGTTATCATCACCCAAATCTTGGCTCAAAACACCGAGGGTGAGACTCATAGTTCAGTCCATCATTCATTCCCTGTCACTAGCATGAGGGATTTTATTTACCACTTTTACAAAATAAACCTTGCACCAGGACCTTAACTTTCCATTTTGTTCCTGGATGGTGAAATGGGATGTTACAGCCCAGCGTTTATGCTCTGAGCGAAGTCAGAGAGATAATCGTATCTCTATATCTGTGTGGCAGCGTCTCACAAATCGGTCTCTGCATCTTCTCTGCACACCTTCACCTTCACCGAAGCAGCCAGATACAGCTCTCCAAACTGAGCATCTGATGATGTATGAATTAAACCGTCACGTCTGCCAAAGACAAACTGACAACCGTAATAAAAATCTCAAAACGTTGCTGGAAATGCTGTGAGGCTGAGTGGAAATAGAGGCACATAAATTGTGGCTATTGTCAGACTGTTCAGATTAGCAGTTGAGGATAAAAGATTGGTGGGCGTCTATAGTTGACATTTTCAGATATCCTTGTCTGTTCATGCAGCATTTATTGTTATGGATTTTTGTATGATTTAAAGAGTGTAGTGAGGATGTTATGTGTGGGGCTAGGTGATGAAATTGTGTATAACGGTTGGCAGTTGTAATTCTGCCATTCACCGCAGAATTGACATGATGCAGTTTCTTACAGCAGTCGCAGACAAGTACTTCCAGTGTACACAGCTTTATTAATTATAATGTTAGTCATTTAGATTTGCGCAGTGTAGCTTGTGTCTGATGTAGACATACACTGCAAAAAGTGGAAACATTTGGATTTGTGACGAATGAGAGAGTTGTGCGTGAGCCCATAAATTTAAGCTTTGTCGGCTTTGTGTTCTGGTTTGCGATCTGGTCACCCGATTATCAGCGAATTTAACGAGATTCCATTAGTTATTCACCTGGACATGAAATCTCTTGTGTCTTTTCCCAAATCTTTACTCACGTCTCACCCATTTTCGAAGGGCATGATTCTTCCTTGGTTCGCTTTTAATTAGGCCTATTGTATTCGCATTCTTTACTGTGGTAAAGTAGAAAAACGTTTTTACTTGCATGTCAAATTCTTTTTAACACAGTTTGTGCTTGTTATTAGACATGGTAAGGCGCGTCAAGTTTATTTGTAAAGCGCTTTTCACACACGCGGGTGATTTTTAGTTTCGCTTTCTCTGGCAGCGCAAAATCAAACAGCCTAAATGCCTTGCCCTTGTGGAAGATAAAATTCGCTCTTCAGACCTTTTACAACAAGTAGAAAACATGAAGATATCAGAAAAGAGATCGATGGTCTCTTTACTGCTCGTGTCCCACATCCCTGATCTCTCTCTCGCAGAGTGGTAGGCTATATCACGCATCTTTGTGTGGAAATATAAAACAAATGTTTTTTTTTTATATTTAACTTTATTATATTATTTATGTTACCATTATTTACTGATATTTATGTAATGCTTTACAGGCTTTAGTGTGTTGTTTTTTTGACGGAATTGCTCAAATAAACACGCATGTCTGTTACGAAATGGATGTTTGAGCCTCGTTTATTATAATTTTTTTATTTCAAAACAACCCCCCAACCTTCGCACCACCGCCGGTAGTTGGTCCATTATGACCGCGGTCGTAAGCACTTTTGCCAAGCATTTTGGCTGGTTAGGGGTGGTTGAATTTAATGACATCCCGGATTGTGTCGGAGGATTATATGTTTGTTCGGAGAATTTTGTTTTGTAAACAAGGCACAGTATAATAGAGATTTGACAAAGACTTAAGATGCCCCCCCAACCAAAAACCAAAATAAAATAAAATTCAATCTGGTTAAAAAGTAACTATTTCACTCATTGACTATGTTAGCAATGTATTTTTTGTGTAAAATTAAAAAAATCGTACATACTTCACCTTTAAGGCCCTTACACATGACATGTAAGCGTAACTCTTCACCGTAAACATTATGCACTGTTTTGTCTACTCCAAAAATGTTCAAGTTCCACAAAAGGGCAGGTTTTTCTGTTTAGCAACAAAGTGGGAAATGTGCAAAAAAAAAAGAAAGAAAGAAATGCCTGTGGTTTTGATGCATCACAGAAAGGGAAAAAGAGACCTGTTATGTTGTTGTTTTTTATTGTATTATTAAAGCGATGTGAAATCTTAATGTTGACAATTACAAGATGTAAGAAAGGCGAGCCAAACTAAGGTCAGATGACAGCAGACAAAGGATGTGAAAGTATTAAAAATAAAACAAATAAGGTAAATATAGATGAATAAAAGGAAATTATGAACAATGAATCAGCCTTTTTTTCTCTTTGTGCTCTTAAATACAGCATCAGTGTAGTAAAATTAAGTGTGACAGCCACAAATGTACGGGCAAATTTAGAATAGTCATAAAATGTCAGGTCAGCATCAAACAGGGTTAAAGCTGAAATAGCTTAGAAATAGCTTGACTGGGGTGACAGCCAATATCTGAGGTAACTCGGTAGTTGTAGCAAATTCGTTTTAATAGAGTGTGTGTCATACACATAGGCGTCGATTTCGGTGGGGACGGTGGGTACGCGTATTTTGTACCCACCACTTTTTTGGTATTAAGTGTTACATATTATTACTCATTTACATATTATTATGCATATTATTGCTCATCATAACCACTTAAAACTGTCAAAAAATCTAACCAGAAATTTGGTGATCACTGATCGTTGTTTAGGTAGCCTACATTAAACCGTTAAGCTTTTTCCTACAAGCCTCAATGAAGCAGAAACGCCCATAATTTTTGGACCCTTTTCAGTGGTTATGAGGAGCAATATGAGAGAGAAATTTGGTAATCATTGTTTAGGTACATCAAACCACGTCATGTCATTGTCAACATGGTACTTTTGAAGCAGAATAGTGGGTCATATGTCTAATGCTTTTTGAAAACTTAAGGCTTTCTTCTTCATAAAACGAGTCGGACATCATCGCATTTTTGTATACATTTTTATTTATTTACATTAGTAAGCTACAGGACATCGTCTTTCAAAACATGACCTGCGCGAAAGAGAAAATTGATTTATGCGTCATTGTACCCAGCACTTCTGAAAATGCACTTCCGAATGCGTCTCTGTCCCCAGCACATTTCAAACCAATCTGACGCCCATGGTCATAAAATGAAGAAACTTGACACAGGTTATGTGAAAAGGTCTTTAGATTATTGAGTCATTAGCGTAGCAGCATGCTAATATCTGACTATTGCAACTGTGAGCATTAGTGCTTGTGTAGCCCACTGTTCATGTGAAGAATGCTAAATGTGTGTTGTGATTAAACGGAGATGCTGACTACAGTGTTTCAAATCAGTCCGTAAGGTGCCATTTTGTTTAGTATGCTGCCTTAGAAGAAATGTTGAAAAGCAACTAACTTCAAATGAGGGCACTACTAACGTAAAAATACTGTAATGTCTTACATTATTTATTTATTACAGCTTCGACTAGTTGATCTACTTGATATAATAAGCAGCTTTTGTTTTTGCAAGCTATTCTTTCAAAGTAGACACTTCTTAGAAAGTAGGAGACTTCATAGAAATTGATAGTGCAGTAGAGATTGGAACAGATCCACTTTCTTTGGCTCCTGTCCATGTCTGCTGTCTTTCTGGGTGCCTATATGTCTTTCTGTTTGTCTGTACCTTGATCACATTTCAGAGTATGTACATACCATTTAAAAGGATGGAGAAATCTGGGTCTCCATCTCAAGGGACGAGCTGGGTATCAACTCCACCTATTTCATCTTGTCACTGTAATTAAACTCTGCTGGATATCTGCTGCTAGGTGAGCCATTAAAGTCAGCCTGCAGGTGCACTTTGTGACTGGAGTCAGTCTTCTCTATCTAATTGAGAAGGAGGAGGATACTTTTCTCAAGTCTCATGCTATCAGAATGAAGCGGCGGGCTGTTATTAAAAAAAAACAAAAAAAACACTGACCATAATTACACTGAGCTGCTCCTGGAAAGGATCTATTCAATGCTAGTGAGCTGCCTTGCTGTATATGCCTGCTAACACTGTATCTACACCTGAAGCGTATGGTGTGTTGCAATGTGACTAAATATCTCCAGTACTTTAGTCCTGCATTGCTACTCCACCCAATTTATTTCCCCTTACAGTCTTCTGGAATAATGTGGTTTTGTTTTAAAAATATCTTGAATTGATTTCTGCGGATTTTATTTGTTTATTTATTTTATTTATTTGTATGTGCTGACAGCTATATCAAAGCCAGTTATAATATAATTCTGGCCTACTAAATAAAAGTAAATTTTATTCGTAATTAAAGTTTTAAAAATATGTTATTTCGCTAACCTAGAGTAGTCCATATTTTATACCAGAGTATTTCTGATTATGTGTTGTGGTTGAAGGTGGTTAATTTCATGGCTGTTGCAGTGGTGCGATATTTCATTTAGTAACGTTAGACTATTTTGATTCTTATGCTGGTTAATGTTTGATGATCACGTAATGCTTCTATCGCTTGTTTCTGCTTCTTTTTCACCTGTGCTTTGATCCGGAGATACTGTACTCTTTCAGAAGATGAGTAATAGTAATAGTGCCCCCAGCCGTGTAACAGTGTACAACGGATTCCGGCAATGGTGGGGAAGAGTTGTGTCAGAAATGACAGAAAATTCCTTCAATGGTCAATTTGTAGTTGGGTACAACGGGGTTAAAGGACCACTGAGTTAAAAGGCTCATTTGACTTTATTCTCCTATAAACCTAGCCTGACTTCGTCATACTCATATTCTAGGCAGAATGTGAGTCTGATACTGCTCCATAGGACTTTGATTATGAGGCTTGTCTTAACCGAACCAGGAAAAAACAACAACTCTGCACTCAATTGGATAGACCTACAACCAATCAGAGCAACGCAGTAAGTGACAACATAGTTGTCAACAGAGCTCAACTGCACGCACGCTGGAAGAAGTAGTAAAGTATGAGTAAAGTAATAATAAAGTACTCTATGAGTGCGACCAAAGGAGAAACCACAATGACCACAGGGTTTTCATTGCGTCCCATTTTCTTATCGACCATCGGAGCCAGCTGATAAATTAAACTTTTGCCGAATCCCGTAGGAAGGACGGCAAACACATCTTTCCGATCGACAAATGCCTTGATTGCGGTTCTCTGTTCGTCTTTTAAAATGAATGCGCTGTCGATTTATTTTATAACAGACGCGATATCTAAACATCTCAATTCTCCAGCTGCAGTCATCTTTGTTGAAAAATTCAACCCAAGCGCTCTTGATGACGTGGGTGATTACGTAACCGCAGATCATCTGTCCATCATCGATTAAAGCCCGCCCTGGCAATTTGATTGGCTCGGCCTTCTGGGAGCCGAGAATAATTACTCCTCAACGGATCGAGTCCAGAATGAACTTCCCAACCAAAAAATGTTGTGTGACTATGCTTGTGGAAATTAGATATCCTTGACGTGATTGTGGACAGCAACAACAAAGCTGATTCTGCGCTAATTTGATCTAATTTTTTATGTTTTTTAAATGTTGTAAATTTATGTAGCAAACGAGAGTCGACAAAATTGTTGACTTCATTTTGAGACAAATGTCTTGTAAATGTTTTTCAGTTTTGTTTACGGTAATTAAAGTTACAGTTTTTCAATAAAACCTAGTTCTACCAGAAAGACTCGGGAGATAAATTGATATAACAAGCGTATATTTATTAACAGCCCAGCAAGCATAAATTTATAAAGTTTCTATGGCGTTGGCCCCATCCTTAGCGCGCAATGCGAGGGTAGCGGAAGCTGCATATCCTGCCTGAAGACGAAGGCAGGGGCGCAGCCGACCCCCTAGAGGTAAAGGAAGGGACCATCCTGGTGGTGGTGGGGAGGATGAAGGGGAAGGTACCATCTTGGTGGTGGTTGGGGAGGATGGAGGTAATTGGCAGCTCAGACAAATGTAAGTACCAATCTTTTATACTGCAAGTGTTAACACATGATTGGTTAGAAGCGAGGTAATATTTGACGCACTGATTGAGTCTTCCTGGCAGAACTTACGCTAAAGCTTTCATTTCTGGTGATACCAAACAGCTGATTGGTTGTTGGTGAATCAGCAGCCAATGAGCTGCGGCTCAACTTTCAAACAAATACAGGTAGTGTTGCTGTTAGCAGTCTGCAGCGCGCTTTCAGAAACCCTCCACCTGTATAGATCTGCCATGGGGGTTTATTCATGTATGTTACATGTGCAGCAGCAGCAGCATGTCTTAAGCCGAGTTCAGACTGCACGATTTTAGCCCCGATTTTGGCTCGCCGACAGGTTTTGAGAAATCGCAGACAAATGCCCGAAATCACAGGCAAATCGGTGCTCGTTCACGCGAGTGACAATCACGCAGTTTGAATGAGCAAAGACGCGATCTGAGAGAATCGCCGACGAGTCGCAGACGCCCGTGAGATATTTGGCATGCTAAATATCTGGACCTGTCGGCGATTCAAAATCCTGCTGTGTGAAAAGTGTTCTGACTGAAAACTACATCAGCGATGACCGACAGCCAATGAGAGAGCAAGATACAGAGCAGCGGGGAGTTCGGGGAGGAGTTATAGACCAGAATATCAGTATTTTAATAGATATATTTACAATTATATCAAACAGAAACAAAGCACAAACATTTGCTTGACCAGCAGCAACAGCAGCACATTGCAAAATTATTTATTTACCCACAACTCTCTTTGCAGAACACACAGTCCTTGCTCCCCTCGTCTTCCTAACCATTTCCTCCTGCATAAACTGTTTCTTTTTCTCCTTTTTGCTGCAAATCAGCGCACAGACAATTTGGATCGCAATCTTCTTGCAGGCTGTCATTTTTAATAACAATTTCAGTCTTGCAAGAGCTCTGGTCTCACGCATGCGTGGTCTTGCGTTATTTCCTTATCACTTCTCGCGTGTGTTTGGTTGTGAAACGTAGTTTGCGGACCAGACAGAAGTTGTCGGCGATTCTTTCTTTTGTAAAGTCATGCAGTGTGAAACCCCCTGCCGCTGATCCATCGTGCAGTGTGAACACACCAGCAACTGAATGTTGCAGATCTATTCCGCCAATACCAAATACATAAACATTGCCATATCCATTACCATGCCAATCTCTTTTACCATACCAATCTCACGAGAGTTGTCATGACAGAATTGAAGAATATGTAAAACTATGGTATTTGGGGTAAAAAGCACCCCTGCTGTTGGGGCGAAAGGCACAATAATTAACATGATAATAAACAACTGGCTGACTTTTGTATTTGGTTAGATTCAGATGGTAAATACCATAGGGCTATATTAAATTGGGCGTCTACCAGTATGTTTTTGTTTTAAAACGCATACATTTTGCTACGGATACGCCTGGCATCCACATTACTACAGAGTTTTTGACTCGAGAACAGAGACTTTTGGAAACTCTGCATTTGTACGATTTTTCAACAAAACAAATAACGTTTATGATTTATTTTCACACAAAATGCGTTGCTCCATCAATATTCAATACAATCATGTATATATTTTCTGCAATCATACACATTTTTGTTAAGGTGTTCCTTTAGCCCTGTTGTACCCTATTTGTATTAGATGGAACAATTTCAAAGATTAAATTAAATTCTAACAAATATATAGATTTTTTTGGAGTTTTTGTAAACAATTTTAATGTTGTTGGAAGAAGTCTCTTATGTTCATTAAGGCTGCATTTATTTAATTGAAAATATAAAAAACTGTAATATTGTGAAATATTTGTTACAGTTAAATATCTATTCAGTCTATTTTAATCTATTGTAAAATGTAATTTATTTCTGTGATGGCAAAACTTAATTTTCAGCATTATTACTCCAGTCTTTAGTGTCACATGATCCTTCAGAAGTCATTCTAATATTCTGATTTGGTGATGAAGAAAAACAAATTCCTATTATATCAATGTTGAAACCTGCTTATATTATTGTGGAAACCATGACATTTTTTCCACCGCAAGATTCTTTGATGACTTGAAATATCAAAAGAACAGTTTATTTGAAATATAAATAGTTTTACAATGTAAGAGTCTGTACTGTCACTTTTGATCAATTTAATGGATCCTTGCTAAATAAAAGTCAGATTAATTTTTATATATATATATATATATATATTTGTTTTTTACTTTTGAGTGGTATAGTCTGTATGCAGTGCTTCTTTTGAATTTGGCCAACCTGAGGTATCTTAGAAAAAAAGAATGACGAGTCAGTTTATATGACAAATTATCTGTAAGTATTCAAACTCAACAGAAAGAAACTCATGGAAGCTTATAGTCTAGTTGATGTCTTCAGTGGCTAGAGCTTTCTAAAGTTGTGTACCACTCCAAAATATTTAAATGCAAATTGAATTCAGGCAAGTTAGTCATGTGCTCTGACAGACACCCTATGGTGCTTAAATACACATCCAAACTTAACAGAAATATAGGTGTGTAATGGAAAAAGCTAAGATAATTGTAAATTTGATGTGGTTGTGCTGTAAAATAAGCACTTGCAGCTTGTCAGTAATGGTTTTCTTGTGGTGTTGTGGGTGGATTTAGTTCAGTCGCGTTCACTGTCTGTGCAGCATATCAGAGGAACAAAAACCTTGTCTCCTACTGTCCTCTCATCACCACAGTGACCAGAGAGTGCTTTTCGAGGTCCAGTCTCCCATCATCTGTGCAGAGAGTGTATCAAATCAATTTTTTCCCTCCTTCTATTTGTCTCTTGTTCTGCCCATCTCTTCCTCTCTTTTTTGTACTTGGTGTTATACTGGTGTGGTTATATTATTATAGTCGCTCTTATCTGTTTATCACCTACGTCTCCACTTTTGTCATTCTGCTGTATACCTGTCTGTCTTTGATTCTCTATCTCAGTGCACGCTGGGAGCTGGTGTGATGCCGAGCTTTGTGATATTAGGCTCTTTTCATTTTCACTTTGTCTGTTGATCTATTCATTTTTATTTCTTAGTAACATCATCTCTCTCCCTTCAAAAGTGTTGTTGGAGTTTGATTTGGTCTCCTAGCTGGAGAGTAGGGATGGGTGTTATGACCACAATCTTATTTCATGGTACAGTGTGAGTAATTTTATATCACACTATTGTTCTTTTTACTTGAAATTCAACAAAAACGGTTTCTATATTAAATAATCATGAAGTCATGATTTTTTGGGGGGATAATCCAGTTAATTACATAATTAACAAATTAAAGGATACTTCAAAAACAACATCTCATTTGATTTTTGATTTAAATTCAAACTTGATGAATGCCAAATAAAATAAAATATTATTTATAACAAATGGCATCAGCTGATTTTTAAATTAATCTAGCAAGTTGTTTCTTATTGAAGCTTGTTTCCGCCACAGAAAAAAAGAAAAGAAAAGGTGATTATGTGTTTATATCTTGCAATTTTTAACTCTATTTCTCACAATTCAACCCTCTACTGACACATTGCAGTCGCATTGGCTAGTACATTTTTTATTTTACTCACCAGACTTTTTACATGGAATACAAGAACAATGCAAATGAAAATATTCTACATAAATACAGTACAAATATAAAATATAAATTTCAAACACTATTAAAGTCAAGTAGACAGTCTTTAGTAAAATAAGAACAAATTGTCAAACTGCAAGCAATAGCACAAATAAACAAAAGAACAGAACAAAGATGCAAATTAAATAAACTGCTTTTCAGGTAGATCTAACAGTAGATGTAGATTATGTACAGAAATTGAACGATGTAATTTAAGTCAATATTTGTATATCTTAAATCTTTGATCACATATTTTTTTTAAATGTCCTTCTCCTTGCCTTAAAATAGCTTGAATGTAACTCCCTTGCCTCATTTGTATTTCTATGAATATGCATATTAGCCCCGCCTCCACTCACTCACTCACCAGCTCAGAGATCCACCCATTGACGATCACACGTTGACCTGATTGGTTACAAGGTAGTTTGTGACGCCAGAAACACCAGCGATTTCAAAGTCTTTGGTTCACTGGAGTTTTAAGGAGAAAATACTCAGCAATGGTGTTGACATATGAATTTGCACATGGTTTGTCTTAAAGCATGTTAAAAACACCACATAGACTTATAAACAACATTAAAAGCTGGATTTTCACCACAGGGGGACTTAAAATGTAAAATAACACTGCAGTTCCCTTTCGAAGTGGAATGAGACACTGCATCTGGATCAACGTTATGGGGAATGCCATCATCAATGAGACAGGCATTCCCTCAGCATGGTGGAGTGGGTATTTGTTCCCTATAGCGTTTACCAGGGAACTACAGAATTATACTGTGCTGTATTGGTACCGACTACTGTCAACCCTTATTGCAAATTTTTATCTCGCATTTGCGACTTTATTACTCGCCGTTGTTTATATCTCACAACTCTGTCTTTTTGTATTACAATTGCAATTTTGAATCAAATTTTTCTGACTTTTTTGTATAAGAAACTTGGAATTGTGAGATAAAAAGTCGCAATTCCCTTTTTTTATAATAAGTTTCCATAGTTTCTAGAGAACCATAAACATCTAAAATGTGTATTACATTTTTTCACAATTGCTAAGACACATTTCTTGAATCCTTCCAAATCCAAATTTTCAAACTAAACTCACAAAACCCTTGACTTTTCTGGCAAAGTCAAACAATCGCTTCAAAACCATTTCACCTGTATTTAAAATCAAACAATGCTATAATATAAGCACTACAGATCATTCATTCAGCGAACACAGCATTCAGAACATTACAGAAAAAAAATATATATATATATATATTGTATACAGTAAACAATACTGATTTTCTTTCATGAACTCTATGTATATCTCTGTACAAGATTGAACGTAATTGGCAGAGATATGTTGATAAATTCACGGTAAACACGAAAGCAAGATTGAAACCAAACAATTTTTTTTTTTTACTGTAAGCATTTGTGGTTGTGAATACAGTATTACACAGTCCGAGAAACCTGTGACTTGACCTTTGGCCTATTTATAGGACCTATTCTAAAGCCATGATTGGGTGGTGTTAAGTAAAGCAATGAGTGTTTGCACATGTGAGGAGTAAGTGTGAGGCACTGATGAATTAGTGTGGCATTTTGATAGGTTGTGTTTGAAAAAGGAAATCAAGATTCTGTTCGATTTTTGTGTTACATAGAGAATTGTGTGATGTGGTTTGCAAAAAGTGTTTTATGAAATTGAAAACTGAGTCGAAGGCAGATAATTAGTGTATGGTTTTGCAGATTTGGTGTGCGGTTCTGGTGTTTGAGTGTCAGGTTTAAGAAATTGTGTGACAAGTAAGGATTTTGTGTGTAAGCAGTTGAAAAAACAAACAAATGGTAGGCTACTGAATGTCTGTATATTCAGCACTTGCACACTGTAAAAATACTGCAGTCCAACTGCAAAAGCCAAAACGGTAAAATAAAATTATAAATGAAATGCATGTTACGGTACACTCAAATACTGTAAGTTGTGCACATACAAAATCAAGGTCAATGAGAGATTGATTCTGCTTTAGCATCATGTCTTCCTATTGGCTCTGGCCTGAGGACTTTGTCCACATCACAGGCAATGTCGTCTCTTGAAAAACCCTCTAGTCTGACAGATCCAGCCTTGATAACAGTCCACACCTTGCTCTTTCTCGTCCTCATCCTCTTCCTCCTCATCCACCACCTCTTATATGTACTCTTTCTCTTCTCCCTCTCAGACTGTTTCCATATATAGTTGGTATCAACATTCAGTGCAGCTGTGCAAGTTAAACTGCCTTATTTTGCACAGTTGGATTGATCAAATCACTAGAAATAAGTGTGAACAAGTTTAAGTCATTGTGTGTAAACGATGACAACTTTGTTTTAGTTGTGTTTAACTTTTGCCTCTTGTGTTTAGTGTTTTGCTATGCAAATGTATCAAAGTATAATACGTGTTTTAGTGAGTGCGAATGTGTTAAGAGTTTTGCAAAAAGATTTCATGAGATGTGTCTAACTGCCTAAACTTGTTCAAGGTTTTGCAGAAATAATGATTTATTCAACAAATTGGTTTAGGCTATTGAGAATTTAGTTCAGAGAATGGGGTTTAGTGTCTTTCTTATTTCATCAGTTGACTCATTGGTTTCTATTATATCAACAAAGGAATTTTGGGAGAAACATCTGGAAAGATTTTTCTAAGGTCACTTAAAGGAATAGATTTGGGAAGGAATCATGGCAATTGCACTTTTGGCTCGGGCCTGGCCTGAAATTTCTATTTAATCCTCTGTCACTGAGAGCAGCGATCTGTTAGATGTATCCTGATAACGGCGGGAATATCCTCTTGATCTGATTACGGGATGTGTTGGCTGACTACAGAAGAGTTTGCAGTCCCTTCACATCTTGGGTGATGTTTTGTTCAACGGGTGTCAGAGGAGCTGCAGGTCGTGCCTCCTCTTATGGCAATGGATGGCACTTGATAACTGTTTCAGTGAAATGTTCCAATTTCCTGAGTCTGTGATAAAATGCTTAACCTATAAAGATTTCAGAGATGGGCTCTCAGCAGATTAGGTAGAAAGACGGGCATTAGGTATTAGAGGACACTGGGATTCCCTGAAAAAATAATCCAAAGAAAAGAAAGTTGGGATATGGGATATGGGATATGGTACAATGGCCCTATTAAGAAAAAAAAAAAAAAACTAATAAATAAATAATCACTGGTTTGCTGCCTTAACTTGACTGCTCTAATTGTTTTTTTAACATTCATCTGAGCATTTTTTTTTTCATTATTATTTTTACCCAAGGTTGTCTCATAAATGACGGAAAATTTTGTCAATGGCGAGGAAAGAGTTAATCTATAAAAAAAAAAATACACATATAAATACATTGAAGGATAATGTAAATACAAAGCTAGAAATCAGGCAATCAGTGGCAGCAAAAAAATAAAATACTCATTGTTTATATTTATCATGAAATTATGAAATGAAAGGGGTTTAATCAAGGCATCACATCTTCTGCATAAACTGTTCTTTGTGTCAAAAAACAAAGAGAATTAGTTAGCCTTTGTGAAAGTGTAGACATACACAGAAAATCCTATTCCTCCCTCTGCAGTGGATTCTGACGTGTGTCGACTCTAGAGGTTTGTGATTTTTGGTAGTTTAATGATTGTTAGGTTGCTTCAGGACAGACACGCTTTGATTAGAGCGCTAGGTTTTCTGCTCAAAGGATGCTTACAGAAATATTCAAATCAGCATTTCAATGAAATTTTTATTATAGTTCACCTTCAAATAATTTCTTCGCCTCAGTTAACCTTTCAAATCTACATAACTTTGACACATTGTAAAACCTAACAGTTGTTCACATTCAACGTTATGTCGATACTGACGTATTGGGGCTCCAAAGTGAGACAACACAACTGAAAATTTGGAGAGAACTTCACTTCATAAATTGATGTTGATTTCCTAAAACGACAAAGACAATCGGTTTGAATGCTTTTTTAAGTAAAGTTTACTGATTAAATTTTACAATGCAGATTTGGTGTCTCAGTTTTCATTTTTAAGTTAAAGTGACCCTTTAAGACAGTGGTAAATCCGTTCACTCATTTTACCGTTGTCACAAACCTACTTTATAAAGGTACGTTCACACCAAGGATGATAACTATGACAAAGATATGGTAAAAAAAAAAAAAAAGAATAGCACACCACAACAATAATGATAACGGCACAGAGAAACGATATCGTTGGAATCACTTTCAGAATGATTTTTTCTATCTGATGAATGATAAAACCTACCAGACTTAAAAGAACTGAAGCATTTATAAAGCACACGACAAAACTGCAGCACGAGCTTAGAATAAACAGTTGTTGTTGTTTTTTTGTGAACTGCTCTGATAACGCTGTACATGCTGCTCAGACTCTTCACTGGATTGGCCGTGTCTAAAAGTCTCCCTCTAGCAGAAGAGCTGTTGCCCGAGTATTTAAGCACCACATGAGAGCTCAAGATATTGACACAGAGCATCAGGAAGATGCCTCAGATGCCCGAACCAGATGGAGATGTTGTCTGAGACAACAGGGGAGGGAGGAACTCATCAGCCATCAAGAAACAACACACTGACAGAAATCATTGCTTCTGGACAGGACAGGAGTTTGACTGGCGGTCAATGTAATGGCAGGAGTGATGTTTGGCTGTGTACAAAATTGCGTTTTATTTAAAGGTGCTGTATGTAACTTTTTCACTCTACTAAAGCATACAAATCATAATATGTTTGCATATAATGAGGAAACAGTTCACATACTCGTTTCTCTGAAAAACACTTCTACAGCCAGTTATTTTACTTTGAAATATGCGTTTCCAGGCTGTAATGTTTGTTATTATTTTGCTCTGTGATACTGCATGTTGCCAATTTGCCAATTTCCATTGTCCATTGCGCTCATTGCTGTTGCGTGTGCTCAAACTGGCAACTCGAGTGAACGCCGTCCGGTCTGAGGAGGAGGGGGCGGGAGAAACAACGATCTCCGATATTTTAAATTGGAGTGCAGTACCTATTTTGACCACTAGTTATCATTCTTACAGACTGCACCTTTAAGGATTAAAGGTGCAATAGGTTACCTGGGAAATGCTAACTTTAGCCTGCTAGCATTAAAAGCATACAATCCCACCCTCTTTGCATATCGGCGTCCAAAGCCACGCCTCCTCCACAACACATGAACACACACAGACCAGAATAGAGACGACCAGAGACAACGTTATTGGATTACATCATGTGTCATTCATCGGTGAGAAAACATTGCAGTACAGTGAGGGGAGAAACAGAAGCGCTTGCTTGCATAACATTGTGGTTGGTACGTTTTTCGTATTCAAACCATACTTGGGTCTCCAGCTGACAAAATTTAAATCCCATCTGGCTGTAGTTCGCTTCCCATGATGTTTACGCATTACTGTTGGTCAGTAGGTGGAGAGTAGGGTGTCTTTTGCGGCTGATTGAAAACAGGGAGCGTCTAACACTACAAAAGCAATCCGGTCTAATGCATTTTCGACTACCTCTGGAAGTGGCCGATAGTGGACAAGCTCAAAACGTTTTAGAGCCTATTTACATCTATATTTAGAGTCGTTCACTTGTGATCCGATCGACCAAAATGCATCTTAATACCATGTGTAAACAGGGCCTTATTGTGCCAATTGCCCTAAAATGCCTTGAAGAGACTGTATATGTTAAATGTTTATAGTTATGTCAATGTTTAGAAGTACACTATACTGTTCAAAAGTTAGATTTTCCAATTGATCAAAGGTTTATTTTTTTATGAAATGAATACTTGTATTCAGTAAGGACACATCAATTGATCAAACACGACATAATGACTTTTAAATTGTTCACTTTAATTAATGAAAAAAGTGAAGTAGATGTATTTATTTATGTACGGTAATGCTGTTCATTTCGAATTTATATCTCAGCTGTATTAATATTAATACATATATAATAATACAATTAATATAATTAATATATAATATAATAATACATTAATAAACTGGTTTACTATTTTGTTTTATCAAATAAATGCAGCTTTAGGCAGCATAGGATTGCTTTTCCCCCAAAAAAACAAAAAAATATTACAGTCCATAAACTTTTGAAAGAAAGTGTACATATGTAGCATATGACCACAAAACTTATAAATGTGGACTGGAAGCCACAAAATGTGATTTCTTAGGGTCTTAAAGGAAATCTTATTTGAGATTTGTATTTCTTATAGGAATCTTTGAAGATGTCTTCACGCAAATCTGCGAGAGAAAGAGTCACCAAAAAGATAGAAAGACCATAAGACTTAAGTGAAAAAAGGCAATGTCACTTTCAGACATAGGACAGTAAAAGCTAGATAGACACCAAAACAGGAAAAGCATTCAAAAGCACGTCAACATTTTGCCTTTTTTGCTCAAGAAACACGATAGTCTAATGTCACAGTGATTCTGTGGTTTAAATACACCAGTGAGTTTTATTAGCGTCAGTGCTCTTTAAAGCTGTTTATTATTAGGCAGAAAAGCTGAATTTCACATTTCTTTTAGCTGCTTGTTTTATTCGTAGGAAATATTTTGCCCACTCAGACACAACCAAAGAACAGAAATCCCAGACCCGCTGTGTTAAGCAGCCAAGAGTTTATCAGGATCAAAGTGAGAGTTCTTGACTGGGTAAGTCACACAATCTAAATCCATCTGAGCTGATTTTCACATTCACAAAGCACTAAAGCCCCTGTGAAACAGCAGGGCTAAAGCAGAGCAATGCAAATAGCCAGTATACACTTCATTTCTTGGTTTGAGTCACATACTTTAGGTACTTATTATGACAGACACACATTAGGAATAATGTGCTAAAATATGTTATGTAAATCCAGAAGCAAATTCAACCTTAGTGAATCTCACAAAACATGTCTGGATCATAACGTCTGAAAAGTATTTTGAAAAGTGTGTTTTGTGTTATTTTTCCATTTCCATTTTTTTTTTAAGTATAGACCTTACTAAATGTATTTCTTACTTTCTATTAGTCTACTTTTTTTCTGTATTTATAAAGGAAAAACTGTGGTAAACTGCCTTTTCCATTGCCATGTTTCTTTTTCTTTTTCTTTTTTTTTTTGAGCAGTGTCTGCATGCTTTGTTTTTATGGTTCTAAATTCTTAGCTGTAGATTTCTCCTGCTTTTCTAATCGTTCAGAGAAACATTTGAGGGCATGCTGGGAATCAGCATGATTTTCTGCTCATTGAATGGATGGGAGGCTGGTATCTTCTGCTCTGCTGTTATTAAGCCCTGTTCTTTGTGTGTAAATGAAGATTGAGAGATACATCTGCTCTTTGACTCACTCTCTCTCACCGATGTTTTTCAGGTGTCTAACCACCTCACGAGCCTATAGTTCTTGACATTGACTTTTGTGCGTATATATATATATGTATATATTGTCGTAGAAATTTTAAACTGTATATTAAACTAACTGTGTTTTTGGATGTTGTATTTTTGCCATACCCCTTTGACTGTGTGCGTGTGTATGTATTAATGACATAGTTTGGGAAATGAAACTAGACAGTCTGTTAGAATCTTGTGATTAACAAATGAAGTCATCATTAAAACAGAGTTTGCTTGTGCCAGTGACTGAGGAAAAAGGTTGGGGCTTTTGAACCAACTGAACCAATCATATTGAAGGTGACATGTTAGTCTTTTTGTTTTCTCGATTCTATAAAAACTGTTGTATCTGTGTTTTACGGTGGGAGTCTCAATGGAATTTGTCTGAGATCCTCCGGCCTTGATTCTTCTTGGGAGAGTTTCTCTGAGAACTGCTCGAAGACTCTCCCGGCCGTTATTAAAGCATTTAGATGACATTTGCTGATGTCTGTCTGTTAATTTCTGCTGCGCAGTAGGTCAGTTTAGGGAAGCAAGTTAGTTAGAAACTCGGCCAGTTGTCGACGGAAGACACAAAGAGCTGGAGTATAAAGGTTATTAAGTGTCGATTGTAGGAGCTCTGTGTCGATTGTAGACGCAACAGTTTTATTTATTAAAGGTGCCCTAGAATTTGAAACTGAATTTATCTTGGCATAGTTAAATAACAAGAGTTCAGTACATGGACATGACATACAGTGAGTCTCAAACTCAAGGCTTCAAGGCCAGGCGGAACTGCGCAGCCGAATCATCGTCCAAATAATTTTTCTTCGAGAGACATCATGGCTTGTAAACGAGCGAAGCATGGCAGTTGCTCAGTGTTTGGATGTACAAATGAACACAAATGTATTTTTTTAGTTCCTTCTTCCGAGCCTCTGAAGAACCAGTGGGTTATGTGAATTTCTGATGTGTAATTGTTCAAGTTCAGACAGATAATCTGTCTCTCAAAGTCGTTCAATACTGTTTATGCATCAGTAAATCAATCCAGTGACTAAACGATCAACTTCACGTCGTTTCTCTTAGTAGGATGAATATAATCTTACTTAAACTGTGATTAATATACAGATAGCGATCAAAGAACAATCCCTTTCCAGTCGCCCAAGCTGTCAATCACACAGCGCGAGTTTATCTGGACACTTGCCAAAACTCGTTATGAAATCAATGACGCTGTTACACTGCACAACGAAGCTCTTACATCATGTTTGCATTGGTGAAATCATTAGTGAGAGTGCAGAAACTGCGTTGCAATGATAAGATCTTCATTCACGTGATCAACAGGCTTACACTGTAGTCTCACAGCAGCCAATCACAGCAGTGGGCGTTTACACTGAAGTCTCACAGCAACCAATCACAGCAGTGGGCGTTTACACTGAAGTCTCACAGCAGCCAATCACAACAGTGGGCGTTTACACTGAAGTCTCACAGCAGACACGCCCCTTCAAACAGAGTGTTCAAATCAGAGGCTAAAATCAGGCTAAGAAAAATGCCTTTTATTTCTAAATTATAACAAATTTTGATCTAAAAAACATACTAACATTATAAGGGCACCCCAGGAAACATTCTAAAATAATAAAATAACCCATGCAATGGCACCTTTAAGTGTCGATTTGTAGACACTAGATATCCGGGTTTTAGGAAAAAATCCACTACTATATATATATATATATATATATATATATATATATATATATATATGTTTAAAAATAACTAATTAATCACACATTTTATCTGTAATCAATCACGATTGTGTGTAAATGAAGTTTGAGAGATACATCTGCTCTCACAAGCCTATAGTTCTTGACATGTATGTGTGTGTATATATATATATATATATATATATATATATATATATATATATATATATATATCTATATATCTATATATATATATATATATATATATATATATATATATATTGATTGATGGTTTCATGGTCTTGGCATCCGTTAATTCATAAACCATGTTTGTTTTTTTGTTTTGTTTTTTGCCATTGCAAGTAAACCTTTATTTAATCATATATATATATATATATATATATATATATATATATATATATATATATGTATATGTATGTGTGTGTGTGTGTGTGTGTGTATATATATATAATTGTTTAAAAATAACTAATTAATCACACATTTTATCTTTAATCAATCACGATTAGTTGCACCTAACATTAAATTATATATTTGCATGAAAGAGAACTCAATGCGTCCGGCACGCTGTATGAAGTGGTATTGTGTGCGCATGAGTCTTGTGTGTCAGTGTCACACAGACAGGAGTACAGTACAGTACAGCACCTTTGATCTCTTTTGTTTTTTGTGTCTTATCGCACTTTAATGGTTTAAAAGCATTTGCACGGATGAAAGCGTGATCTTATAATGTAATACTAGCTTAAGGTTAAGCATCCTTATAATATATACGGTATATATATGTGTGTGTGTGTGTGTGTGTATATATGTAGTGGGATAGAACATTATATAATAATATTACATATACAGTATAAGGTTTGAGGTTCTTCAATGACAAGAACTGTAGGCACATGAAAGGTGAAACATTTTAAAAGGAATGAAATGATAATTTTTTTTTTTTTTTTTTTTTGCATTACACAGTAAACACAGCTATGTATTAAAGCTATGAGATCATGTGAAGTTATTGTTCCTGTAGTAAGTCATGGGGACACAAATTAGAATGATCCTGAGAATGACCCACCTTTGCCTCTCTCACATGCTGTTCATGCCTTTGTCACATAATTTCATAGACTTTTCAAGATGCGTTTGAATCATGTGACTGTGATCCAGAGCAGTGAGAGTGTGTTCTGTTGTCTTCATGATTGATCATGCTCTTTCTAGTCGTGTTAACTCCAGACCTCAACCTATAGCTTTAGCTTTTAGCTTTTCAGGATTTGTTCTGGCCTCTCAGATAAGAGGATCAAGCCATAAGCTGTTTTGCTGTGTGTGTGTGTGTGTGTGCTGTTTACCCACTCAGCAGTTTGTTCAAATTCTGCAAACAAAATCATATGACATCAGTTAATATAATAAAAAGTGCACACTGTGGAAATTGAATGCTGCAAGGTGTGTTTTTGTTTTTTGGTATGTAGATGTAAAAAAAACTTTTTTTATTGCAAATCATCATTTAGGAAATTAGTACCCTTCTCTGCTTTCATTATCCTTTCTGTTACATGTGAGTATATGTATTGTAAACCAGACTTTTACAAGTCTCAATTTAAAAAAGGAACATTTATTGAACTTAAAAAAACTGTATTTGACAAATATTAAAAACATGTGAGGTAGTCAAGTCAAGTCAAGTCAAGTCAAGTATATTTGTATAGCGCTTTTCACAATACAGATTGTATCAAAGCAGCTTCACAGTATTAAATTAAAATAATACAACAAGGTTTGTTTCTAGTGGAATTTATTGATAAAATCAAATTAGATATCCCCAGAATATCCCCAATATCCCCAGGTAGAACAAGTAAAAAAAAAAAGTTCAGTGCTGAAAATACTGAAAATAAATATTTAAGCATAAATAAAATAATTACACTATTGCACACAGTAGCAACAAGCAAGCAGCATAATAAAGTGCAAACTGTACTATACTTCATTTTAAAAGTAACCAACTATTTACAACCTAGTCATTTAATGCTTAGGCCTAAATTTTAGTGCACTTACCTTAATCTCTTACAGCAAATGGCTTTCCTAAGAAAATGGCTTTTCCTCCATTTTAAACAAAACAAAAACGATTTTAAACCAAATAGATTCTCAGTTTATTATGAATTAGGGACTGTTCACATATCGTCTAAAAACGCGTGGAAAGCATGGCCGCGCCACTTTCTCCTTTCATACAATACATAATATATATATATATATATATATTGATGGTTTCATGGTCTTGGCATCCGTTAATTCATAAACCATGTTTTTTTTGTTTTTTTTTTGCCATTGCAAGTAAACCTTTATTTAATCTGGGTCATATTTTCTTTGGGTCAAAGTCATGGTCATGCAACTTCTCCATGCAGGGAATTACATAAAAGTTTAATTGTATTATTTGCCTTTAACATTGTTTTTTCCTGATCCCATCAAAACAGACATGTGACCCATTTTTGGGTCATGACCCACTCATTAAAACCCACAGTGGAAGTCTAAACTGTCATCAGTGCGGTTTTTGTATGTGAAAGTAAGACAGATTAAGTGTTGGTGCTCACTGTCTGTCTCGCGACTCACAGTGGGGTCTGTCACAGAGCCATGTGATGTTTCCTGACCTCTCCTTTAATTAAAAGTCTCTCTTTGCTTTTGACATCACAAAAGTCATCTTTAATAAACTCTGTCCTGACTCTCTAAAAGGCATGGCAGCACAGAATAGTCTCCTTTAAAAGGGTAACTAGAAGCATTCTGGGTGTAGAAAGCTACTATAGTAAACAGAGCTTACAGAAGATTAGCTGCTGTTTGATGCTGGGTGGAAGTGCGTCTGTGCCCTAGTTGCTCTGTTGAGTTTGTGTCTATCAAAGAAGCAACGGAGCCTCTTTTCTCCTCAGCAGATGAAGACGTGTTCTAATTGAGGCAGAAGTGGGCTAGATCTTTCGGAGTAAACTCAGAAAAGGAGGGAAAAAGTCCTGCAGAGTCCTCCTATGTGATTTTTTTTTTTTTTTTTTTTAACAGATCAAAATTAGAGTTTAAGCAGGATGAGGTCTTATTAAAGTTATTTAATGTGATGTGGAGTATAGTTATTTGTTGCAAATTAGCTCAAGGGAAATATGAGGCTTTTACAAGGTTTTTAATTGATGATATTTACTTCTGTTAAAGCCGTCAGCCTTCATTATTTCGACTTATTTGCTCACACTTTTGATAAGGGTCAAATTCTCACTATTAACTAACTATTAACTACGAAGTTTGCCTCAATAAACTCCAAATTACTGCTTATTAATAGTTAGTACGGTAGTTGTTAAGTTTAGGTATTGGTTGGGATGTAGAATATGGCCATGCAGAATAAGGCATTAACATGTGCTTTATAAGTAGGCCTACTAATAATAACCAGGCAATATCCTAATAATATGCATGCTAATAAGCAAATAGTTAATAGTGAGAATTGGACCCTAAACTAAAGTGTTACCACTTATTTTTTATAGTAATCATGTTTAACAGCTAAATTTGTGGTGAAAAACTACACAACCCATGATGCTGTGCAGAAAATAACACCAATCAGAGATTCGAAACATGCCAAAAGATCTTGTTAGCTCCACCCACTCCCATGAAGCACCAAAATACTTAAATGTCTGAATGTAGTATGTAGTATATGCATATTTTGCAGTAAATTTAAAACATATTGTTCTTATATATTATTAACTTTTAAAAATTTCTCCATCATTTTTAATTTGGTTATGCTGTTCGCAATGGGATTGTTGTTCTTTCTATTACTAAAGCTGTTAAGTATACTGTCATATAACACTTTAACAAAGACTTTTTTGAAATCCCTATTTTCAGAGAAAATATAGTTTGGTTTTTTTGTTTGGTTTTTAAGAACTGTTCACTGAAAGGTTCTTAAAAACTCTCTGCTTGCCTTAGCTCGATTCCAAACGGTAAGCTTGTAACAATGTTTTTAATTCCAGTGGTACTGGTGGATTTCCGTAGGAAATTCGAGCATGTCTTTGCGTCATTAAGTCACATCCGTGCACATAAAGAAGGAGTCTCGGCTAGTAGGCTATGTTGCGTGTGAGGATGTTGGAGGTGGAGATTTTTTAGCCTTTTCACACAGCACTTGATATAATTAAACTTATCAATTTGATGGCGGATCCAAAAAAGTTCAAATGACAATCACCAGTGACAACTGGAGATTCACTCGTTGTAAAATGCAAAAGACTTCCGGCTACAGAAAAAGAGAAAGAGACTGCAACTGGGCCCATGCGAAAACAAGGATAATATAATTTAGGGCATTAAATGTAGTCATGCAATGCTGATGTTGTTAACATTAACATTTTGAGAACAAAGTATACTTTGCACGGTTTGACGTGGCACAACCCACATAAAGTTGATAATTCTGCGAATAACTGCAGTTGCAGATTTCAGACAGAGATGGCGACAAAGAGGAAAAAATACGGACTGCAGCTTTAAAGGTGCAGTGTGTAATTTTTAGCGGCATCTAGTGGTGAGGTTTGCGAATTGCAAACAGCCAGTCACTCACGGTCTATCCCTCAAATTGCAAACTCGAAGGAGAAGCTACGGTGGCCGACGTAGGATCGGAAGATGTCTGAGTCAGCAGAGAGTAGCAAGTCAAGCAATGAGGTTTCTTTATATTATATTTTATATTAAATTATATTGACTTAATTATTCAGTAAAACCACATGTTATTGCGATTGTTATTTTTACTTGTTCATCATTGTGTTAGTCTTTTATTCACTGACTTTACTAGGGATGGGAATTGATAAGATTTTATCAATATCAATGCCACTGACGATTCTGCTTATCGATCCGATTCTTTAACGATTCTCTTATCGATTATTGCTAGCACTGTGTGGAAAAATGTAGTCATATGCTTTTCAAAAAAACAAGTGGTTTTATTTATTTTAAAGCTTGAGTAAGCAAACTGTACTTTGTATGTAATTTATGTAATAAATAGAACCTTATTGTAAAGTGTTACTGATTAGTTATACACCGATTCAGACGTCTCCTGAGTTCACTGTTGGAAAGATCAGTTGTTTTAACCATTCATTATAATTAATCGGTTCAAAGGAGTCATTAGTTCGCGAATTGGACGTGTCATGTGCGTTGTGTGATTATCCCAGCAGTTAGGACATGGACATCCAAGATTTGTGTCAACACAGAAAGCATTTCATCACTGGATCGTTTTTTTTTCGTTTAATTAAAGTGTTGTTTTATGTCAGCTGAATGTGCGGAACGCTTTTCAGAGAAGATAAGGCAACTTATTTAGCACAATTCACACCCAGCGTTAATTCAGAAAAAAAAAAAATCTCCGAATGCTCCACATGAAACTTTGGTCTTCCGACCTTTTACCACCGTGTCGATTTATTTTGATTAATATGTGCGAGGGAGAGAGAGCAAGACAGCGCTTAGTTTGGAGACGGTGAAGTCTTGTTTACACTTTGGCCTGGCTCCGAAGAGAGAGAGAGCGCGCGCGCGACAGGGTCTCTCTCTCTCTGCTCGTTCTTTCAGTTAAACATGCGCCCTGTCACAAGCGCAGCAGTTCATCTACATTACTCACCGATCAAATTAGACTTTGGCGGGACAAAAATTCGCTTTGGCGGGCGCTAAAACAAGTTCAATGCAGGAAAAACCCTGTTATTGCAAACGGCATAATTTGTCTCTTTATACACCACTGAAAACATAGTTATGGATCTTATATTGCATTTCTGTCAATAGATCCTCAGAAATATTACACATTGCACCTTTAAGGAAGGTTATTAAGGAAGTTTATCATGCCCATTTCCAGCCTCTCAGTGACCTTTAGATATAAATAGACTGTTTTTTTTGTGTGTTTTTTTCTATGGCTTTAAGACTCATATAAATGCCCTATTTGCATGTGAAATGATTAACAGAGCTTACACATGGTTTTTCCCCAATTGTTATAGTTTCAATAGATGGTCTTGTGGATAGATCTTTTAATCTATCTATCCACTCATCCATCCATCCATCCATCCATCCATAATATGTGTTTATTTGATCTAATTTTATGTTCAAAAGAACAAAGGGTAATTTGGCTTTTCATGATATGATCTCTTTAAAGGGATAGTTCACCCAAAAATGAAAATTAGCCCATGATTTACTCACCCTCAAGCCATGGTGTATATGACTTTCTTCTTTTAGATGAATACAGATATATATATAAAAAAAAAATGTCCTGGCTCTTCCAAGCTTTATAATGGCAGTGAATAGGGGACATGATTTTGAAGCCCAAAAAAGTGCATCCATCCATCCATCATAACAGTACTCCACACGGCTCCGGGGGGTTAATAAAGGCCTTCTGAAGTGAAGCGATGCATTTGTGTAAGAAAAATATCTATATTTAAAACTGCAAAAACTAAAATAACTAGCTTCCGACAGACGGCTGTACGCATCGATTTATGGCGAAAGAGTAACCCCATACCTGACGCATAACGTATTGACGAATGGGGAAGAGCAGAGGATAGAGGAAAACAAAACACCGGTCATAAATTAGAAGTCTAAAACGAAATTTCTTAAAAAAGAAATGTCGAAGGATTTCGATATAAAAGAACTTTGCTTGAGAGCTTGAGTTTGTTGCCCAGCCCTATTTGTTTAAACCACGAGAGGCGTCAAAGCTTACGCTACTCCTACATCCTACGCCATATGCCGTAAATGCCTATAAAGTTTTAAATATGGATATTTTTCTTACAAAAACCCATCGCTTTGCTTCAGAAGGCCTTTATTAAACCCCTGGAGTCGTATGGATTACTTTTATGACTGATGGATGCACTTTTTTGGACTTTTGGATCTGGATCGCTATTCACTACCATAAAGCTTGGTAAGAGCTAGGATGTATTTTTTTTAATATAACTCCGTTTGTGTTTGTCTGAAATAAGATAGTCACATACACCTAGGATGGCTTGAGGGTGAGTAAATCATGGGATCATTTTTTATTTTTTATTTGGTGAACTATCCCTTTAATTTTGAGTGCACTGCAGCATATCATTCCAACTGAGTGCAAACATTTCAATTTATACATTTCCTAGAAGCAATTTTCTAAAGCAACTTACAGTGCATTCAGGGTATATATTTTGTCAGTATGTATGTTCCCCCAAGCAGGCAGTGCAGTGAAGCCTCATGAGCCATTTGGTTTACTGAAATGGACCAGCAGGATACAGAATTTCACTGTGTCTGCCCAAATGGCTGTAACAGAATCTACATCTTCTGCAACTTGTCTGGTTTTCCAGTAATGCTGACAACATTTACCTTTATTTGGGTAACAGATAATGAGGTTGTAACCTGATCGGTTTTATCATGATAGATTACCACATGGTTACATTCTGAACTCAAAATTATTTACTATAATTTTAGGTCACTGAATTGAATCAGTATTCTGAGTTAAAATCGCGTCATTCTGACTGACAAAAACAGCTTTTGAATCGAATTTAAAGCCAGTGAATTGAATCAATTCCCTGCTGACTCACTCACTCACTCACTCACTCATGAATGCCTTTTATTATCATTATACACACGTACAACTAAATTAAAATGTATTCACACCCTTAGTTGATCAGGATAAAAGCCTGAGGTGATCAATAATTAATGGGAAGAAAATCTCCTGCTTCTCACCTGCCAACTGGTGCTTAGTTGCGTAAGAAGAGTTAGGCGACATACGGTAAAGGGGGAATAGTATCTGCTGTGTGTGTATCCTCTGGCATCTCTTGCCCTCATGACTCAGAGTGTAAGGTGATTCGTCTCAGACACTTAAAGCTAATTGATGTGTGGATGACATCGTTGATGTATGTGTGTGAGACTGCTGTATCATGGTCAGTAAAAAAATGGCTGCTACTGTACCGAGGCTCAAAATGGCTCTTTTTCAATTCTTGAGTCTGACATCCACATAGAATGCAGGAGGAGAAATTTACTGAATTACAATTCAAAGAAACTGAATGTAGTCACAGAGAGATTTCAGTTGTTCAGCAGGTTTTTTGACAAAGTAATTTGATATTTAGAATATGCATTAAGTTTGCATTGTACTTTCAGTTCAGTACTGTGAAATAATTTAAATGCTATCATGAAAACTTAGCTATTTTAATTTTGTCATAAAGCACAGCTAAATGTTGGCCACGCTGCACATGAGAAATATCCACAAATGTTGACCAGATTTTTTGACCAGGTAGCCATTTTAAGAATATCCTCCTTGGTTGCAGAACCATTTTTTCTAAAATCCACAACATAATATTTTATAACAAGCTAATACTTGTCACATAGTGATTTATTGAATTATAGGCTGAGAACAATGAGTGCAAGATTGGTATGAACACTTGGCCAAAAATGGCGTCCACACAATTCTGTATGTTTTATTGAATCATGACAAATGATACAGTTTGGACGTGGAACGCGTGCATTAGTTTTACACTCCAGGCACAACTTCACAACATGCATACAAAATATATTAATAAATATATAATTTAAAGTTTGAATAAAAAATTTCATCCAAATTTCCTAAGTCGGACAACCCTTTTGGCCACTACTGTGTATGTATGTATATATATATATATATATATATATATCATACCTCATGTTATAACCAATATGATATATCTATGATCGCAAATATATATATTCATGCTAAAAATGAAATACATTTACATTGTCTTTTAGCAGAGGCTTTTATAGAATGTGACTTTAAAACTAGGAACTGCATTACTAAAATCTTTGAATTTCATTTCATTTTAATTCTCAAATTTAGGAATTGGGTTTGTATTTAGAAGGTATTCCCAGTTCAGTTATGAATTGCACACAGCCCTGTACTGTACATTAGTCTCTGTTTTCCTTTCTCTTGCTGTCTTTCTTCTCATATGTATCTTTCCTTTTCTTCTCTTCTTTTCTCTTCTCACTGCTGCTGACACTAACGCCCCTCAGACTGGCACTATGAGGGTAAGACTCCTTTCTTTCCTCTATCACATCATGAAGCCAATTTGACAGGCTTCTCTCTTTTCTTTCTTTGACATTCACCCAGTAAAATCATTTAACACTAGTGTTGGCTGTTCATAAACTAGATGTAACCTCATGTGAGTGAGATTTGAGAGTGATGTGTTGTGATAAAGGTATAATGGCAGATTTGAGGCTGACTCTCTTTCTGTCTCTTTCTGTTTCTGGCAGAGTGTAAGTTGTCACGGTCGGGTCCACCTGCCACTATTGTCACCATTGATGAGGAAAGTCCAAATGGTAAGTATCTGTGCTTACTTATCTCCTCATGATGAATCTGAAGCATGCTGCTTTCTGTGATCTGGTCTGCTGTTGATCAAATTTTGACATGCGTTTGATTATGAAGTTAATTTGATTTTCTGTGGTGTGATTCAGGATTTCCCAGCTGGGGGTTCATAAAGCCCTAGAGGTTCATGGAGATTGTGATATAAATGTCAAAATATTCTTTACATTACTCCTTGTTGGCAGAGGCTATTTACATTAACTTCAGCTTGGAGTTTATTTTAGATAAATATTAAGGAAATATTTGAAATGTGGGCATGAGGTGCATAACGGGTATTTAATAGTGGTAATAAAGTGTTTAACGGGTAGGGTCAAGAGTAGGTGTATGGGAGGGCTTTAGGGATGGGGACAAGTATAAATAAGGCAGCATCCATTTATGACTGTTTTTTTGTGTGTTTTTTTTTTTCATAATATATTACAATACACTAAGGTGAAAATAGTATCAGAAACAAGGCTGCATTTATTTGACCAAAAATACAGTAAAAACTGTAATATTGTGAAATATGTTTTACAAAATAATGATTTAATAATACATTTTAATTTTAACAAATTAAAACGACTGTTTTCTATATTTTAAAATATAGGCTAATTTATTCCAGTGATGGCAAAGCTGAATTTTCAGCATCATTACGCCAGTCTTCGGTGTCACATGATCCTTCAGAAATCATTATAATATGCTAATTTGATGCTCAATAAACATTTATAATTATTATCACAGTTAAAACAGTTGCGCTGCTTAATATTTTTGCGGAAACCATTATACATTTTACTATGTTATTTTGATGAAAAGAAAGTTCAAAAGAACAGCATTTATGTGTAATTTAAAATAGTTGTCTTTACTGTCACTTTTGATCAATTAATGTATCCTCGCTGAATAAATTTTTTGGGTATTTTGGTAGTGTAAAGATTTTAATATGTAAAATTACATTGATCGTACATAGACAAAAAAAATTTTTGGACATGCATAATACCTAGCCTGGCTAACGTCAGACCTCTTCTCATTGAGACGTGGTCTGGGAACCACATGGTCATTTTCTCGTATTTGAGGCGTGGTTTACGAATGCCCAGAGCCGTTTATTGGGCGCTACGAATGTCTATCAAATGCGCCTGTACGTAGCTCATAGCCAATCGTTTCAATTATACCAGATGACGTATGTAGAGCGACAGAAATTCGACGAGGAAGAAGACGAAATAAACTTGCGTTCTAAACTACTTAGAACACTATCTAAGGCTGCATCGAAAGGTAACTTCGCATCTGATGCCATGTTGGATCCATAGATAAACAAACTGCTTCGGTGTGTCGCATAGACGTCGTCATCGTCTTGCTGCTCCCTCCCCGTTCTGTGATTGGTTCCCTTTTTGAGGGGAAAATCTGGTCCATGGTGTCCAGGCTGCCTAGCAGCGTGAATAAAATCGCGCTGCGCGCAAGGCAGCATGGAGAAGCCCAGGCTACATAATACCTCAAATCCTGTGGCATATTGCAGAGAGATGAGCTGTTACTTTTCAAATGGATTTTCATCAGACAAATGGTAAAAAAGAAAAGAAAAAAAAAAGTCCACAGTCCCAAACCCTTCACTAGTGATTATCCTGAGCTGTGATTTCAACTGCAGCAGACAGGTAACATTAAAAGTCAATTTCATGCTTTTAAGAGCTTTAACAAAATAAATAAATAAAAAACATTAAAAATATATATATATATAATTCAAGTGTGTTGTTGCTTGCAAAAAATCAATAGAGAAAGATGCTTTTTGCCCCAGAAAAGTGTAGTTATGATATCTACCAGCAGGGGCTGCCTGTGTCAACCTGCCAAACATTGGGTTCAATTGATAAAAAGATTGGTAACTTCTGGTATAATTGATCTACTGTGACTTAAAAGTGAATTTTTCCAATGTTCAGTCTCAAACTTCCCAGACGTCATGCTGTTGTCTAAAGCTCAATAGGCAGTTACCTGTTGGTTTCTATGCTGAAATGGTGCGTGTTAGTGTGCTCTCGCTGGAGCCACAGATGGTGTTTTTGTGTCGGAGGCACGCTGGGGCCGTTTATCACATACTGTATCTGCGTGCAGGTGATGCTACACCTCGTCATGCGTTTATAAAGGAGCCACTCGCCGCTGTAGCGCTCAACAGAGCATTTGACAACACTGCCTGTTTGCTGATGCGACAGGTGTTGGCTGCTACATCCGAATTTACTCTCTGTTTCCTCCTTCCATCCTTTTCTCTCTTCATTCCCCTTCTCCCTCCCTCCCTCCCCCCTGCCCATTCTGTGGGTCAAAGAGTTTGTTCAGCATTCGTGTGTTGGCTCAGGAAAGTGCATCGAGGCAGAGGCCTGCTGGGAAATGTAGTTGCAGTAAAAGTGAGCAGTTAAATGGATATTTTGCTCTGCCTACTTATGTGTTTAAATAATTAGTCTGTTTTTAGTTTCTCGCTCTAGCGGACTGTGATGAGACAAAACAGCCAAAGGGATCCTCTGGGTCACTTAAGCAAAACAGGAACAAGTGTTATGTTGTGGCAGTGATACAAAAAGCAAAAGAGACAGACAAATTCACCTGCATATTATTCAGGTGATATTAATTCTGTTTTAGTGAATATTTTATTGCAAGCCTCTTCCAGTTTGACAAAAAAAAACTAAATGTTTGCATAATTTCGGATGTCTGGCATGTTTCATTATGCATCAATACTCAACAGTAAGAATTCAGTTCAGAGTTTTTCTTGTCCTGCCAATGTTTTCAATGGTTTCAACATGTTTTGTAAGTAATTAAATGAAATGTTTATATATTTGATTTTAAAATAATTGTTTAATAATAATAGTATTATTTATTATAATAAATATATAGTATTAATAATGTATATAGTAGGTCTATTTATTATTATATATTTAACAAGTATACTATGCCATTCAAAAGATTGAGGAAGTAACTTTTTCTTTCTTCTTTCATTCAGCAAGAAGACTTTTACATTGTTACGAAAATATATATTTGAAATAAATGCTGTTCTTTTAAACTTTCTATTCACCAAAATGTTTCCACAAAAATATTAAGCTGAACAACTGCTGCATTAGAATAAGAAATGTTTCTTGAGCACCACATTTGCATGACATGAATACGTTATATTTTAAATTATATTAAAATAAAAAAATGGTTATTTATATTTTAATAATATTTGACAATATTGCAGATTTTACTGTCAAATGTAGTTCTGTTTTGGTTTTGTTGTTCTGTTCCTGTTTTGCCTGTGTTCCCTTTCCTATTTTGTTTCCATGGTAAATAACTGAGTTTGCACGTGTTCCTAAGTTACGTTAATCATCACCCGTCTATAAGTCCTGAGTTCTCTCTAGTTCTTTGTCCTGTATCATCAATGTTTGTTTGGTTGTTTTCTCTTGAGATTCCCTCCGGATATATCATTAAAGACTGTTTATTCCTCTGAATCTCATTCATTGTGCGATCTAAACAGTGAGACCATAACAGAATACAGGACCCTCATATTGAGTATATTTAAAATTTTTAAACATGGACTCACCAGCTGTGCATCTCCTCCTCCTTCCTGGACAAAGACCACTACTGGAGTATTTGGTCTGATTGCTCCAGCTTGGATGAATTTCCTCTACAGCCTGCGACCCAGAGAACAGCCAGCCACCATCCCGCTGCACGGACACAATGCCAGAGCCCACCGCAGACAGAGGAATTGAGCCTGCCGCGATTAATGAACTGGACCTACCGACCTACCAAAAGGACTGAGCCAAACATCGCCCCGGAGCCTGAGCCTCGACAAACGTCTGACATGGTGTATTAGTCGGTAGCACCGTGCGTCACAGTGGGGATGCTATTAGAGTATGAGGCAATGGAGGAAAACCCCGCCCACATTCCCACCACCGAGGGTGAGCTGATATTAAATTCGGCTGGATGTTTTGAGAATTTGATTGAGGAAATTTCCAGATTCCAGTCTCTTATCCTCGCTTGTCCCGCCCAGCATGAAATCTCCAGTGGCCCCGCTGGTTCCACCCAGCTCAGAGTCTCGTGTGTTCCTAGATTTCCCTCCCAACCTCCCTCTCCTGCCTCCTCATTCAAAATCAGCCAGTTCCTCAGCCCCGCCTCTGCTAGTTCCCTTCAGAACCACGTCTTCTATCTGTGTGGATCTGCCTTGGGTCTTCCAGTCTTCAGCTCCGCCCGGTTAAGGGGATTAGCCGCTGTTCCTGCCACTCCACCTTGGCCCGTCGCCCAGAATCCTCCTCCTTGGCTCCTCCCATCTTGACTCCTCCAGGGATCATAGGCTTTACAGCTCCACCGGGCTCACTCGACCCTCCGGCTTCACCTCGGTCGGATGTTACCTCCGCCCACCTTCCTGCTCAACCTCGGCCCTCAGTCGCTCCAGCTCCACCTCAGCCCTCCTGTACCTTAGTTCCACCATGGGGATTGATGCTACGGCTCCGTTGCGGCCTACAGAGTACGTTGAGTACACATCTCTGCCTTTGCCATGGACTTATGGGTCTTCATCTATGCTTCGTCCCTTGACCTCTTCAGTTCCTACAGGCTCCGTCTCCCCTGCATCTCTTCCCTGGTCTTCAGTCACACCGGCTCCACCTCAGTCCTCTGGCACCTGGCACCACCTCGGACAAAAATATATATCGATATATCATACAAACTCAATATACCACTCATCTCATCAATATACCTATAAATGTCAAAGAAATCCAATTGTTTAATCCTTATTGATGAGTCCTGTGGATGTATTTTTTAATGTAACTGAAATTACTTAGACACAAAAGTTTTATAAAGTGCTATTATTGATATGTTCAATTTAATCTGCAAATTTATAAAGATTTGATAATGTGTGGTGGAACAGAAGAAGCCACAGAGCTTATGCTTATAGCTTAATGCATCATGGATTGTGCATTTTATTGATGTCAGAAACACTTGGGCACGTTTATGATGGTAAGCCAAGTAAACTAGAAGGGAGTTTTGCATTTAAAGCAGACACACAAACCCTACTGCATTTTAATTGAACTTTTCTTGTTTGAGGTAGTCTGTTTTGTTTAAAAAAACTGATCATTTTGTCATTCATTGAAAAATGTCTCAGATGACAAAACCATGGGCAATGTTGTATGAGCTTAATGCTAGAGAAACATACTGTAGTGGTGTTATTTTCTTGTTTTGTTCAAAGTGGCTTCATTTCGGAAGGAATACGGAGCTGCTTGTAAAGTACACACTAGATGGGTAAGAGAGACAGAGAGAAATTGCTTGTGGGAGGAAAAGGAAAAGAGTCAGGATGAGATTATATAAACACTTGACATTTTGGATCAATTCAAATGCACCAAGATCTCGGCAGTCTATGTTCTGCCGTATATGAGAAATACTTAAATAGATCCCATATCAGAGACGTTCCTCTTCATTTAAGGCCTCTGTATGTTTGGACTGAAATCAGAGCACAGTTGCTGTGGTAATACATTTGGCCTGGCTTCTGGCTGTACTTTGATCCCTGCATCATAGACGTTATATCTGGTCATCAAAAGTGACCTATTTTAAATATATCTCAAGGCATCTGAAATATTAGAGTCCGTCTGACCCCAGGTTCTGTGTGGCAAGGATTTCAGTTCAGGGCAGGCTCAGCTCTTTGAAAAATATCAGAGTCAATTTACTGGTCAATTTAAGTTTAGATCAGGGTTTGACTATTATCAGTGTAAAAGCACACAGATAATTTCTCTTCTACTGGGGAAACACTTAGTACGAAATTAAACATTCATATAAACTACAGCTAAATCTCACCTGAGATTTGGAGTCAAATTACAGGGAGGTAAAATTACTTTAGAAAGATGGCAGCATCACTATTTTATTTTTACACAGGACTATTTGTAAAATCTTTTGAGTTTAGCTATCTTTATTGCGTTATATGTTAACGGTGACAGTTCAAAATGGGAAAAAAAGCACTTCTTGTGTTTTTTTACTGCAGTTTGCATGCCTGTAAGACAAAAATTATTAAATATATCTTAATATCCTTTTATATTTTGTTTTTTGAAAAACTTCAAAAGTCAAATGTGGATCACTTTGCATACAGCTGACATTTGCAACATTTATTTGTTATAATTTTTTTTTTTTTTCAAAGAGGAAAAGCTGAAAATCAAATAATGTGACTAAATAATTAGAAATGTATTTTCGTTTTTTTTTTCTGTCTAAACATTTGCATAGAACCTACCTGTCTGAGTGAAATAAATATTGTTCCCTTTCGAGGGAACTCGAACTGCGTCGGTGACGACACTAGGGGAACGCCCTTCAGCGTAGCACGTCTGAATTCATGAATGAAACCGAATCCAATCCTATTGGCGTTGCGTGATGACGTAGTGTGTGACGGCATCTACGGATGTGTACAAAAGCACGCCGGCACACAGAAATGTCAGCTTTTTGCTATTCAGCAAGCGCTCTGTGTGTGTGAAACAATTCTGTCCTATTTGGTGTTGTATGTTCTGTAAAGTCTGCATTGCAAAATAGAATAGGGGCTCGGATTTCGCGTTTGCTGAGGCAGCGCGTAGATTACGAGTCTACTCTGCAATAAGATTCTGTGGCTTGGATCTCGTGTTTGCCGAGGCAGCGCGTAGATTTTAACTCTGCATTTCAATACAGAATCTAGTAACTCGGATCTCGCGTTTGCCGAGGCAGCGCGTTGATTACGAGTGTGCTTTGCAATAAGATTCTGTGGCTGGGATCTCGCGTTTGTCGAGGCAACGCGTAGATTTAAGGTCTGCTTTGCAATACAGAATCTAGTAGCTCGGATCTCGCGTTTGCTGAGGCAGCGCGTTGATTACGAGTGTACTTTGCAGTTTGCTATACGATTCTATGACTGACATCTCGCGTTTGCCGAGGCAGCGCGTAGATTGAATGTCTGCATTGCAATACAGAATCTAGTAGCTCGAATCTCGCGTTTGCCGAGGCGCGCGTTGATTACGAGTCTATTTGCAGTTTGCAATAAAGATATAGGCATGTAGTCATAACTCGCCGCACACAGTGCGTTTCGGGTCTCTCAGCCGCGCCTGTTGACGTTCTTCTCGAGAGATGAAAGCCAAATTTATTGTGAACCACTCGAATCTCGCGTTTGTTGAGACAGCGCGTTAAGGGTCTGCAATAAAAGGGACACACGCGATCTGGGAAATA
Source organism: Rutilus rutilus (assembly GCF_951802725.1). Classification (NCBI taxonomy): domain Eukaryota; kingdom Metazoa; phylum Chordata; class Actinopteri; order Cypriniformes; family Leuciscidae; genus Rutilus; species Rutilus rutilus. Next base: position 24,025,954 of record NC_140225.1, on the reverse strand, counting down.
ATACTGTTTGGGTGCGAGGCATTCACAGTCAGCTCCTGAGGGTGCTGGCAGGCTGTTCATTGTGAAATAACTCGCCGCACACAGTCGTGCGTTTCGGGTGTTTCAGCCTCGCGCCTGTTGACTTTCTTCTCGAGGGATGAAAGCCAATTTGTAACGGCTCGCGTTTGCCGAGGCAGCGTGTAGTAGATCGTATAAATAAGTATTTAAACAGTATTCTGGTGCACTATCCAGTGTTTATGGCTACATTTAATTCTGAGGAATTAAAATAATTAAAATATTATCTGACTTTAGAACTTGGTTAGATATTTGAATTCAGCCTAATATCTGAAGGAGAGTGTCGCTTCTAGAAGTCCCCCTCAAAAAAAAAAAAAAAAAAAGCAAAAGCTGAGCTTGGGACTCTAGGCGGCGCTCTCGCCCAAGCCTCCTGAGAAGACGGATCTGAGGACTGTCCTTCAGGCCAGGAAGGTGTCGGGAGAGAGGTCCTAACTTATGTGAGACCTTGGAGGGCTGGCCCCCCCAAAAAGAGAGCGATCGAGATCCTCCCTCTCACCGGGCCCTCAGGAAACTAGTGTCAGCATCCCGCCGCTAATTGCGCTTCGGGACACATCAGTTTCCAGCGAACGCACGCTGCTCTGTCTGCCCCAAGAGCTTGCGGCCGGGCAGCGCTGGCGTCCGCACACCGAGAGTCGTTTTCGATTATTCCCTGCCGGTCCTCCGCTTCAGGGTATCGTCAAGGGCTCTCACAAGACACTTGACACCAACCCTTAGGGGCTGGTTCCCTTGCTGAATTTTTGTCGAGGCATGGCAACGTCTCCCCAATATTTCTCCATGGGTCCTGCGCACTGTAGAAATAGGGTACAGGCTGCAGTTCCAGGCTGCCCACCAAAAAAGAGGTAAGTATCAACGGGGTGGTTTGGACTGCAGTAGACCCAGAGCAGGGTCTGGTGTTAGAACAGGAAGTTTACTCGCTGCTGGCAAAAGGGGCCATAGAGCATGTTCCCCCACCAGTCAGGGAGTCCGGATTCTACAGCCGGTACTTCATAGTTCCGAAGAAGGATGGAGGGTTGCGTCCACTTTTAGATCTGAGGCACTTGAATCGGTCTCTGAGGAGGTTCAGGTTCAAGATGCTCACTATTCCCATCATCGTGAGTCAAATTCAATCCGAGGATTGGTTTGTCACGATAGATCTAAAAGACGCCTACTTCCACATCTCCATCCTTCCATCTCACAGGAAGTTCCTGAGGTTTGCTTTCGGGGGCGAAGCTTACCAATATCGGGTTCTTCCGTTCGGCCTAGCACTCTCCCCTCGCACATTTACCAAGTGTATGGATGCAGCTCTAGCACCCCTGAGGCTCGAGGGCATCAGGGTGCTCAATTACATCGACGACTGGTTAATATTGGCCCAGTCGCGAGAGCTGGCGATTCGGCATCGAGATGTCGTCCTCGCCCGCATCCAGAGCCTGGGGTTAAGACTCAACACGAAGAAGAGCGTGTTGACACCAGCCCAGAGAACCACGTTCCTGGGAGTGGTGTGGGACTCGGTCACGATGCGGGCTCAGTTGTCTCCTGCTCGGATCGAGTCTATCCTGACCACAGTGTCCAGGTTGAAGCTAGGCCAGGCCGTCACTGTCAAACACTTTCAGAGAGTGTTGGGTCTCATGGCAGAAGCGTCCAGCGTGATACCTTCTGGCCTGCTACACATGAGAGCTTTGCAGTGGTGGTTGAGAACCAAGGGGTTTTCCCCGAGGGGAAACCCATTCCGCTTGATAAGGGTTACGCACAGATGCCTTCGTTCCCTGTCAATTTGGAAGAAGCCTTGGTTCTTGTCCCAGGGTCCCAATTTGGGAGCGTTATGTCGCCGAGTATCTATTTCGACAGACGCCTCCCTCGCGGGCTGGGGCGCGGTCATGGACGGCCGTTTTACGAGAGGCCTCTGGCAGGACCATCATTCCTCTTGGTACATAAATTGCCTAGAAATGTTGGCGGTGTTCCGCGTTTTGAGGAGCTTCCTGCCAGACCTCCATGGTCGCCATGTCCTTGTAAGAACCGACAACATGTCGGTGGTGTCTTATTTGAACCGCCAGGGGGGTCTGAGGTTGCGCCCTCTGTGCAGACTGGCGCATCAGATCCTCCTGTGGTCCCAGCGGAGACTATCGTCTCTCAGGGCGATGTATGTCCCGGGGGACCAGAATCAGGGAGCAGACGTCCTGTCGAGGCAGGGGCTGAGGCCCGGGGAGTGGCGACTCCACCTAGAGGTGGTGGAAGCCATGTGCGTGAGATTTGGCCCAGTGGAAGTGGATTTTTTCGCATCTCAAGAGACGTCCCACTGTCCACTGTGGTTTTCTCTCAGGCATCCATCTCCGCTGGGGCTGGACGCCATGATGCAGACGTGGCCGAGGCTGCGTCTGTACGCATTTCCCCCGATCGCTCTGCTCCCAGCAGTTCTGGAAAGGGTCCGTCGAGACAGAGTCAGTCTACTTTTAGTAGCCCCGTTTTGGCCGGCCCGAGTATGGTTTTCGGACATCATTTCACTCCTGGCAGGCCCGCCATGGCAGATCCCTCTGAGGAGGGACTTGCTGTCCCAGGCGGAGGGCTCAGTTCTCCACCCTCGACCCAAGCTGTGGAAACTGTGGGTCTGGCCCCTGAGGGGGCACAGTACCTAGAAGCCGGCCTGTCAGCTGGAGTGGTCGAAACCATATTAACTTCCAGAGCTCCCTCCACGAGGAAGTTATACGGCCTTAAGTGGAATGTATTTTCCGTTTGGTGCAGAGAGCGTGACTTGGACCCAGTTAACTGCCCAGTGGCTTCAGTACTGGAGTTTCTCCAAGACCGCTTTTCTGCCGGGCTTACCCCGTCCACACTCAAGGTTTATGTGGCTGCCATTGCGGCTTTCCACGCTCCTCTGAGTGATGGCCCGCTGGGGAGGCATCACTTGGTCGTACGCTTCCTACGTGGAGCCTGGAGGATGAGACCTGCGACTCGCGCCAGAGTTCCCTCTTGGGACCTGGCAGTGGTTCTCGAAGGGCTGGCCGAGGCTCCCTTCGAACCACTGGAGTCGGCTGAGGCCAAGAACCTTTCGTTTAAGGTGGTCTTTTTGTTGGCCATTACTTCTCTGAGGAGGGTAGGAGATCTCCGGGTGCTCTCTATTTCCTATGGGTGCTTGGAGTTTGCTCCAGGCAACATTAAGGCCATCTTACATCCCAGGCCCGGCTATTTGCCCAAGGTGCCATCTAATGTGGCACGGCCTATGGTTCTGCAGGCATTTCATCCTCCACCTCACGTGACGGCGGATGAGGAGAGACTTCATCTGCTCTGCCCTGTCAGAGCACCTTCAGTGTTATATTCAGAGGTCCTCCTCATGGCGGAAGTCAGACCAGTTGCTGGTGTGTTTTGGGTCGCCCAAGAAGGGGCTTCCCACCTCTAAACAGACCATCAGTAACTGGATCGTTCAGACTATTTCCCTGGCCTATCAGGTGCGCAAATTGCCTTCACCTAAGGCCGTGAGAGCTCACTCCACCAGAGGCATGGCGTCCTCTAGAGCCCTCCTTTCAGGGGTTTCTATCCATGACATATGTGAGGCGGCTGGCTGGGCCACTCCGCACACATTCATGAGGTTTTACAGTCTGGACCTTCCCTCTACACCCGGTGCACGAGTGCTTTCGTCCTAAGTGCGCTTGAAGACAGCTTCACACTAGGATGAGCGGGGTTCGTTGTGGTATAGTGGGTATCTCGTTCCCCTAGTGTCGTCACCGACGCAGTTCGAGTTCCCTCGAAAGGGAACGTCTCGGGTTACGTATGTAACCCTTGTTCCCTGAGAAAGGGAACGAGACACTGCGTCGGTTCGCCACACCTCACCCCGCCTGGAGCACTTGCTTCATAGCAAAAGCTGACATTTCTGTGTGCCGGCGTGCTTTTGTACACATCCGTAGATGCCGTCACACACTACGTCATCACGCAACGCCAATAGGATTGGATTCGGTTTCATTCATGAATTCAGACGTGCTACGCTGAAGGGCGTTCCCCTAGTGTCGTCACCGACGCAGTGTCTCGTTCCCTTTCTCAGGGAACAAGGGTTACATACGTAACCCGAGACGTTTTTCCAAAGTTTGCGTGCCTGCAATTAAAAAAGTATTAATTATATCTCAAAATGATTTTAGATTCTGGTTCTTAAACTTTTCTTTTGAATACTTCATTTTCAAGGCCCTTTATGGTTCTATCTCATATGGGATCTTATTGCAACTCTGTGTCCAAATTGTTGAATTTTACCCATTTACAATGGTTGAAAACCAAACGTGAGTCACTTTGCATACAGCTGATACTTACTGCATGTAAAGAGGAATGTCTGAATAATAAAAATAAAAAATAAAAAAGGCTAGAAATGTATTGTTACTCACAGACTAGAATCGAAAGGTAAAAACTCTTTGTTAGAAATTACCTCTTATCACAACTATTATTGGTTAGATGGAGGTTAAAGCACAATGTCTTAATCTTACAGCATATTTAAAGGGCACCTATTATGCCCCTTTTCACAAGATGTAAAATATGTCTTTGAGTGTGTATGTGAAGTTTTAGCTCAAAATACCCAACAGATCATTTTTTACAGCATGTTTAAATTGTCACTTTTTGGGGCTGAGAAAAACGCGCCGTTTTAGTGTGTATCCCTTTAAATGCAAATTACCTGCTGCTGCAGGCATAGAGGGCGGAGCCTCACAAGCTCGCGCTCAGTGGCAGGACAATGTCTTCTCACGGAATGATAATATCAAACAGAAACTCTCAGTAGCAGTGTTCATTTCGACCCGGAGTTGGACAATAATGTCCACAGAGCCAGAGAATATATGCTGTATGGAGATAGTTTAATTATGGTCATAACTTATATTTCATCTTGCTTATTAAAGTCTTATCTATAAACTCTCTCTCTCCCTTTCATTATCATCAACATACTCAGCGAATTACACAAAAACACTTGTTACAGACTTTATGCCTTTTCAGTGGCTGCTTAAAAAACTGGTAAGCTTTATATCCGTAAAACAACAAACAGTGGAAACTCCCTTTCATTACTGCCGTGATCAGTAATGTTAGGCCTTAGGCCTATCACCCTGGAGACTATAAGTTGGATCACAAACAGTTGGTATAGATCCATCCTCGAGTAAAAATTAGAGTAAATGAAGACTGCTATGTTCATTATTACATATAACAAAACAGCTCATTGTGAGACATTCTTGTCTACACCTGCTCCGGTGTCAAAACAAAGGCAAACATCATGTAAAAGTGAATTTTGCATAATAGGTGCCTTTTAAAGGTGCATTGCGCAAGAGTCTGAGTTTTCGCAGAACTACGCCCCCTCTGGCGGCAAGCAAAACTGCAACCAGAGGTGTGCACGCTCACGGACCACACGCACACGCACACGCACGCTTGCACGAGCACGAGCTGGTCATAACCCAAGGAGCATCAGCCGCACAAATCTTTTGTTTACAATCATAATGTCTTCAGAGGTAATAAAGTTTTAAATCTGCAAGTAATTTAAAATATGTGAAAGGAAAGGCAATTGAGTAAATAACACACTTATGTGTGAGGGAAAAAATGGGGGTAGTAGAAAACTTCGTTTTTTATTCCCATCTATCTCCATGTTGAACTGTGTTATGTGTTTACTGTATCCACTTATGACTATTATTATGGAAACACGTTCATGAACAATATAAGTTATTACTTTGTAAAAGCTCAAAATAGTAATGACACCATACCATACACAGTCGGTCAACAAAGTACACCCAAATGTCTCAAGGTAATAAACAATCAAGTGGCACTATGACGTTACCATAAAAGCCAAACAGGCTAATCCGCCGAAGATTTGCGGGGGTTTAGCCTGTTTTATTAATCAGCTAAGTAGCATATTCCAATAGCAATACATCGTAATTAAGCAGTAATTTGCTCAAAATTTGTGTCTAAGTATCTAACTTATATATCAGCATTTTATATCACAATCATTCTGAACCTGATCACTGACAATGGTAAGTTAGTAAAACCTATTCCGATAGTACATTTATCTAGCTTACGCTAAAGCATTACACATTTTATGGATCGTCATTTATTGTCATTATTGGCCGTATCAGACATTAGAGAATGGGATATATCTTACCTTTTTATCAAGAAAAAAGCCAACTGAGGATCCCGTTTGAGCCCTAGAGCAGACCGGAGATCTCTCCATTTGTTGAAAGCCTTCCCTATGTTTACTCTCGTCTTACCCCGACGCCTGTCTGACTCCAATTTGGACCTTTTGTTTGCACTAGACAAAAGTTCTCTTTTTTTTTATCTTACGTGGAGTTTGCGTTGGTGTTTGAAATGAACTACAAGCCGGTCTCTTAGAATCCATTTTCTACGGAGAATGGCGGCGTCGGCGCATACACAAACCTGCCAGACATATGAGCGTGCCGTGAACGCGCATGACGTCACGCCCAGTCTCAGATTCCGACCCGAATCCCTCTTATTTATTTTACTGTACAGGATTATAGAGGCAATCGCAGTGATCATAGAAGGGCTCATTCAGCCCATCAGGCAATTGTTTAAGCATGTATGGGTTAGAAAACGGGTATTTTTAACATGAAAAGTTGCGCAATGCACCTTTAAGTACAGAAATTGCAGTTGGACAACAGTTTACTGTTTACATATTACTGTTAAGTGCTTTTAAAAAAAGCTTATTTACACCAAAGTCTAGCCTATATGTTTGAAAACTTTTTGGCCATCTTTTCACTACTGTTCACTACTGTGAACACTATTTGGGCGGTTTTAGATAGTGATATTTCGTAGCAGGGTCAGTGTTTTTAGACTTAGTCTCTTAAAACATGCTGTGTTTGAGGAATATGATTGTTCTGGAGCTCAACATAAGCTCTTTCTGTCTATATATAGTAGTGAGATTGTAGTAAGTATTGCTCATCCTCATTATTTGCTTGCATTGCATCAGCAGTGTTTAGTTCTAGTCCATATTTGCGTGTGTATGTCATCATCGATTCAATGCTTATGAACGAAACTGTGGTATTTACGCTGTTGAATAAATATGTTTTGTGAAGCTTAAAAAATGCATTTATTTGAACAATTTGGAATCCAGCATCTTCTATATTCCCTTTGCTTCTCTACTGCTGTTAATTTTATTATTCTTCCTCACTTTGAACAACTCTGAACATTTGATCCCTATGATTAACACTCACCAAACTTTGCATGCATGAAGAGTCTGTGGCTAATTGCATTTTGTGTAATTTTGGGATGGAAGGGATGTATGGTTGCCTAGCAACTAGCAGTTAAATTAGCAATATTGAAAACATCAGCCGTGCTAACCCCGTTTGAGCTGGAGACTTCACATGAGACTTCCTCTCCTCACCGTGAACAAAATTCCCACAAGGCCTAAATACTGATATTTATACTGTATACTACTGGTCAAAAGTTTGGTATCTCTAAGATTTGTTTTTGTTTTTGAAAGAAATCTCTTATGCTCATCAAGGCTGATAAAAAAAACCCCAGTAAAAACAGTAATATAGTGAAATATTATCACAAATAAAAATTAGGCCTAACTGTTTTCTAATGAATATATTTTAAATTGTAATTCATTCCTTTGATGGCAAAGCTGAATTTTCAGCAGCCATTACTCCAGTCATCAGTAGCTCCTTTCACACATACAGTCTGGTAAATTAACGGTAAATAAAAAAATACTTTTCAAAAATACCATTGAATCGGTTCTGGCAATTTACCAGTATGAGAAGTTTAAAATTAGCATCAAATTACTGGTATGATGATGTGTGTTAAAAAAGAATGAAAAGTACCGGTATGAGCATGTAAGAGGTCAGAATTCACTGACGTAAATCTGCTTTGGGCTAATCATAAAGCTCTGTCAGAGAGGTCTATGGTAAGTTCCCTTTCAGTTCGGTCATGTTCGACGTAGTCGGACATACCGACTGATTGGGATCACGCTTAGGGAGCCTGTCATCCTTGAGTATTGATAAAACGAGCCAATGCACACATTGGCGTGCAAGCTTTCCATCCACGCTCCGCCCCGCAGCGCGGGTATAAATACAGAAGTGGATGCACGCACCACTTGTCTTTCGCTTCGGAGCCGAACAGTCTTCATGACGGTGTCTCTGAAGAGTGTTGATTCATTCAACGAGCGAGTGTGTCTGTGATTTTTCTGGAAAAGCAACACTGGTGCGTTTGCGTCTTTTTCAAGATGTCATTCCACCCGTGCGTTTCAGGATGCGATCGTTCCCTGTCCCCCTCTGACGGTCACATTAGTTGCATCACGTGTTTGGGTTACAGCATGCCGAAGCAGCTTTTGTGGATAGTTCATGTTCTCATTGCGAGAACATGACTATTGTGGTGTTGAGATCAAGACTCACCTTCGTCCACAAAAGTGGAGTCCCCATTACCACGCCCCACCCTACGGTGCTGTGTGGGATGGGTGATCAGAGGATCATAGTGATGGCTTCCCCGCCCGGTAACCAATCCCTGTGGGCCCCTCACTCCTCTATGTAACGTTGCCCGAGCCAGATCCAGAGATGTCAGCTATGCTGAAACGGGCCACCGAGGCTGTCGGGCTTGCCTGGAATCTTCCACCGTGTCCCGAACAGTCCCGGTTGGATGATTGGTTTCTCGGGGCGGGCCGTGCTGGTTCTCAGCCCGCCACCCCAGTGCCTTTCTTTCCCGAAGTGCACGGAGAGCTTACCAGGTCGTGGACGGCACCTTTCTCTGCCAGAAACTGCCTGAGTAGCTCCTCGCACCTCACTACCCTTGACAGAGGAGCAGTGAAGGGTTGCGAGGCAATCCGTCCAGTGGAGCGGTCTGTCGCCACACAGGTGCACCTGTGTCCGGCGGCCGCTGCTTCTTGGACGGGGGATCCTAGTCTCCCCTCTAAGACCTGTGAGTTCTTGTCCGTTCTTACGGGCAGAGCTTACAAAGCCTGTGGGCAGGCCGCTTCCTTTTTGCATGCCATGGCGTTGCTACAGGTCTACCAGGCCATGGCATTCATGGGCATTCACATGCACGTGGGTAGCCCAGACCGTGCGCTCATAGGTGAGCTCCGCACCGCAACCGACCTCGCCCTCTGGGTATGGCCATTGCGGCTTGCGCAATCGGTCTGGCGATGTCCGCCTTAGTGGTTCAGGAGCACCATCTCTGGCTCAACCTGGTCGATATGGGGGATGCGGACAAGGTTCGGTTCCTGGACTCCACTATTTCTCAGGTTGGGCTGTTCGGAGACGCGGTAGAGAACTGCACCCAACAGTTATCTGCCGCCCAGGTGTAGACGGAGGCCATCCGGCACATCCTGCCCCGGTGGCCCGCTGCTGCCTCCACCCCGCCGCCAGTGGCAGATCCTCCGCCAGCTCGTTGCTGGGAAAAGAGTAAACTACTCAGGTTCAGGTTCCTGAGGGGAGCAAGGAGACTGAATCCACCTTGCGCCCCCTCTATACCTTCTTGGGACTTATCTCTGGTGCTACTGCATTCAGAAACCTCCCCTCGATTCACTGCACGCAGCTGAGTTAAAAATCCTGTTTTTAAAGAAACAGTTCTCCTGCTTGCTTGCCTCTATCAAGAAGGTAGGGGACCTGCACACATTTTTGGTCGACGAATCGTGCCTGGAATTCGGGTCGGCCAACTCTCAAGATATCCTGAGACCCCGGCCTGGATATGTGCCCAAGGTTCCTACTTCTCCCTTAAAACAGGACCAGGTGGTGAGCCTGCAAGCGCTGCCCCGGACAAGGCAGACCCAGCCCTGGGATTTCTCTGTCCCTTCCGCTCCTTGCAATTATAACAGGACAGAATGCAAAGCCTCAGGACCTCAGACCAGCTCTTGTCTGTTACGGAGACCAGCAGAAGGGAAGGCTGTTTCCAAGCAGAGGCTGGCCCACTGGATAGTGGTTGCCATCATCTTGGTTTGTTTACCCAAAGTGCACCGTGCCCACCTGGGTAGTGAGCCTCTCCAAAGAGAGAGTGTAGCTCCTTCCTGGGCGTTGACACAGGGTGCCTCGCTGACAGATGTTTTTAGAGCTGCGGGCTGGGCGACACGAGCACATTCGCTACAAAAATAGCCTATGTGTCGAGCCGGTTGCTTTCCGTGGGCTCCCTTCACATGAAGCCAGTTTCACTGTAAGCCCGGTTCGAAGTGTCGGCTTGCTGCGCCATTCCCCTCCTATGGACTGTATACGTGTTCCATTCTTGCTCCAGTAGAGTTCCTCTTTAGCCGAACTCTGTTGAGTTCCTCCACACCCTTCGGCATCGGACGTGGCAGAGCGTCTGAGGCCAGGCCTAAAACTCGTATGCTCTGGTGGAACCTGTGCTAGGCTGGGTCCATATGTTGTGATCCCTACGGCGATCCCATGTGTGTATTCTTCCACGGTACGGCTCCCTGCAGCGAGCCCGTGTCTTCCCTTGGCAGAGCCTGCTCTTCCGTCACTGATCGGTTGTGTCTCCCCCTGTCTTAGGCTGGAGCCACCTCAGTGACATTCCATATGTTGTACTGCCCGGTAAATCGCCCAGTCCATATGTGTATCCTCCACATGTTACCTCCCTACAGGCAGGATGTGGCTTCCTTTCCAACGAAAGGGCACGCTTTCCCAGTGTTAACAAGTCTGACTGAGTGGGTCTTGCGGAACAGTAGTGACTTCCCTGGCCTAAGTCCTGTCCTATCTCTGCCTCAATAATGCGGGTCAGGAGGCTTTTGTCTAGGCACTGGAAGGTGTCAGCACTAGTGGCGTTTTAATGGGAATCCCAGTCAGTCGGTGCGTCCGACTATGTCCAACGTGACCAAACTGAATGGGAACATCTCGGTTACGTATGTAACCCTCGTTCCCTAAAGGAGCGAATGGAGGAGTAGTCCCCTCGCCACTATTGCTGGACTACCGCTGACTCCGGGCTCCGCTTGGCTCCTCAGCGGAAAACAAGTGGTGCGTGCATCCACTTCAGTATTTATACCCACGCTGCGGGGCGGAGCGTGGATGCAAAGCTCGCACGCCAATGTGTGCATTGGTTCGTTTTATCAATACTCAAAGATGACAGGCTCCCTAAGCGTGATCCCAATCAGTCGGTATGTCCGACTACGTCGAACGTGACTGAACTGAAAGGGAACTTACCATAGACCTCTCTGACAGAGCTTTATGATTGGCCCAAAGCAGACTTACGTCAGTGAATTCTGACCTTCGTGGTTTGAATTCGTTCCTTCAGGGAACGAGGGTTACATATGTAACCGATACGTTCCGCTGCTTTTAACTGTTTTTCTATGTAAACATCCGTTAGACCAGTAATTCTTAAAGTGTGGTCCGCGGACCACTAGTGGTCCGCCATCGCCCCCTAGTGGTCCGTGAAAAGATGACCTAAACTAGGCAAGTGTTTATAAAATCGTCACTTATTTATGTAGATTTTTAATGTACTTGCGAAACAGTTCTTGCCATTCTGTTTTAATAACGTAAAAATGGATCGGTGGCTAAACCAAAGAGGAGTCAAAAGAAAAGATCAAGCGTCCACTGAATGCAGCAAAACTACAGCACCACAAAGGCCCACTGAAGCCGGAACCGAAGATACCGAGTCACGGCCACTGGCCACCACACTCCCGCATACCACGGAGCTAGCGCACCGTGGAAAACCATGTGAGAAAGTTAAGCGAAAATATCACAATGAGTACATGAAGTTTGGATTTTTCTGGACTGGGGATCTTGAGGATCCTAGACCTCACTGTGTTTTGTGTTATGAAATATTGGCTAATGAAGCAATGAAACCATCGAAACTCAAGCGTCACTTTGAGTCTAAGCACAAAGAATGTACAGATAAACCAGTGTCATTTTTTGAGAGAAAACGTGATGAGCTTGAGCGACACATGAGTAAAAACACCTCACAGTTTTTTATGCCCGGTGAAAATGCAAAGGCTACTGAGGCATCATACAGAGTGTCTCTACTCATTGCAAAAACGGGAAAACCCCATTCAATTGGAGAGACTCTAGTTAAGCCTGCTGCAGAAGTTATGGCAAACGTAATGTTAGGGAAGAAAGCTAGTGATGACATGCACAAAGTACCTCTGTCCAATGACACTGTCCAGCGACGCATAACTTCAATGTCCGAAACTGTCCAAGAGCAGCTGATCACACGATTACACCAGAGTCCCTTCTTTTCTCTTCAGCTGGACGAGTCCACGGACATTGGTAACGAGGCAAATCTTCTGTGTTTTGTGAGATACATCCATGCGCGCTCAGTCCACGAGGATTTTCTCTTCTGTAAATCCCTTCCAACGAACACCACAGGAGAAGCGATCTTTGATGCACTAAATGCCTTCATTGTGCATAATAAAATTGACTGGAAATGTTGTGTTGGAGTTTGCACTGATGGTGCAACTGCGATGACAGCCAAACACAAGGGCCTGGTAACGCGTGTGCGTAATGTTGCTCCATCCTCTGTGTCAACTCATTGCTGCATTCACAGAGAACAGCTCGCGGTGAAAAAGATGCCAAGTTGCCTTAAAACTGTTTTAGACGAGGCAGTTAAAATAGTCAACTCAATCAAAGGCAAGGCCCTCAACTCGCGTCTTTTTAAAGTCCTGTGTGAAGAAATGGGGAGTGAGCACACAAAACTTCTGTTCCACACTGAAGTGCGCTGGTTGTCCCGTGGCAAGGTCCTGTCTCGTCTCTTTGAACTGCGCGATGAAGTAAAATTATTTCTGCACCAAGCTGATGAACTGTATGATCGACTTCATGACTTTATGTGGCTTTCAAAACTAGCCTATCTTGCAGATATTTTCAGCACGCTCAATACGCTCAACTTAGCACTGCAAGGAAAAACGGTCACAGTCTTCACTGTACAGGACAAAATTAAAGGGGCCCGCACCAAATTAAAGCTCTGGTGCGCACGTATCGATCGCCGTGAATTTGACTGTTTCCCCACTCTAGCGGACTTTGGGTGACGACACCGTCACAGCCATAAAGGAACATCTACAAGGCCTTCACATGCAGCTGGGGAAATACTTTCCAGAGCTAGATGTGGACTTTGAGTGGATCAGAAATCCGTTTGGCGACATCATTGAGCAATGTACCAAGCTCTCAATACAGGAAGGCAATAGTCTTGTGGACATTGCATCAGATGGAGGTCTCAAAATGTCATTCAAACAACAGCCCTTAACAGACTTCTGGGCTCAGCTCCTTCCTGAACATCCAAAGCTTGCAGAATCTGCCCTCAAAGTGCTCATGCCCTTCCCAACTACATACAACTGTGAAGTTGGGTTTTCCACACTGGTTGGTTTGAAAACAAAACAGCGCAACAGACTAAACGTGGAGCCTAGTATGAGACTGAAACTCTCCTCTTTGGAGCCAGACATTCAGAAACTGATGTGTGATAAGCAGCACCACCCGTCTCATTAATATTCACGTTAAGTTTTAGATGGAAATCTCGAAATATAAAATCCACAGATCTATTAGTTTTGTAATGTACTAGTTTTTGTTTCATGTGTAAAATCCCAGTAATTTCAGTGATATTGGACATTAAGGGGAACATTCTTTTCAGCATTTTATTGTTACCATAGTTACAACCATATAGACTTCCTATACCCACCACCTCAGTTTTAAACGAATGGCTCTTTGGAATGACATTAAGTGGGACCTAGGCTGTTACAGTATGTTTAATTGCAGTTTTTTTTTTTTCCACATGTGCAGTTTGTTGTTCATATTAAGCTGCAACTCATTTCACATTTACCTTTTCAAATGAAATAAAAATTAATATAATCATTTCTGATCATATCATTGCATTTGTGTTTGAATAATTAGTTTTTGACTTGAAACAGTTGCATATTAAACTTAAATTTAGCTTATCCTTCCTATTTTGTTGGTTTTTGGGGGCGTGTTAGAGTGGGATTCTGTTAGGTGGTCCTCAGAAAAAAATTGGAAGATAAAGTGGTCCTTGGGCTGAAAAAGTTTGAGAAACACTGCGTTAGACAAACATCTGACCGTTGCTCCGCATCTCGTGAGACCCTGCCTTTTTTTTCATTCAACTGGTCTGTGGCTCTGCAGTTACTATTGCATACTATACACAATACTACAGTATATTAATATAGTAATATAATAGTAATACTATAGTAACTGCAATACTATAACTAGTAACTATTATACGTCTTGTGTTTTTAAGAGCAAAACCATGTTCTGTGTGATCATTCCCTTGCATCTGCCCCTCAGAAGTAAAAAAAAAAAAAAAAAAAAGTAACTAAAACGCTTTTCATCCAGGTGGTTAAAGAAAATGCATCAGCATCATTTCTTTCATTATTGGTCATTTATGATGATTGACATCAAAGAGCATTTTGGTACTGATATATGAATTGATTCTTACCGGTAAAAAGACAGAACGCGTTTCGTGTCTTTACCGGAAAAGTCATTCTGGTGATTGTATGGTAATTTACCGGGATTGCTGTGTAACAGGGCTAGTGCCACATGATCCTTCAGAAATCATTCTAATATGCTGATTTTATGCTCAAGAAAAAAATCATATTATTATCTATGTAGAAAATGTTTATAATTAATAATTAATATTTTTTGTGGTAACGGTGATATATTTTTTCCAGGATTCTTTAAAGGATAGAAAGTTTAAAAGAACAGCATTTATTGGAAGTAGAAGTCTTTACTCAAACTTTTGATCAATTTAATGCATCCTTGCTGAACATAAATATTCATTTCTTAAAAAAAAAAAATGTTTACTGACTACCAGTTGAGGCACTGGTGAGATGGTGAGACACTACCATTTGAGGTTTGGGGTCTATTTAATAAAAAATTAACATGAGTGGGCTCATGTTTATTAAGTGGAATTGTAAGCTCAAAGTGAAGTTTTAAAGCACACTTTTACAACCTATTTTTGTGAGAGACAGCCTAAATCTCTCCTGTGTGTGTGTGTGTGTGTGTGTGTGTGTGTGTGTGTGTGTGTGTGTGTGTGTGTGTGTGTGTGTGTGTGTGTGTGTGTGTGTGTGTGTGTGTGTGTGTGTGTGTGTGTGTGTGTGTGTGTGTGCGTCTTCAGCGGCCCCTGCCAGGTCCTGGATGAAGGCCTGATTGATATCTCTCTGCTGGCAGGAGAACATCTCTCTCCTCCTGCTCTGTTGTTATTTCCGTTCCTCTTTATTCTCAAGAGTTTATTTCAGGAGTTTTGGACTTTTGTGTTATAAAGAAGACCAGATCTCGCTTCTGAACAAAACACATCCAAATATATAAGCGGCACTGCATTTGCATCCTACTTTGTAGTTTTTGTTAGGTATGGGCATATTTAGAAATTTTAACAGATGTAGGTATTATGAATCTATTAATAACTTGTTGTTTTTAGTTCACACCAAATGTCCAATATATAATGTGATGTCATTTTTAGAATAAAAACCAAACATTGAAACAGTTTAATGTAATCTAATGCTGAATTTAAATATTTTACTACTTACTGGCATTGAAAATAAGTAAACTGTTTGAATTGAGGGTAAAAAAAAAGTATCTGATATAGACACACACACACTCTTTTACTCACCCAGGCTGAATTTATTTGATTAAAAATACAGTAAAAACAGTAATATTTTCAAATGTCATTTATTGCTGTGATGGCAAAGCTGAATTTTCAGCATCATTACTCCAGTCTTCAGTGTCACATGATCCTTCAGAAATCATTCTAATATGCAGATTTTCTGCTCAAGAAACATTTCGTATTATTATCAGTGTTGAAAATAGTTATGCTACTTTTTGTGGTGATTATTATTTTAATTTTTTCAGGAATCTTTTTTTTCTTCTTTTTTTTCAGGAAGTTCAAAAGAACAGCACTTATTTGAAATATAAATATTTTTGTAACAGTGTAAAAGTCACTTTACTTGATTGTAAGAATTTTTTATTTTAATTTTTTTTGGAACTTTTGAATACCAGCAAAATGATTCTGATTGGTCAATCATGGCATGTATTCCAGTTAGCCACATAATAAGCCTTAATGCTATTATGAAATTATCTGAATGAAATATGGGTCTAATCACATTTAGTCACTAGTATTACATCCCTAGTTGTTGAAAACAGCAACTGTTTTTCCCGGGTCTCCTCTTCAGTGAGTGGTAGATATTGGCTTGTGCTGTAGATCTTTACTTCCATTAAATTGTCTCAGGTCTGACTGATTCGTCCCGTCCTCTCTAATCATCCTCTTATTAGACCTGCACAACCTCCCAAAATTAAAAACGTCTCCTGAAAACAAATGAAAAACAAGCTCCACTCAATCACACTGAGATAGCTCCATCCATCTGCTGATTGAGTAGCTACTTATTGGGCTTGTAAAAATCATTCACGTATATAGCCTTGTTCCAGAACGTAGCAAGCCTCCTATCTAGGCAACATGGCTTTCTCAGCGCAAATGCTGTTCTAAAAGGTAAGCAAAAGTACCCTTTTCTACAGCAGCATTATGTCTCTTTCACAGAGAAGGTAATCCCATAAAATATGCATTATTTGTAGTCTTATTTAACCTAAAATTGTGTGTATATGTTTGTGTACTTTTTACATTAGCCACAATGGGTATTAGTCATACCTAGCTAACAGGGAACATTTTCAGACCTAAGGCTAACATTCTTGCAAGGTCCTCTTAAATGTATTATGAACAAACCTTATTCCACTAACGTTAATGGAATATGTTCTCAAAGTTATCTGGTCTTCAATAAGGCTCTCAAAACAATAGCACAAAAACATTATGTCATATATATTTATATATATAACATAAATATATATACTACTATTTATTTATATACTGTATATATACTTGTTCATGAAAGAAAAAAAAAAATCTGAAACGTTTTAGCCTGATGTTCTTCTAACATTATTAAAATGTTACTTGTTTCAGAATGTT
The DNA here is from genome assembly GCF_951802725.1 of Rutilus rutilus. Taxonomy (NCBI): domain Eukaryota; kingdom Metazoa; phylum Chordata; class Actinopteri; order Cypriniformes; family Leuciscidae; genus Rutilus; species Rutilus rutilus. Next base: position 24,009,100 of record NC_140225.1, on the reverse strand, counting down.
TAGAGAACAATCAAAAGTAAAGTTTCTATAATGTTTGCAAAATAATCAAATGCAATGCTCCTTTTACGTTCATATAACCAAGGAATTTTTTTTTATTTATTTAATACTGGATGGTTTGAAAGTTTTGAGAACATTGAGAAATATCTTTTCATAACTCAATGGGAACATTGGCAAAATAAAATAGACCATATTTTTGTTTGTTGGGCAAGTTGCAGCCTACATTGTAAAAAAGTATGTTTTAAAAGAAACTACTATTTCAGTCTTTATACTTCAAAATGTCGTTTAATTTAATGCTACTTGCCGAGCCATTGTAATTATTTGTAATTGAAAATTGTTTGTACACCATTTTTTCCCATTGTATTTTGTTACAAATCAGTTACTTATGACATTCCATATTAGTTTGATACCTATATAGGTGGTAGACAGTAAGGCAGCTCACTAGGTTTTGGAAGGAAGTCATTGTTGACCTAATATTTTGAGGTGAACTACAGAACATCAGTCTGTCTCGGCTTCAGAAGGCGTCACATTTCGCTGCTTTTTTTACATTTGTTGACTGTGGCGTTCCTCACAGATGCTCACATACTGTAGATTCATCACACCAAGTCTATTCTGCTTTTGTGCTTTTTGTCTTCTTCTCAATGGATGAATGGTGTGACTCTGACATTTAGCTGATAATTGGAAGCAGGATGACTTTAACCAAATCATGATGTGAAAGCCACACGGAGTCTGGCACATGAGTCTACACAGCTGTTCGTGGCAGCTTGGCAGCATTTTATGCTTGTGAAAACAGCCATTACCATCTTGAAGGTGAGATCTCGACGTCTTGAGTTCAAGATGTTGATGGTTGCAGTTCTGAGATGTAAACTCTTCCAGAAGCTTCAAGCAAAAGGTCTGTTCCTGTGGTCTGATAATTTACACACACACTGTGTTATGGTAATGACAGTAATCTATGAAGGTAAAACAGTAGCAAAACTCGAGAGCATGTAAATGTGAATTTGAGAACTTGTACAATAAATATTCGTACTTGTACATGAACATTTACACTCACAGCTCCAATGTGAAAACCTGTAAAATAAAAATCTGAAGTTGAATGTTGAAATTTGCACTCGCAAACAATAGTCACAAACCTGTATTCTGAATCTGAAGCTGCAGACAAGTAGACACAAATGTGTAAAATGCCATTCACAGAAATACAACGACAGACACAAACTTGTAATATATATTTTGCGTTTAATCTTACGTTCACATTCGCGGTACTTCCTCAATTAAGCACTTGCAGCTTCTCAAATCTGTCACTGCAATTTCAAATTTCGCGCCTTGACTTTTGCTACTCTTTTCGCGATTTATTAGGTGCAAAACTAACTTGTGCACTTGAAACTCAGAGGCGGTGAGAGGGAAAGGGGGGCGGGAGGAGGGGGGGGGGGTCAAAGGAGTCGTTTTATTGGTTGGCACCTAGCCAATGAAATGGGAGTTCGATGATGTCACGAAACCCGCGTGCACTGAAACACTAACATGGCTTAATGCATTAGACTGATATTAAAATAAATAAACGAAATTATCAAACTCAGTAGACACAATGCTAATGCATACTACAGAAAAGCAGATGAGCACAGAATATGACGTAAAACATATGACGTATGCCATATATATATATGCCCTATATATATATATATGTATACCATAGACTGTAAAAGACACACACACACACACACACACACGTACGTATATATATATATAATTTATTTATGTTTCGTTTGTTTTTGTGTGTCCAACAGTTAGGCTAGGGTGAATATTTAAAACATTTACATTTTTCCAAAGCGACTTACATTGCATATTAAGGTATACATTTTACATTCTTATCAGATAATTTAGGTGCATTTTCATATTGCAATGGAATTGGCACATATATATATATATATATATATATATATATATATGAAGAGTTCAGATGCAAAAGCCTCTAAATGCCATTTGAAATTTTCTTATAGAATGATCATTTTTATCAAGCTCGTATATTTAAGTTCAGTAATTTCACTTGAATGATAATTAATAGGTAATCTTCACTGCCATTTAAGTGAAATTATTGAATTTAAATATACGAGCATCTGAACTCTTCATATATATATAAGCAAATGTGTGTTCAGTGCAAATAAACTTGCTGCCTAGTGTTTTATTAATAAAGTAACAAATTATGTGTTTTTTTATTATTGTTTTTAATTTTTATTTTATAACTGTTGGTCCATTAAGCCTCATTAAGCGTTTTCTTGGGTTTCGAGGAAAACGTACAATTAAACGCGTTGCGTTCATATTCTGTGCTCAATTTTTTTCTGTATAGGCTATATGGTGTTTCCTGTTTGGTCTTTTAATACCACTGTCTCAATTAAACGCGTTGCGTTCATATTCTGTAAAACTATTCCAGTAAGACTAATGATATTTCATAAAAATATTTTCCAAGCGTTTTAAAAAATAGCTGATACATATGCATACAAATGTTTGCATTGTGGCTGGCGTTGTTCATTGGTGAGGCATCGACCAATAAAATGACTTCATTCCGACCCCAGCCCCGCCCCCGACTCTGCTCTCTCAAGTCTGCATTTACAAGTGCACGAGTGAGTTTTGCTACAGGCATATCGCAAAAAGAGTAGCAAAAGTCAAAGCGCTAGGATTTGAAGCTGTACTGCCAGATATGAGAGGTTGTGAGTGCCGACTTGTGGTTGTACAACGAAACTGAACTAAAGCACAAAGATAAATGTGTAGTACACAATTGTGCCTGTCATTTTGTTTATGTAAATGACACTTTACACATTTGTAACTATTAATCTGCAACTTCGAATTCAAAACACAGGTGTTCTGAGTATTGTCTGTGTGTGCAAATCGATAGATGCAGCTTTTCACATCAGAGCTGCAAGTATAAATTTCAACTTACAAATACAAATATTAATTTTACAAGTTCTCACATTCAAATTAGCAAGCTCTCGAGTTTTGCTACTGTTTTACCTTCATAGTAATCAGTCTCTCTTATTAATAGGTCAGTGTGACAGTGGGGTTCAGGTTTTCTAATGTGCCATGACAGAGGATACACAACAAAGCACAAAGACCTTTTCACAAAAATCTCTCTCTCGCTCTTTCCCCCTCAGGTGAATCAGTGAATTTACCTGTAAATGCTAGTCTGTCTTTCTATGAATGCTCATTTTGTTTGTTTCATTAAGTTAAGGCAAGTCACCTTTATTTTTATAGCGCTTTTTACAATGCAGACTGTTTCAAAGCAGCTTTACAGTAATAACAGGAAAGTAATGCAACAAAGATTGTTTTAGATGTACAGCAACTCTAGACGAAAGTCGTTGTCTAGTTTAAGAAAGTTTAGCATTGATTAATTTCCATTGTAAAAATCAGTAGTAGTTATTAATGTACTGGCCGTTTACACAACACCGTTTTTAACTGAAAACAGAAAACTTTTAATGCGTTCTGGGCCGTCAATATACACAACAACAGCGTTTTGGTGGCCTGAGAACGCAAACTTTGAAATAGGTTGTAAAGTGCACGTTTTTGAAAATGATACCGTTATCGTTGTCCATGTTACAGGTACAATACTAGCTGAATGTGTCTCGTGAACGCATACCCTGAAATCATAAGATTCTAATTTTCATGAAAAGAATTAAGCAGTTTGGATTGTGACATTTTTGTTTTCTCATGACAATTACATACATTTCCCCCCAAACTTAGCAGTCATTGACCCTTTTGCATTACTGAATACTTAATATTATTATTATTAGGTAATTCCATTAATCCACATGGTAATTATCATAATATTCTATATTTATAATATTTTAATATTTGTTTACTGTAATATAGTAAACTGAAACAATTTAAAGAATTTTGATCATTAATCATTTATCATAAGAATATCATTGATTATCTCCTAACAAGGCCACATATTGAGGTCTGGGTTGATTAGATGGTGAGTGAAAAATAATTTCTCATAATCAACTTGTTGGATGCAGGATCCAACTTGTTGGATGCAAATTGTTATGGCAAGCGACTCAGTCAGAGTATCTCTGAAAAGGCAAGGCTTGTGTGTTGCTCCCGGTCAGCGGTGGTGAGAATTCACCAACAGTGGTCTGAGGAGGGACAAACTCCAAACTAGCAACAGGGTGTTGGGCACCCAAGGCTCATCGATGCATGAGGGCCCAGGTGTCAAACTCAGTTCCTGGAGGGCCACAGCCCTACATAGTTTAGTTCCAACCCTGCTTCAACACACACACATACCTGCAGTTTTCAAATAAGCCTGAAGGACTTGATTAGCTGATCAGGTGTGTTTAATTAGGGTTGAAGCTAAACTCTGCAGGGCTGTGGCCCTCCAGGAACTGAGTTTGACACCCCTGCATGTGGGTAACGAAAGCACTGTGTCACAAGTCACACAAAATGTTAATTATGGTTATAGGAGGAATGTATCTCAACACACAGTGCATTCAAGCTTGGAATTTGGCCCAAGCCCAGAGTACTCCCCCCATCCCTGGCTGGTATAGGAATAATCGGGTGGTGGAGGGATGCTGGGAAACTGTCATGTGACAGAGGTTAGTCGGTTATATATATAGGCCTCCTGTTGTGCTGATTGGGTGGATTATCCGAGAGCAAATGTAATCTCATTGCAATAAGAGACACAATTGCCAAATTAAATAGATCTACTGTATATATATATATAAAATGAAGATGTGTAGGTGCTTTTCCTTTGCATCTTCATTTTTTCCAGTTTATTAGTTTTATGTATAGACCCTTTTTGCGCCGGCGTCACAATTACGTCACAGCGTTAGCTGGAGGCAAAACAAAGGGAAAACTGGAGGCAGCCAATACAAACCGGCACCTATTCGGCTAAATACGGAGCTTAAAATGTCTTGTTGTGTTGTTGGGTGCCAGAATTGACGGAGTACAGGCTCCAATTTGAAATTTTATCGCATAATGTTTTCTAAACTATTGTGATTATTTGTGAATCATCCTGTGATTGTATATACATTGTTGTGATTGATTGCGACTAGACTTTTTGAAGAACCTGGTAAGAATAAATAATCAAATACATGAAGTTCTAAAAATAATTTGCATTATCTGGAATTTTTATTTCTAGAAAATATTCACATCTTTAAAATTGCACTGTAATGTCAGTCTTTACATGGCCGTCTTCTGACCTTGGCGTTGAATAGGCAGAACTTTGGATCGTACCAAACAAGTCTTGTACGTGACCAGGGGCGTCATGCAAGCCAAAATTCTGGGGGGGCACAATCTGAGACGTTGAAATTGTTTTCTGACGGGTGATATGGATCATGTTAGGAGGGGTCAGGGGGTTTCTCCCCCTGAAAATTGTTTAATTCTGGCTGCTAAACATACCATTTCAACGCAGTTTGGGAGGGACAGAAATACCTTAACGGAGCTAGCAGCAACCCTCCTTTATCTGAGGACTAAGTTAAAGTATCTATTTTGTAAGTTTATGTAAAAGGTTGATGAAAGAACTGTAAGCTCAAATTCAAAAGCTTTTGAAGTCTACTTCATTAAAGCATGTTTACACACACACTTACTGTACACTTAGGCCTACTACACATGATTTTAAAAACAGTACCATTGCAGTTTTTATGTTATGATTTTAAATTGGTATGTGACCTAAGAATGATCTTACATTAAAGGTACATAAAGGTGCTGAGGTCTGACTTTGTGGTGCTCTGAAATTAAGTTATTTTAATATTTACTATGGCTTTGTATGGCAGTAACGTTAGCCAACTAGTTTACGGTTAGACTAGGCTAGCTATCGATAACGTTACACTGACACAACTTAAAGTTAATGCTCTGAATTCGCAGCTAATATCAAATGCATCCATAACTTTTTGATCAAGTTAAAATTTCCAGGTCAACCACAAATAATCCCACTACCTTTTAATATCATCCGATAACTAATTCAATGCCGATTTGTTGCTTTGCCTACTTACCACTTCAAGACCATCTGTAAAACATTGCCAGCTCAACGTGCGAGACGAGTGAGTTGCTTGAACATACACAGCAAAGATTAGCACTCTAGATTTGATATATACAGACACCATATTAGGAAAAAGGGGCGGGCTGATGCTGACCGATTTATTACACATCCAGAAGAATACATTTGAGTCGTTATAGGCTCTGGTATATTATGGAGCATAATAGGAATAAAGTTGTGACAAAAAAATTATCAGGGAGGAAAAATCTGAGGGGGCACGTGCCCCCTCACTTTGAATGGGCATGACGCCACTGTACGTGACCATTCAGCATATAGTTATAGGCATCTAAAGATTTATATGCCCTCAGTTTATCTTTACGCTCGGTTTCTCTATAAGGTGTAGATGTCAGGCTTCTCAATCAGAGGTAATCCTGTCAGATCATCCATCCATTGAGTGAACGTGTATGGGTTGGCTATTCTGGTTCCGTCTGTTAAAATGAACTTTTTCAAATAACAATCACAGTCCTGGACAGAGTGACCTTACATATTAAGATAACATCAGATTTTCTCCAGTCATTGTTAAAAAACAAGCAAACAAAACTTGCTAACTAGCATTAGTGAAGCAGTCGTTCTGCCTCCACCTAAGCCCCGCCCACAAAACAAAAACAAAAACACTGAAAAGGGGTCTATTGGCAGAAATGTTAAATCTGTGGTACAGAACTCCAGTAATGATTTTACACTTTCCCCATGCAGTCTCCTGCACACATGCAGTAAGGGACCATCACTCTTAAATGAGCTCCAGGTCCTCTAGGGGTCTGAGGAGATGGCACCATACAACTCCCAAAGGAGCTTTACACTTCAAAATAAGATTACCCTCTCCTGATGTATTTAACTCTGGGACTTTACAGAGGAAGTCACACATCATTGTATGTGCAAGAGAAAGAAGAAAAAGCCTTAAAACCCAAAGTCTGCAGCCATGTAACAGCTTGCAGAAGATTTCAGAGGTCTTATGAGATGCTGGATTTAAGGGTTAAGGGTTAGACTGCCAACCACAGACTGTGTGTGTGTGTGTGTGTGTGTGTGTGTGTGTGTGTGTGTGTGTGTGTGTGTGTGTGTGTGTGTGTGTGTGCGTGCGTGCGTGTGCTTCAGGTTAACCCCACACTATGTTATTATATTATATCCGAAATATCCAAAATCTTGTTTTTGATGTTTTTTGAAAATGGAAAAATTCAGAAAGTTATCTGTGATGGGTAGGGATAGGGGATACAATATACAGTTCTACAGTATACAAATTATTACGCCTATGTTCACAGTTATGTTGTATTGAAGAATCATCTTTGTCTCAGATGTTTCTTCTAAAATTCCTTATGAGAAATTAAAAAAAGGCATGTATAGAGAAGTATGTATGAGTTATACAATTATTAAAATTATTAATATAATTTCAAATTGAGATCTCTACCTTTTCAGTGCAGGCTTTGATATATTGTGCTCTGATTTTAAATAAATATCGAATTATTATTATTGTTATTATTGTTACTATAATTACTTATGTAGTTTGGCAAATCTGAGCTGAGTTTGACGTTTTTTTTTAGATTAACAGTATAAATTGCTGCTTAATTCTTTCTAACATCTTACATCTAACATCATCTTTTTTTTTTTTTTCACAGAAGAAAGTGTTTTGAGTTTGGAATGACACTACATGATGATGAGGATTAAGTAAAAGTTTCTATGAGGTCGCCATTTAATCTCATTGCTGTCTAGAGAAACAACAAGATAACCCATTTGATCATTTTCTTTTCTTTGGGGAGTCTTGTAGTGTCATTTGAATAATAATCAAATTTTTCTGCACTGTGATGGAGATGTATCTGATTGCTTGCAGTTGTCCTGAATGATTGAATGCTAAAGCCAGTTACACAACCCCATGCTGTAATGATTTTGTGACAGTAGGACTCTTCTGCAGAGGCAGATGACGAACAACGATTTTTATCAATAGGGTAATGTGATGTTCTAGGATTTTCACATCAAATTCGATTTCTCTCCTAATCGATTCTGCTGGATTTCATATCCTTCTTGCAGTTCACACACACAAGCTTGAGGCCTCTTTTAATAGAGCTTAGCCTCATGAGGCGTCTAAACACAATACACACACATATATACACAAACACACAGGAGGATGACAGCTCATTTCTGCATTCTGCATAAGCTTCCACTTCCTTCAGTTTAAATTGGACCTGCTTTCCCTGTCAACTGTGTCCCGTCACACATTTTTTGGGCTGGCAGAAGCACATCAAATGATTTGGCAGAGAATAATAATTTCTAAAGAAAGTGCGAGTGGTGAAACTCGCCACCATGATGCAAGGGTGATTGCCAGGTCGTTGCTATGTGGTTGGTAAGGTGTTCTGAGTAGTTTTAGTGTATTGCTATACAGTTACTTGGATTGCTGGGGTCTCAAACATGCTGAAAAAGAATCTTATATCAGCCTAAGATGTTTTTGTCTTAGCAATTAGAGATGCACAATTAATCGAAATAAATCTGAAATCGCAATATGGTTTAGTGAGATTATCAAATCGTATCAAAAATATATGCATTGCCTGTTTCAGAGTGAAGCACGGTAGTGTGTTCTTTTACACACGAGCAAATCATGATCTGTGTTTTCAGTGTCTTGAAGCGGCTCGGTTCACAGTAAAAGCTGCTCCACACAAACTCATTTTTGCATCTGCTTCAAAATGTTGGTCTTTTATAATGTACATTTAGGAATGCAACATGCACCAACCATATTCCCAAACTTGTAATGAGAATCACTTATAAATGGGCTGCCTGAGAGCAGCTTTAATGGCTATATAAAAAAAAAAAAAAATCCCAAAATCCTGCAGCTTAATTAGCAGGTATGCTTTGCTTGTTTTAAAGGGGTTTAGGGCAATTGGGGCACCTGGTTAGACTGGAAGACCAGGTGATCAACCATCTCAACACCAGCTTCACCAGGCCAATAGATCATATTAAACCAACTAAGAAGAGCAAACCAGGTTTTAAGAGGCCACTCCTAAATCTCCATGATCTCTATGTATGGAATTTATTTTCACCAGTTTTATCATCCACCAGGCAAAACTGTAAATCCAACCACTCAGACAAGTAATAGCACACCTCTACTCAGCAGCCCACGGGCAATCAGGCATTATTCATGTCTATAGCATAAATGGTTACCTGCTAAAGTTTGAATAATAGTAATTTTGCCTTAGCAAACACCACTAGTGATGTTGTCCGCCAGGTTGTTCAGGAATAGATGCGGAAAACATGCACGTTTGCGACGGTGCACAAGCTCTCACCTGGTTAAGGGTGTAAAAAGGTTTCTGAAAAGCTTCCTTGGATTTGGTGTCTGCGGTGTATGTTTGTGTGCACACCGTTCCCTTGAGTCTCCGTCATGCCTGGTGTGAGATCCCTCTTAATAGCATTTGATTTCTCCAGTGTGCAGACGTGACTCAAAGGAGCCATTTTTCTCCCAATTTCCATAGAGTTTCATCCATGTGCTCTTGTCCCTGACAAATCCAACAGAATTAAAAATAATCCCACAGAAACCACATTTTAATGCAGTTCTAAATTCCTAATCACTCTAATAGCTGATATTAGCTGGTGCGGAATGGGATTTAAGTGACTTTGACAGACAGCAGGTGTGTTGTGACCTCTCGCTTGAGGTACTGAGATGCTGTTTACCCAGAGATTCTCGCATCTGCCCTCACTCACGGCTGGTGTGTTTTTTGCTCGGCTCACATGCTAACGGGTGGTTTCGCTCAGGTCATGGATTTCCTTTCAGGTAATATTGGAGGTAAACATCAGGGCTTCAGAGTCCGTCTATGTCCGATAGCGTCGTATGTCTGCTATGGCTGAGTTTTTTCAGGGATCTGGGAAGTAGGCTGCTATTGAGTTAAAGCTGAAGTGTTTTAGTTTCTGCTCCACTAGCGTCACCAAATGCAATTGCAACAAGAAAGATTGTTTCCCAAAGTGAAAGTTCACTGGTATTGGGATTGACTACTGAAAATATGTGACTGTTATTCTAGTAAACTTGTGACTGTTCTAGTAAACTATTCTGATGACAAGTGATAGTTTTATTTATGTGAATTTCTGTTACTGAATTAAAAATAGACTCTCTCATACAGTACTTTCAAATCACAAGACAATAAAGAATTGTGAAATTAATCTAATGTAATTCTCTTAATGGACAAAAAGCACACAAAATCTTTGATATTCTTTCTTTTTGCTTAATTTTATGTCACCAAAAAGAACAAATGCAGATGTTTCTGCAGTTAGTACATCTCAAAAAGCAAACAAATGCTTACACTGTGTCCACACTAGACACGACGTGACTGCGAGATGCGTCAATATCAATCAAAACCCACAGCCAATCAGAACAGCGTGTGGGCGGAGTCTCGTGACAAGTGCACAGCACCAGAGAGTAATCTTACATTTACATTTAGTCATTTAGCAGATGCCTTGGTCCAAAGCGACTTAAAAATTAGGACTAAATTAAGCGAGTCATCATGAAGAGACAAAAACAATGCAAGAAGTGCTCAAAATACAAGGGCATTGCTCAGAGTAGCACATCCTCCCTTGTCTTTTTTTTTTTTTAGATTAGGTGCTCACGGAAGAGATGAGTTTTCAGTTGTCTTTTGAATGTTGTCAGGGATTCTGCATCCCGGATGAGGGTGGGGAGATCATTCCACCAGCATGGAACCATGAATGAGAATGTTCTGGAGAGTGATTTTTTGGCTCTCTGTGATGGTACCACGAGCTGTCGCTCATTGACCGATTGTAGGCTTCTGGTAGGGACGTAGACATGTAGGAGCGAGTGAAAGTAGGAGGGAGCTGAGCCTGTAGTAGATCTGTAAGCAAGCGTCCATGCCTTGAAATTGATGCGAGCAGTGAGTGGTAGCCAGTGCAGAGAGATGAACAGAGCAGTGACGTGGGCCCTTTTGGCCTCGTTGAAGACAAGACGAGCTGAAGAATCTTGACGGCACTCGCAAGAAAATTGATAAGTAGACTACATAATCAAATTCACAAATATTACACCATTTAAACATTATTCAAATACATAGGCTACTAAGTTAGTAAAACAATCTTTGTCAAATACTTCACAGTTTGAACGTTCTTGTTTCCATTTGTTTAATTTCAAGATCTGAGGTGAATTATCCATTGTTGCTTTTACAGCTACAAAGCTGGAGCACTAAATGATATTCAAAGTAACATTACACGCTTTTAACATTAAATAAAGCACATAAACAGTACGTGAGATTAACATTGCCACACTTTGTGTTTGTTGTTCCAGCATGACGTCGCAGAAAAATAGAAACCATTTCTAAAATAGAATTGTCGCGTGTCGCCGTCGCGGCTGTTTGAAAACTCTGATTAACATGGAAAAGATACCTTTTATCGCATGTCGCGTGTAGTTAGGACACGGTGTTAGGGGTGTCCTGATTATGAAACTTGGTTAATGATTAATTGTCTACGAAATAATTGCGATTATGACGATTGATTGTCTGTTTTAGGGCATTGTCCTACATTTTTGTGTGCTTTGTTCATTAAATAATTGTCACAAATTATTGTGATTTAATTGGGTCCTTCAAAAGGTGTCACTTTGCAGTGTAAGATTAATACAGTTAACACCTTTACATTTAAATTTATTCAGTTCTGCAAATAACTAAAGACAGCAAAATTATGTTTTATTAACAAAGTTTGAGAGGAACATGTTCAAATGATCTATCCAATCAGCGCGATATGAGGCCTATATATATACATAGCTGACTCACCTTTGTTCCCAGACAGATTTTTGCATCTCCCCGCAACTCAGACTCCTCACTTTTGGCTGGTTCCTATCCCAGCCAGGGATACAGGGGGAGTACTCTGGGTTCCAAATTCTGAGCTCGGAGCCCTCCCCTCGGACAGCACGCCAAATACGCATACTCTTTTACTATCTGAATAGGGCAGGACTATATCTGGGCAGTTGTGGACTTTCCACTGTCGGGCCAAAAACGAGGGTGCTTGTGTGTGCCAGGGCCAGTAGCGTTTCCACTGTCACTTCCAGGGCTTGATCGGGCCTAATCGGGCCTTCTTCTGGGCCCATGGCCAGGGGGTTTTGTCTCGCCGAACATCTTGGTTCAAAGCGATGGGTAGTGGTCATGGAGTTTACCTGAGTCAGGAGAGGGTCAACACCACAGCTCATTTACCATGTTATTATATCAGGCTACCAACTAACTTCAACATTTAAGACATTTAAAAAAAAAACTCAAAACTCACTTTCAGACACCAGCAAGTGTTTGAAATAACATCTTTGCAAACCGATGGGGATTCTGATCACTGTATGGGGCAAAAATATATTTATATGCAATGCTAAAGGCTACTTATGTTAACCATTGCGATAATAAATACATATATGTTTATGGAAAATACCAGAGACTGCTTGAAGAACGTAGACAAATATAATTATAACCGTGTATTTATTTGGTTTCTTGTTTTATCTGTCTCTTCCCTGTGCCTTTGTTGATACCGGACTAATGCATCCGCATATGTCATAAAAAAAAACATGCACTCCAGTTAACTCGTATAACTCACAACTCCTTTTGTCTTCTTATGAGCTCCCTCTGTTGCTCTAGCTAGCTTAAAGGATAACAGTATAAGGAGATGAGAGAGATTGCTCAAACATCCTCAGATCACATAATTTCATGGACAATTAATAAATTCTCTCTCTTTCTAAAGAAATGTTACATAAACGATATTTTATCAATATTTTTCCAAATGTCTAAGCCTTTAATGGATTAATGGAGTTGTTTTGTGCATTCACATATGTGATCACAAATGGAAGCAGGTGCTACCGAATAGGTATGGGTTATCTTTTTATGTGAAATGTTAAATACCAGTTTGATTCAGCATGATTTATGTGCACTCTTTACACATTTTTTTAATAAATTACTGTCACTGTAACATTTTTATTGTAAAACATTGGTCAAATATCGATGGTGGAAGTATTTAAGTAAAGACCAAACGTTCGCTTCTGTCATGCTCATTTTGCAATCTAGTTAGCGTTCAGTCAGCTGGTGAAATGGTGAGGTTGTGTGATGTTGATCTATGGAGGTGTGTTAAGGTTTTAAAGTAGCGCTGCCATGCGACTAGCCCGACAGTGGAAACGCGACTTGATTTTGCCCTTGGTGCTTCAGGTCCGAGGCCATTGGCCCCACCCGACAGTGCCTTGGCTCGCACTGTCATGACAGTGGAAAGCGATCCTCTCAGCAGTCCTGACTGTCCTTTGTAGTCTTCTGATGTCCTATTTGGTGGCTGAACCAAACCAGACTGTTATAGATAAACACAGGACAGACTCAATGATGGCCGAGTAGAATCAGCAGCTCCTGTGGCAGATTGAACTTATTCAGCTGGCGAAAGAAGTACAACCTCTGCTGTGATTGTCCCACTTCAGGTCCTGAGAGATGGTAGATCCCAGGAACCCGAATGACTCCAATGCAACCCTGAGGAGCTCCAGTGCTGATAGTGAGGGTCCTGGATGTTAGTTTCCCCAGTCTCAATAACTGCTGCCTATGTCAGAAAGCTGGAGATCCACTGACAGATTGGGGTGGGCACAGAGAGCTGGGTCAGTTTTGCTAAGAGAAGATCAGTCTTGATGGGATTGAAGGCCGAACTGAAGTCCACAAATAAGATCCTTACGTAATTCCCAGGTCTGTTGAGGTGTTGCAGGATGTAGTGCAATCCCATGTTGACTGCATCATCCACAGACCTGTTTGCTCTATAAGCAAACTGAAGGTTGAAATGATATTGGAGCATTTAAAGCAGAAGAGAACTTTACACTGCTCCAGTGATCTGTTGAAGATCTGCATGAAGACTGGGGTCAGTTGGTCAGCGCAAGCTTTTAAACAAGCAGGTGAGACGCTGTCTGGACCTGAAGCTTTCCTAGTCTTCTGTTTTTTGAAGACCTGGCACACATCCTCCACACAGAACATAAAGGCAGGTTGAATAGCGGAAGGCGGGACGATGGGGGTTGCAGGAGGTGTTGGTGTATGTGTGAAGTGCAGATAAGAGCGGTTGTGCGGTGTGAGACTGGGATTTTCAAACTGGCATTACAACACATTCAGATTCTCAGCCAGTTATTGATTCTCCACAGATCATGGGGTTGGTGTACTGTCCTTTATTTTTCTCAGACCTGTCCAGACTGATGCCGGAATGTTGGCTGAATATTGTTTTTTCAGATTCTTTTAGCCACTCTGCTCTCCATTGTCAGTGTTTCCGGCCTGATTTGTACAGGATTCTGTCCCCACTTCTGTAAGCAGCCTCTTTGGCATGATGAAGCTGTCAGTTTTGCTGTAAACCATGGTTTATCATTACTGAATGATAAAAATGTCCTAGTAGGAATGCACATATCCTCAAAGAAACTGATGTATGATGTTGTATAAGTGAGGTCGTCCAGATCGGTGGCTGTAGGTTCAAAAACACTCCCAATCAGCAGTCGAAGCTTGTAGTTCCTGCTCTGATTCATTAGTCCATATTTATACAGTCCTTATTAAAGGAACACTCCACTGTTTTTTCATATTAAACTATGTTATTCCCTTAACAAAGACGAGACACCTAGCAATGTCATGCGATATATCGCCCAGCCCTAGTATCAACTCGTCTTAGTTAAGGGAATAACATAGTTTAATCTGAAAAAACAGTGTTCCTTTAAAGGTTTAGCTGATTTCAGTTTCTGCCTGTAGGATGGAATATAATAAGCTGCACGTGGAACAGAGTGATATGCATCTTTTATTAGGGTGTAACAGTGTTTCAACATATTACTGTCTCCAGTGAGACATGCTGTTTGTATTTTGGTTGTTCATGGGAGAGATACGATACGTTGTGCGTCAAGTTCAAGGGTTACTCTTTTGGCGTAAATCGATGCGTATGGCCGTCTGCCGGAAGCTAGATATTTCAGTTGATAAAGTTTTAAATATGAATATTTTTCTAACACGGACGCATCGCTTCACTTCAGAAGGCCTTTATTAACCCCCGAAGACGCGTGGAGCACTTTAATCATGAATAGATGCTCATTGATGGACTTCCAAAGACATACAGCCATTCATTCCCATTATTAAAACTCCCTTTAAGCTGGCTCTCAGGTGAATGTTATCTCAAATAATGTTATCCATTCCAGTGCAAATGCATATTTGAGGGATATTCATTTAATTTACAAACATAGTTGTTTTGATTGTCCGGACCTTTGTTGGGAAGGAAACGTAGAGCATGGACCTCTTGGAACTTTAATTGAATAGCGCTGGATAATGGTTTATGCTCTTGTGAGGACTGATTATCTAGTTTTTTTTCTGCAGGGATTCAAAAGGAGTTGAAATAATTTGTAACACATTGAAGCATAAAATGAAGTGTAATTTTCTTGGTGGAGAGGCGAAAACTCAGCCAACCATACATTAACACATGCTGAAATTATGACCTTCAAATTCTTACATAATCAGCTTCTCATACACAGATATTTATGAGCCAAAATAGAACACTAATGAATCTGTACAGAATGAGGATCATTTATTCATTTATTTATTTATTCATAAGGAAATCATTATTATTATAAGCATTCATTACTTGTATTTTACATATAACTTGAGGACGTCAATATCCCATCATGCACCTGGAAACCAAACCATTTCCTGCCAATCTCTTTCTGTCAGGTACCGTTCTAGTGGAAAAAATGGAGATCAACGGTCGCGCTCAGGATCCAGATAGAACCATCTCCTTGACACTGCTGGACAACTATGATTACTGGGTTATCCTTGACCCCGCACTGCAGAGACTGTATCTCAACAGCACCGGACGAGTGCTGGACCGAGACGTGAGTAAACAGAGAAGCACATTCTGTCAAAAATAACATATTGCTGCTGTTGTCCTTTGGCTGACACACACACACACACGTCTGGTTTACTATCTTTGTTGGGACTGTCCATAGACATAATGGTTATACTTTAAAAACTGTATATTCTATCCCCTTACACTAACCTTACCCCTAAACCTTGATTTGGAAGTCTGCCTGAAGCCTCTAAGACAAACAAGCGCTACAATAAATTGCGTCCCAGTTTGCAGCTCACCAACACATGCCACGGTAATAAGGTCATGACTGCCACACAGCACTGCAACATTTTCTTACTAAGTATTTTAGTCTTTCTATTAAAATATTTTAACAGCATTAAATCAAGATAAATATACTTATGCAAAATTGCATGAGAAATTAAGAATTTTCAGAGATTATATCTTAAATAAAGATAATTTATTATTAGTAGGAGCATTATTATTGGGCAGCACGGTGTCTCAGTGGGTAGCACTCTCTCCTAATAGCAAGAAGGTCCCCGGTTCGAGTCCAGGCTGAGCCAGGAGTCCTTTATGTGTGGATTTTGCATGTTCTCCCTGTGTCTGTGTGGGTTTCCTACAAGTGCTCCGGTTACTTCCACAATCCAAAAACATACAGTATAGGTGAATTGGAGACACACAATTGTCCGTAGGTGTGAATGTGTGTGTGTGAGTGAGTCCCACTCCCAAGCCATGTAATGGGGAGGGTTGGGGAAAGACCTGGCAAACCTACCCTGGAAAAAAACAATGCCAAGGATATTCATGGACAGTCTCGATGGCCATAG